>NC_140206.1:11314930-11859844 GCF_965226575.1 Pagrus pagrus | reverse complement strand
GTGTACTGAGCAGCAGCAGCTTGCTCTTGCCGCAGCAGTAGCAGGTTGGAAATTAATGACACACTAAATATATGGCGAGGAAGCTTGACCCCGCATAATGGCGACATATAGGATTAACCTTGGTTGTCACTTGGGGCCATTGTTAGCCCACATGCTGCTACAAGTAAACAGGGGCTGCGCCTCCAAATAGGTATTTGTAAGCCACCGTGCTGCTAGAAAAAAAGAAGGGGGGAAAAAAAAACCCTGCTGATTTATTTCCTCACTGCTTCAGGGGATAAAGCGCTGCATTTAGGATTAAAGGATTCAAAGTTTGCGTTTAATAAATAGTCAAAGCTTGAATAGTCGCAGGGGGGAGAAAGCAAAGCATGCTGGATTATAGGAGATGGATTTCTAAAAAAAAGGTGTCCTGGATGCTTAAGGACACGAGATGACGAGAGCAGCGAGTTATGTTTGCTTTTTGGCTTTTCTGACATTTCATTAAAAACATGATTAGTCAAATTTGCATCATGATTGTTACCTGCAGCCCTACGTATAGCAGTCTTAGTCTTAGCTCTCAGTATTAAGTAACTAACCAAAGTATTGGGCGAATTGAAATTTAGGATAAATCTGGGGACCATGAATGTCTGTACAACATTGTGTGGCAATTCTTCCAATGGCTTTTGAGATATTTCACTTGATAATTGAAACGCTGGTTCAAACAAGCTGGTGCCATTAAACCAAAAGTAAGGGGACCACCTAAGTCAATAGGATTCATCCTCAGGGGACCATGCATGTCAGTACAAAATTAGAAAAATTCTCCATAATTGATGACATCCAAGACATTTAACTCTGAAGCACAAATGTGAACCATGAATCTCTGTACAAAAAGTTGTGGCAACAGATTTGAGGATGAAATGAAATGAGTGGGTAAGATTTATCCTCCGGGGACCATGAATGTCTGAATAAAGTTTAATGAAAATCCATTCCTCAACTGACATTTAACTCTGTACTGCAAATGTGAATGTAAAATCAGAAAAGGTCAGTCTGTTTCATCCTCTGGGGACCATGAATCTCTGTACAAAATTTAGCGGCAACAGATTTATAGATGAGATGAGATACATCACTTTATATGTGAAGGCTTTGGTTCAAACCTTGGAAAAGTGAGTCAGTAGGATTCATCGCCTGGGGACCATGAACATCTGTACAAAATTTCATGACAAGCCATTCAATAGCAGTTGAGATAATTCAGTCTGGACTGACCAGCTGTAGAGCTACACCATTAGCATGGCTCAAAACAAAATAAGGGAAGTTGGATCCACATCATTGTCCCCGATCGTCAGAAGTCAGCCTATTCACTTTTCAGACCTGCCCCGGCTGAAGCCTCCTGCTTTTACTGCCATGATGGATTTCCCATTTAGCTTGACCCTATATTCATTAAAAGAGGATTTAAGCCCGTTAGAAAGGGAGAGGAGAGAGGCCCCTTGGGGACTGTGTTTGCTGTGCTGACCCCCCCTCCCCACTCCCTCGCCTGTGACACACACTTTCCCTCAGACACACACCCTGGCTGCTCCCTGTGGCCTATAACTCTCTCTCAGACAGGGCTTGTTAGGTGTGGAGGGCTGGGGAGGAGGGTCCAGGTTTTATTAGTGGCAGCAGCTGCACTCCTCTCTGGCTCTATAAAAGGTAATTACTGCTGGTGGTAACAAGCTAATTGATTGCTAATTAGGTGAATCAGTTCTCTAAGTGCTGTCCCATTTATTGACAGATGGTGACAGTGTGTACGTGAGCGTCGGTAGATGCTCGTAGGTGGGTTTAAGGTTGTGTGTTATTTTTGCGAGTGTGTGCGGGTGAAGACGCGCACTGAGATAAAGGCGGATCCCCGGATGCAGCAGGTTGAACGCGATTGGACGGCGCCAAAGCAGAAAACATGATTGATTCAGCGAGGGCTCGCTGTCGGAGAGGAAATGAGGGCTGAATGGGGGCGGCGCACGGTCTGTCGGCGCACTCTGGGGACCGCCGGGCCCCCGTATACACTTTCATATGGAAATGAGGGGCCAAGCCGACACAGAGGGGGAGAGAGAGAGGAAGAGGGTCAGCTCATCGGCAAGCATTACAGCAGGGAAACAGAAGAGGAGAGGAAGCCGCTGAGGGGAAGATGAACTGAGTCCATCTCACTGTAGGAACTCCTAAATAACATCCTGATGTGTTGGAGGTGATGACCTTCAGTAAAGTCTCACCTCAGGTTTACAGCTGATGAGTGGAGTTTACTGACTACCTTTAGAGCGTTAAAGGTGCTTTTGTAGTCTGAGCCCCTAAACTTTTTCTATTTAGCTTCTTATTATCTTTAATTTTAATAAATTACGAAACACTTTTAAATCCCGTGAAGCTGTACGGAGGATGATTAAGGCCAAATTTGAAAAATGTATTCAGGTTTAAAGTCAGGATTCAGAGATTAAACTATGAACTCTGAGAATAAAGTTTTACATTTTTATATAAAAAAAAAGTATTCTTTTTTAAAATTTTAAAATGTAATTCTTAATATAAACTTAGAAATCTTTCTTGTTTGGCCCTAACTTATTTAATGCTTCTAATGTCTTACGTAAAGCACTTTACATTGCATTTTTGTTAAATAAAATACAAATAAACTTGGAGTCTGAATTGTCTTTTCTTTAAAAAATGTAAAAGGCGTTTATTAATGTTAGCCTGTTTTAATAGCTTAATTTTTTTTTTGGTTTATTTCACACTTTTTATGTTGCCTTATTCTTTTGTTTTGAATTTGATTTCATTCTTTATACTTTAATTTGCCTGAATTTATTCCATGGTAATACTGATTTTTGCTACAATTTGATTTTTCAATAGAAAACACATTCAGTTACTTTGTTTTAAAAGGTGTTATATATATGCTGAACCTAATATGCTTGATTTGGAGATTTTTATTGCACTGACACACAATATAGGTTATGTGACTTTAAAGGGGCACTACATAGTTTTGGAGAAGAAATTCAAATTCTTTAATATTCACAATATTAATGAGGTAATAAAACAAACTCAGAAATATTTATTGTTTTTATTTTAAGTGAATAAACAAACTGTTCTCAGAGGAAAATAAGGTCTAGAAGACTGTTTGAAGCTAGAAAGGTGGCAGGGTCCGCCACATATAAACAAAGTAAAACAGTATGAAATTGTGTTGCCCTTTAAGGTCAGTTTGTTTATTCAGTTTATTAAGACGTGAAAACAAAGAGAGTTTGTTTATTTAGTTTGTTTAGACATAAAAAATCATACAATGAAGGTGTTTCTCTTACTACAAAGTGCTCCTTTAAATCATTTAAAAATAATAATAATAATGATTTGGCAAGAATGAACTGTCACTTTAGTAAACATGGTTGTTTCCTGTCATCAGATCACAGCCAGTCTGAACACTAGACGTCTGATCAGTACATCTCGTGCTGAATGTATCACTTACACATATTTATTCATCATTATTTCTGTTTAATCACCATGTTTGATTTAATATCAAATAAAGGATATAATAATTAATATTGCCATATCTCTAACATTACAGTCAGTCAACAGGAGAGCATAAACAGCTAAATCTGCTCTCTGCTCTCCCAGGAGGCGTCTGTGGGCCCTCCTGCTTGTTTCTCCATCACTGCTCCTGTAGGAGGTGGAGGTGGAGGGGGGGGGGACACACAGCCTGCGGGCCTCTAGAGTTTCCTCTCTGATGGCATTTGACATGCCCGTTTTACGCCCGCCTGCTGGCGTGTCACAGTGGGTGGCAGGGCCAACCACACCAGTTGTTTGGCGATTTACTGCCCTCGAGGTGAAAGGTTTATTGGACCGGACTAGTTAGTACGGGGCTAAAATAAGAATTTGGTGAAGGCTGGGGGGTCTCTTCAACTCTGCAACCCCCCCGGAGCTGCTGGCACCTGCCCCGAGTAACCACCGACACACACATTACACAGACACACACAGTACATGCACACACCCTCATCTCCAGCGGTATGTACAGTCATAGACACATGTCTTTAGGCTATTCTCTTGTTGTCTTATCCTCCCTGCCTGTCATTTCCTCTCTCCGTCTCACAATGTCAGGTTTGCGGTCGACGCAGTGTCATTTAATGCATCGCAAATTTAGAATTCAAACTACAATTCAAGCGCTGTGGACGGGAGGAGACGTATGGAAACATGTGGCACGATAAATACCACGTTTACTGTCTGACATGTACGATGATGACGGTGCTCGCGCTGCCTTCAAATGCCCCTCGTTATTTTCGCCTTCATGGTTGTAAATAGAACATGTTTTTTATCTGGTTGGGAACTAAATGGGATCAGTAATAAACATAGATTTCTACTTTTTAAAGGAATGGTTCAACATTTTACGATATGACAGGCAGTTCAACCCATTATTTCTCCTATATTATTTACATTAAAATAACGTGACGTATACATTTATTAAATATTATAATTAAAAGGTGCACTATGTAGCTTTGGGAAAAAAAATTTAATCAGAATAGTGATTTTCATTGATTTTTCTTACACCTAAACAAACTAAATAAACAAACTCTTTAAAGGACGACACAATTTCATACTGTTTCACTTTGTTTATATGTGGCGGACCCTGCCACCTTTCTAGCTTCAAACAGTGTTCTGGGGACCTTATTTTCCTCTAAGAACAGCTTGTTTGTTATTATTTTGTATTATTAAAAACACAAAAGGCCCTCTTTAAAGTCAGTGTTAGGTTTGTCCCTTCTGGGCTACTATACAAACATGGCAGTGCAACATGGCACATGGCAGACTCTGTAGATTTAAAAGAGTCATTCTGAGGTAATGAAAACACAACTATTCTTAATTTCAGTGACACTGATGAAAACATAATTATGACCATATTTTCCATTTCTGCCACTATATTCTCCAAACTGGACCTTTAAAGGAATAGTACAACAGTTTGGGAAGTACACCTATTCACTGTCTTGCAGAGAGCTACATGAGAAGATTGATACCACACTTGTGCATGTACACTAGAGCCGGATGATTAGCCTAGCTTAGCTTAGCTTAGCATACAGACTGGAAGCAGAGGGAAACACCTTAAAAGGAGTTAATAAGATGAATATATGATGCGTCCAAACTGCTCATGTCTGCTCCTGACATAGATCAAACATAGTAAACCCAACCGTCTCAGTCATATATTCTATTCATCATGATTACAGTTTGTCCAACAGTCCTTGAAGGCAACATTATTGTAGTTTTTTTTTGCATTTCCTTCTCCTTACCTTCACGCCACAGATAAGGCAGGTTACAACCTTTTTGACCTTTTTGTCAGCCCTTCCCTGTTCTGTCAAGACCGTCTCAGACCACCAGACAAGGCCCAACACCTCCCACCCCTCCTCCACCACATCCTTTCTTTCTTCCTTTCCCTCCTCTCCCTTCCTCTTCCCGTCTTCTCCTTTTCTTCCGAGACCCTGCGTGGAACATCGCCGTCTAGACGCGGAGGGTGAAAGGAGAGGAGCCGTGAGCGCTCGCTCTTCCCATTGTCCGTAGAACCCCCTCCACCCCCGACCTCCAGCTCCCTCCGTCTGCCCTCCATTGTGGCGAAACAATACAGTGTCACTGCCTCTTCCTAAACATGTTGGGGCATTAAAATCACCCTCAATATGAGCCGCAGGGGTGGGGAGGGGGGCAGAGCGAGAGCTGTCATGCCAACACACACACAAATGCACACAAACATACATAAACACATTCTGACCTATAGGGGGGCTGTCCCCGAACCCACCATTTGTGTCAATCAGGAGGAGTTCAAAAGCCAGGAAATATTCCTTCACACATGCACGCACACACACACACACACACACACACATAGAGGAGATCTAAACTTGGCTGCACACAGAGCGTCAAAGATGTGTCAGTCAAAACACATGGCAACCAGGGGCCTTTCAGGGTGTGTGTTTGCGTGGGTGTGTGTCTGGGGGTCAAGTTCCTATGAAAACACGGATCCCACCCATAGATCCCCGACATGAACCACCCCGCACCACCCCCCACCCAGCCGTCCCCGACTCATCCATAGATGGAGCCAGAACTCTCACTTCCATCCACAGCTTCATATCGTGATTCGGGTCAAATGTCATTATCGCCTGCACTTCCTCGTCTGTCCCTGAGCTTTATACTTTTGATTTGATTGTACAAGTAATTTCAGTTTTTTTATGACTACCGTGGGATGAAATTATTTATTTTATTTCTGAATTACTCTTCTAAACTTGAAGTGTGTTATATTGGAGCAGTCTTTTGGTCTGAGAACACATATGTGATACACATTCCTAATGGTTTTATTTCATACCACTATTTGACAGGCGGCGGTAACACACAAAGAAACGTAGTAAAGTGCCGGCAAAAGCAGGGGGGAAGAAGTTGACAGTAAATGTCTTTGCAAATGTTTTATGAGGAAGAAAATTGTTTCAGCACATTTGTTAGACCTCAAGAACACCCAAAATGATTTTTTGGGTGAGAAACACTGAAAATGAACATAACTTTTGTTTGTTTCCACAGGGCACCTTTAAGGTTAAGAGTTTACAAGTTTTTGAGGCGTACCGAAGTTGTGTAAAGCTTTTTGTGGTTACGTACAAGTCTGATAAGTCACTTCAGTCAGCATCACTTGGGTCTGAAAATGAATTAAATCTGTGGATGTGGAGTTCGAAATGGTGAGTTTACCAGACATGCTCGAGGCTACATTGGCTGATACGAGCATAGCACACCTGAATTTCAAACTAAAATGCAAGCAATCGAGTTGCATGTTGGGTAATGTAGTTGCCAGAATGTATGTAAAACATATCTCTAATTCTGCTGTATGGGTTTTGCCGAGTCGAGCGTTCTTTTTCGATGAATCATTTTGTCTCTAAAGTGCAGGAAAGTGATGAAACATGCAGTGTATAATTGCCCAGAGCTCTAGGTGTTGCTGACACTGCAGTCTACAACATAATGATATTCAATGAGCGATCATCTCAAGCTGATCCTCACATGGAAGAAGCTCATTCTTGGTATTTTTCCCCCCAAAATGATCTAAGATCAGATCAATTTTCCGTATTTCTGTGTTCAGTGTTGTCTCAATGTAGTTTATGTTCAACAAGATAGTATCATAGACCACTTAATATGGATAAACACACCCACACACACAATCCTACGCAGAAATTTGAAAAAAGGCTACTTTTATGGCCAGGTACAAGACTCTGATTGGACTATTTGGTGCCACTTGAATCTGGCAACACTGATTTCTCTCCTCCAGCCTGCAGGTCTCCATGCTACACCCTCCCGTTCTGCACAGAAATGCCTCCACACAGCCCTTCTCTGATACGTCCCTGCTTATCATTCTCCAAAGACTGCAACTCACACCCTCACACGCATCTACAGGGGAAGGATAATTTATTCAGCCGCTCTCGAAGCCTCCTCTGCAGTGACCCAAGCAGACAATAAAGCATCTCCACAATGGAAATGTTAATTTCCTCATTATCAGCCCTCTTAATTATTTGTTGTGACAGATAATTGCATGCAGGGTGTTTGATATCAGCAATAACCTTCTGCCTGCGTTGTCAAGGGGGCCTTGTCGCCTCTCCCGCCCCCCGAGCGTCGCTTTTCACCGAGACAAAGAGCGAGGAGCGTGCACACATAACCTTTTCTAAGCTCTGCGCCTCCTCTCCCCTCGCCATAATAGGAATAAATATTATAGATTAATTAATCCGCGCTGATTATAATTTAATCACTTTGCCTCCCGGGGTCACTGTATTATTATCCCACTTAGTGCGTGGCTTGTACACACACACACACACACACACACACTGTAGACACACATACAGAAAAGAATGGCATTATTCCAAAGCCTGAGTGATGTGGAGAGAGGTGTTTTCTGCCATTTTACTGACTTATTAATTACCAGTAACATTGTATTACAAGGCTTTGGGCGGTTTTAGTGAGCACAGATGCAGCAGCAACACATGCACTTGGAGGAAAATGTACACACACAACACACAGAGCTATGGAGTGCATGCAAACACACATACACGGGGATTTCACGGGGCTGTTTCAGGGGAAAGATATGCATGTTCACTGTTGGATTTTGTCCAATCACCACTGATTCATTTTCCTTTGTCCACAGTCTTCCTTCATGTGCGTCAACACAACTGTCTTTACTTGTCCCGCCAACAGGACAAACAGAAAATGGGGCTTGAGTTGAAATTTTGTCAAATCATGGAATAAATGGTGAAACAACAGCCAGAGTGATACTTGATCTTTGGGACAGATACCGGTAATGTGAGCAAATACTTACTTAACTTAATACAAAGATACGTCACAGAGGCAGGATATTTCACAGTTTAAAGGTGCAATATGTAAGAATTGGCAACTCCAATCACCCCAACTAATAGCTGCTAGCACACAGCTAGCTGCTGTTAGCTAATAAGCTCAGTTAACTGTGCAGCTAGTGGTTGTATTTGCTGACTCTGACCGAACTGCGAGCTTGGCCCACGGTGGGGGAATGTTGGAGTTGTTTATTAGTACCGCTTGAGACAAAATGGCTAGGGGCTAGCTGGTTAGCATGCTAACTTCAATAGATATCTATGTAAAACACGCAAAGATGTTTTTGACATAACGGCATAAGTGTAATTTCTTCATATTCAGTGGATAATTTTATTTTTTGAAAGTCCAAGATAGATGGTTTTAGCTGCAAAAACACTTGATACTACATTTCCCATAATGCAACTACATAGTGTCTTCCCTGCCTGATAAATGCCCATTTCTTTCAAGCCCTCCTTAGTTCACAACCCATTTTGTTTCTTGTCATAAACTCCATGTCTCATGTCCAACCAGAGATAACCCCGATGACATCATCAGGGTCCCTCCAGAGCCACAGAGGACATTATACAGCTGATGAGTGAAATGGACTTTGGGAGTAAAATGAGTGGTGTGTCCCTCGATAAAGAAGGTCATTATTATCATTCTGATTCTCATTTAGAAACAAAGGGGAGCCAAACTCTCTCCCCTACATCAAACCTGGCTCTCCTCTAAACACATCGACTGAGCCTGCATCCATTACAGCGCAGCCGACTTGGCAGAGTCAGGTGGTACTGTTTCCAAGTCATTTCGGTTGTTGGATGGTGGATGACAAAAAAGAAAAAAAAGAAAAGAAAAAACTGCCTCACTCAGTAAACAAATCCACAAAGCAGAAAACAGAAGCTGTTAGCGAGGAGACTGAAGGGTGGCTCTCAGCTCCACTGTCATAGAAACGAGTGCAGGGACAAACACATAGTTGGCAGACACGAGGAGCTCCCCAGTCAAAACACCAATTTCATGTCTTGTCGAGTCTAATTCACTGCGCAGCAAACTGTAGGGGAAGAGATGCAGTTTGGGAGGAAGATCAGGGACGGACCGGAGCTATTTTTACACAAGGACAACACTTAAGTTTGAAAGTACAATGCTGCTTTTTCTGTGTTCTTTTGACTTTGTGCCTGCGCCCTAGATTTTATTATACCTGTCTGAAGTCCTCTTATCTGTTTGAACGACCTCAATATTTCTGTATGCGTCTCTATAATAAGCTAAGATATTTTGGGCGACATTTTTTACAATACACTGGTTTTATTCTTTAAAGGTGCGCTATGTAGTTTTGGGGAAGAAATTTTAGATCTTCACTGACACATTTTTTATGTCCAGACAAACAAAATAAACAAACTCTCTTTGTTTTCATGACTGAATAAACTGAATAAACAAACTGACCTTGTTTTACTTTGTTTAAATGTGGCGGACCCTGCCACCTTTCTAGCTTGTTATTGTTTGTTTATTCAGTTATTAATACATATTTTTTGAGTTTGTATTATTACCTCATTAATATTGTAAATATTAATATTCAGAGTTTGAATTCCTTCTTTAAAAATGACAGAATGCCCCTTTAAATAACAGCATTTCTACTGTACAAGCCTTGCATCCTCCTACTTGAACAACAAAATAATTAGACAATTAATTAATCTATTTAACAAGGGAACACTGATTTCTAGTATGTGTGTGTGTGTGTGTGTGTGTGTGTGTGTGTGTGTGTGTGTGTGTGTGTGTGTGTGTGTGTGTGTGGGCCGCGGCTCGACAGTGAAAACACACATTCCGACCTTCTCCCCAAGTGTCCGCATGAGGTAACTTGAGCCCTGCGTACAGGTGCAGCGTGCAAGGTGTTTAGCCCATCTCTGTGGAAGCACACACACACACACACACACTAACACACACACACTAACACACTAACACACACACACTTGACACGGTCTAAAGTGATTTTAAGCCCCCTACATTCTACACATGCCTTCCCTCATTTTTTTCCCCTTTTCCCACTGAAGTGCTGCTGGTGTCCATCTTCACACATGCGGGCTGACAGCTTATCCTACCTCCCACATGTGTGACAGGTGTCAGGCCCAGTGGGAGCATTTACAGCCCCTAAACCCTTGACTTCTGACCCTTGACCTTCTCTACTCCTTCAACCCTGAGGCACCTGCAGTGGCCGGAGAAACTCTTACAAGGCGGAGAGGAACCTGTCGTCTTGATGTGCAACCGTGAAGCACAGAAAAACACTCGCAGTTATCCAACTGTTTATGTGCCGCGGAGCTTTATTCTGAAAGTTCTGCGGTTGTGCTACGAGTCGAAAGCTTTTATGCAAAAACGGCAGGTTTATTAATCGATCAGGACTGTTGGACTGTTTCAAGACAGCATTTTTTGACATTTCATACTAATTACTAAACAATTAACCAAGAAAATAACTGTCGGATTAATCAATAATAAAAATGTTATTATATTTTATTATATTTAATTTATTGTGTTGATGTGAAGATAATCTACACTGCAACAAAGTCTTCAATATCAAATGCACAAATAGGACATTATGAAATAAATTCAGCTAGTTAGGAATGTCACTGTGATTGGCTGCTGCATTGGTCTGAATGAGCGAACAGCCAATCGCATGGCTGTACCCGCCCTGTTGGCCCAGAGCGACAGAGGCACCTTTGTTGAAGATAAGTGGCATCATGATATTCAACTGTCATCTGGGAAAATGCCATTACAAGATAAAAACTGATTTTAGAAAATGACCTGAAACATTATTGTGAAATGAAGCAAAAAAAGTATGTATATTTATGTTTTATGGCATATTTTGTAGATGCATTTCTTCATATGATGTCAATATTTATTTATTTTATTATTTAATATTTGTACATGCATTTGTTTAATTTTGGGCCTCTATATAAAATACATAACTTGTTTTAAGAATGAAAATCATCCAAATAATCCACAAAACAAACAAGATTTTTAAGTAAAATAAATTTTTTGAGAAATCTTGTGAAATTACATTTAAAAGTAATGTCAATTTGATATAAATATTGCATCAAAAACAAGGATAATGGTAGATTATTTCACCTTTTCTGTGAAAAATCAAGATTTTTGATGAAAATTGCTTGTTTTTTACATGATGTACGTGTAGTTCTGCGTTCAGAGAGACTCCCTTTACCCTTGCGTTCATCTCTCAATTGAAACGCTGAGAGCAAACAAATAAATGCTTGTTTCAGTTACATGCGACTGCTGATGTGTTTATGCGTCGTGCCATCCGAGGTCTTTATCAACTGATCAGACATTAACATGCGTACACTCGGTGCGTACAGCCACGCAAAAACACACTCTGCAGTTTAATGAAAATGTCTATATCAAGCAGCTGCTCGCTGTATGTAAAGAGGGACAATTACTGTACGTGTTTTCCGTTTGATTGCAAAACGGGTGAAACTTAATTAAAATGCACAATGATTAGCATATGCATTGTGTGTGTGTGTGTGTGTGTGTGTGTGTGTGTGTGTGTGTGTGTGTGTGTGTGTGTGTGTGTGTGTTGGAGAGTCAGACACAGAGCAACACCCCCCCTCTTTCTATTTCCTCACTCGGGACTCCCCAGTGTGCTGGCAGTGAAGTGAGTTTAAAGAGGATAAACACCCCCTTTAACTCTCCCCTCATTTCCTCCATGGCCTCCTTAAATTAATCTCCACACACACACACACACACACACACATGCCTAGACGCACATGGCTGGCTGGAAGCTGACCCCTGACCCGGACAGATTTCACGGATTATCCCTTTTTTGTCCGAGCATTGGCTTTCTGATCCACTACTTTGCCTTCATGTTAAAAGGACGCCCTCCCCTCCTCTCCTTCCCCTGTTGCTTTAGCCGCTAAAGCCTCTCCATGCTTTACCTGGATTCCCAGGGCTTGTAACCAATACCACTGTTCTTCTAAGTCATACAGATGCAGGGGAGGCTGGGAAATGGGGACTGAGGAGGAGGAAACAAGAGGAAGAGTGAGCAGAAGGGAGAAAGAGACGACAAGAACAAAGCAAAACTGTCCATTTTCACATGTTAATTTGTCTTAATTAGGAAAATCATAATGATTCTGTTGAGTTAATTCCACTCATTAAAATTGTGTTCTGTGTGTTTCAAGATTTTGTGAAGTTTGCACCACGACAAGGCAGTAAAAGGAGGACAGAAATAAAAAAGGAAATAATGAGTTTTCGGGGGGAAATTGAAAGAAAGCTCTCGATGTCATTTTGAAAAAGTCCCAAAAGAGAAGAGAAAAGAGACAGAGAGGGAAGATGAAATGAAGACAGGGATTTAGCTTAGAGGGAGGGGTAAGTTAAACGCTGCATTTTCACCCCCCCTTAACCTTTGAAGTGAACAGATTGCTTCCAGGGCAGAGGGAAAAGCCATTTACCCACCATATATTCATGTCCCTGGTTAAACAGCGGACTTAGGCAGAAGAATAGAGATTAGCTGCACTCTCAGCATCTCATTACATCCTAAAGGAAACCATTCAAGTGGGCTTTAAACAGCTGTTTTGCACAACTTCCCTTTCACAGAATAAAAGTCACGCAAATCCTTTTTTTTGCTTCTGTCATAAAAAACTAAATGATATTTTTCAGGAAAACCTAAAGCCACAGACTGACAGCAAAATACAACCTGAGGGCAACAAACAGCAGCAGTGTGAGTGACAGAAAAGCTAATAGGAGCTTGTTACCTGTCAATCAGCCCGGAAAAAAAATAATTGTATCCCTCTTTGACCCTCCCCTCACACTGTGAGTGACACTTTGATTGGACAAGATGCTTTAATGTAACATCTAATAGGGCCTTGTACCCTGTCAGTCACAGGAACAGAGCCTGTCTTTTCAGCTTTACCACCTCCTCCTCCTCCTCCTCACACACCGTCACACAACAGTGATTCAGTGTGTGACTAACCTGAAGCACACTGCAAAATAAACTACATGTATCCTGCACAGGCTTTAACTAACAATATCACTGATAGTACTGCTGCGGTGACTTCTGAATTTAATGCAGTTATAGAAGAAGAAGACATGGTCACAACAAATAACAGGCAGTCCTTCTTTTTGCACAAATAAGTATGAACTTCCTGTGAGGTCAGGCCAAGTGTAAACCCACCCTTACGTCATCCATTGGTTTGTGGACGACCATTGTGAAGCCTCAAGTTTGGTGTTGCAGCAGCTGCCATCTCTGTTTTCGAGAGTTATGGCTCTCAAAAACATATTGATCATATCAGACAAGAGGCTGGAGCTGGGGAGGAAACTGATCGGGACTGAAGCATAGCCTGTTTTAATTTACAAAGCAAACACTGTGCTGTGTGGAAGAAGACTTAAACTAGCGCTTGAGACCGTAACTCATCACAAAACCGTTTACTGAGGTTAGAAAACAAGAGAGAAGGGTCATTTTTCATAAGCTTACATACAATCAGACGTATTTTTTGCAGCCAGTAGTCAACCCCTGCTGGCAAATTAAAGTTTGAGGCACTTCCGCTTTGGCTTCACTTTTTTAGTAGCAGAAGATTTTTCCAACTCGTCAGATTTGGCAGCTTGGTCGGTGGCGTTAAGCTTTAAACACTCTACCCATCGTTCTAGTGTCAGCTTTGCATGTGAAGGGCTCTTTACATGGCAGAAATAAATAATATACAACATCTGGTTAGACTTTACAAAATAAAGCGTGCTGACAATGGGCTTCAAGCTTCTTGGTTAGGTTTAGGCTTCAAACTACGTGGTTAGGGTTAGGTTAAAAAAAACATGGTTAGGGTTAGGACAAGATCCTACTTCGGATTAAAATAACAGGGGTTAGGGTTAACCCACGTCACATCACTACCAAAATATCAGACAACTTCTAGTCTGGTCTTGTCTTATGACCAGCGATACGTTTTCCAGTAACTATATCCAAATGAAGCACATATTGCAGTCACAGTTCCTGCTTTTGTTTCCTTTTTCACTCTTTATGAATGTCAGAGTGAGGCAGAGAAATGAGAAATAAACTATTTTCCATTGACCCTGTTGTTCTAATGGTGATTTCAGACGTTCACCAAACAGTCTTTGATTAAGTGACTCCTATGTAACATGTGCTGATAGAATACAGAAAGAAACAGGAGGAATCAAAGGATTTCTAAAAGTTATGTTCTGCGAGAGACATAAAATGCAGTTTTCAATTGTGTTTTATGGAATTATAAACTGCAGATAGAGAGCAAGAGGACTAATTTGGCATGTAAGGACATGTCAATAAAACATGCCAGCCTTTAAGAGCACAAGCTTTTGATTGAAAGCAAACACAAATGTAACATAATCAGGCAATACAGATGTCGGAGTGTGTGTGTGTGTGTGTGTGTGTGTGTGTGTACGATATAGGAAAGAGCACAATAAAACAAAACAGACCGGAACACATCAAAATACAGGATGAATGTGTTCTTTGTTGCCTAATCTAAAGTGAACTCTAGTGTGTGTGTTTGTGTGCATGTGTGTGTACGTGCACGTGGGCCCGTGCGCTATTGTGAAGTTCCCCGTGCTTTGACAAGAGGTTAGCAGCGCTAAAATAAACCTCAAGTGAACCGTTTGTCTGATTTTCCCATCAAAATAATGAAACGTGATCAGGTTTCGCTGCGCTGTGCCAGGGAGCGTCCAGGGTCCACGACTGTCAAGGCGGACTTCAAAGACTTGTGGCCCTTCTGCACTTCGCCTGGCCTGGCCTCGCTGACTGGCTGGCTGGATGACATTCCTGGGTTGTTTCTGCTGCCTTTTTTTTTTTCCTTCTGTGCCCTGACATCCAGCCTGTAGCTCTCAGAGCTAAATTACAGCAGATATTTAAGAGGGGAAAAACCAAAGGGAGTCAGAGGAATAAAAGCTAGAGAGAGTTCATGAATGACTCAGAGTGTTTCCAGGACCAGAATCAGGTACCCGTTCTTGTTGTGAACGGGCAAACTGAAGCCAAAGACTCAAACATCTGGGACCAGAACACAACTGGGAGAGGGAACAGTACAAATAGAGCTAAAGATGTCAAGAGGGAAAAGGCCGGCGGAAACAAATTATTTCCATCGTGGTTGTCCTTTTCAGTAAAGCCAAACAGAAAAAATGAACACATGTAGCAACAGAGGGGAGCGCAATTAGTAACATCCTCGTTGCAACAGGAGCAGAAGAGGGATTAGGTTAAATGTGGTCCTAATTTTGAGAAACACTAACAGAAGAACTGCTATGAGATAAAAGCTACCAGTTGTCACAACCATGGGCCCATTTGGTTATGGTAATTATAATAAGCAGCACTAACAACTTGTGAAAACACAAGCAAACTGACATATTATCATCCTTTAAGCAAATATAATGAACATTGTTTGGTTATACTGTATAACCAGCAGATATGGAGCAACATTACTTCATTTGGAGTTGAGTTTCTGGCCACCTGATGAATGTAATTATAATATTTACTCTCCTTTTGGCTCTGTTTTGGTCTCCTCCAGCTCCTGAGAAAACTGACTCTTTAATGCTTTCTCTCTGTTCAACAGCTAGTTGCTGACTTCATAAGCGTGCTGTTTGGTGATGGTTAAATAGTGAACTGGGGGTTGGTTGATGAGAGCCATGCAATCCAATCAAAAGCCAAAACATTGAGCAGAAAGTTGCGATAAAGCCCCACAGACCTTTGTCACAACAATCAACACCTTTCACACATTCACACAAATTTTGGGCAAATTATTACGATAATTCCAGAAAATCTGCACAAACAGTTGGTGGTGCTTTGTTGTGGTGGGTTGGGTGGCGATGGAGTAATTAAAAGAGTACCTGTCAGCTCCAACTAACAGGGCCGATGATGGGCTATGATGGTAATTATTTTGACGTTGGATTCGTGTTTTAATGTGAGGAAGGTTACAGTCTCCTCATCACTCCACACAGATGTGATTTTACATCTGCTGCCATTTTTGGTCTCTTCACTGAAGCGGCTTCAGCTGGAAATCAAGTCACATGCTTCATAAACGTCCTGATTTATTTTGCTATGTCTATATTTCATTTCGCTTGAACACATTTTACTTCCACCTCAGCCAAGAGTAAAAATGGTTTTGTAATATTTTGAATTTTGTGAGACGGTTCCACACTAGCAAATTGAAAATGTGCGTAGGGACAGATTGATGGAAACATACTAACAGTCAACCGGCGAAGACATGTAGCACATTTGCTAAATCGTGTGTATAGACACTTACAGAAGACGTAAATGAAGTACAACATGCCACACAAGGATGGATCAACTATCAGATCTGTCCTAAGGTGGTAAACCCTTTTCAAACAACAATCATGGATGAATGCTATGTAAGCAATCACTGTTATAAGTACACACACTCCCTACACAGCCCCACACTAGAAGCTTGTTGGTGCAATGTACTGCAGAGTATTTTGCAGCACTGGGTGGCCTGTGGCCTGTGGCATCACTACTGTGCCTCTCATTTGGTAGCGCCTGGAATGGTGTGGGTGGGTGAGTGTACATCTCTGTATCTCTGCGAGCACTTGTGTGTGGTGTGCATCTGTCTGTGTGTGTGTCTTTATGTGTGCATGGTGGACTGAGCGGGAGGCCAAATGAAAGGAAATCACACTAATGGGAGTTGACACGGCAAGATGCACGCACAGAGACGTTTGCGAGCAGATAAAGGACGCAGATAAAGGCCTGGACCTGATTGTCAGCTCCTTGTAATCACTCTCATACTTTCGAAAGACACGCAGAGACAGAGAGACCGACCGACTGAATGACTGACGCACATACAAATATCAAAAGACAGGATGTGTATTGAGCACGAGTGTGCTCTTGAAACCTCCTCTTGAATCTGGTTGTGATATGAAGATGCGTATCGCTTTACATTCTTTGGGTCATCAAATGCAGCAGCCTGCAATCACTGGCGTGGGTTACTGGCAGTCCATCCCAAAATAGTGGAAAGAAAGATGGCAGGATGGCTCTGTGGTTAAAGAAACTGTCATTCAACCAGAGAATGTGGGTTCAAGCCCCATTTATTGTCTGTGAGCGTAAACCCTTCTGAGGTGTCCTTGAGCAACAAACCAAAAGTCAAGCATAACAGCAGACAGGATGTTAATATTGGACAATTCTTCAGAACCCTTGAGTGAGTTCAATGACCGTCCGATGTTAAAGGACAATTCCAGTACATTAACATCGGGCATAATTCCCACTGAATATGAACCTAACTTTGTTGGGATACTGGGCTGTTGGACCGTCCAAATCAGACTGCTAAGTAAGTCGCATAAAAGATGTTAATTTAATTGTATTTGCTGCCGAGTTAAACTCTGTCGAGTTCAACTTTGATGGCCTTTGGCGCCATAGGCCGGCCATTTTCCTCTCACATCACACTCAGCGCGGGAAGCTTAAATGTCGTACTGCTTTTTTCGAGGTTCCAAATCATACAAACTTTGAAAATGTGAAAACATAGTTATCATTTCGACACTTTCATACTGATTAACAACTGTGAATATGAAGGATTGCGAAAAACTGGAGGAACACTGACCCATATTTAAAGGTATGACAGGAACACATTTGATAACCCGTTACATTCGGTTAGCCAACAGCTAACGTTAGCATTCAACCACTTCCAAGATAACAATACTGTTTGATAGTTACATGATACGATAGCAAAGAAGCAGCATAAATTAATACAAAAATGACTTTTTGACACTGATGTAATTGAACAAGATGTAGTGGTGCCCCGTACGCGTTCAATATGGTCATTTACATGTAGGGGACACATGTCCATTAAGGACAGATAGCTACATAAAATAGGCTGAGCCATTTTATGGACATTTATTATGACTTTTAAATCCTGCATTGTATCATTTATCCTTTAATATTCCCTTTGATGAGTCCCTGTGAGATCCTACGGGAGATTAAATCCTCTCCAAAGTTATTTAGTCCTTGTTTAGGGCAGGAGACACATAAGTCTGTTTTGGCAAAAAGGACAGCTACAAATCAAAAGTGTGATAGTGCATGACATTTTGTTTTTGTGTTTTTCAGTTAAAAGTGAAACACATTTATTAAATGAAAGCACTAGCTACCTGGCTAACAGCATGTCAACAACATTTCCCAAGGGTTAGGCCATTTCTGTGTCTAAGAAGGGGAGGCATGGAAGAAAAGTGGAGCCACCCATGTACCTTTAAAACAAAGACCTCCTAAATTAAAGGTCCGTGGATAGAGTATGGCTCTCAATGACACTGAATGTTGAACTTTGGGTCACATTTCCCCCCAAAATGGACATATCATGTGTCAGAACAGGAAAACGTCATATATCAAAAAGCACTGTTAAATCCCTAGTCTGGCCATGATCCTGTTTCACAGCTCATGGGAACCAGACAGGAGCTGGAAGAGGACAGTAGTGCCCCCATGGAGAGGGACAGGAATCTGAAAGGGGCATTTCAGGAAATTTGAGAGCAGTCAATGAACTTTTGAGCAATGCTGATGTCAGCCTTTACGGCCTTTGGAGATCATAAAATGTGTACTGTACACAGGTTGTGCTGCAATGGCGTTTTTAAGCGGTAGAAGCTCGCATCCAGGTCAGAAACTAATAAAAAGAGACATTTTCTATGAAGTTATGAAAATGGATCCACTTGATGTCGTGCCTTGGAGAAACATAACGTATTGTCTTTCAGGAAGCCTGCTCATTTGCATCAAAGTAGCTGGTGTACAGAAACCTCTCTTCATTTTACAAAGCATTTTGAGTTTCGTCAGGCATCCGCACAGTACGACTGCCAACACAGCTCCTACTCTGTTATTTCAATTCAAACCAAGCAGGTGTACGGCCGGTCAGCCACATGGGAAAAATACAAGGTGGTAAAGTGTCAGACACTGTTGCCTCAGCGGATAGATTTCATTTGACTGACATGTTTTTAGCGCTTGTCCACTGACCCTCCATCTTAGTGAGTCACTCTGAAAAGCAGCGACTCAGATCAGAATGTTTGCAGGTAAGAAATGAAAGTAGATGTAGTTTTGAGCACCAATAAAAGCAAATAATTCTACTTTTTGCCATTTAAAGGGGCTCTGTGGAACCTCTCTGTTTATGTTTATTTCAGCGGACAACATTGCTAAGCTAATGTTAGCTACTGTTGCTCTCTGTAAGCGAGCACAGCGAGGCACTGAGACGAGGCCCTCGAGAATGTGCATAAAGTCACATTGTTCGGACTGTTGTGAAAAATCCGACACCACAAAGAAATCCACAATCCAGCAGCATTAAAACACTTCAAATCATCCGCAAACTTTTAAGAGATAAATACATGTAAACCGCTACAAATAGTTGAATAGAGCGCCTTTAATAGTTAATACTTATCTCACAATCCTGTCTCCTGAGGTAAGGTTTGTATTTGATGGATTTTTGGGATATTCTTGTGTCACTTTCCCATCAATCTTGTCACACACACCAGTCTAGAGCGGAGCATCCTTTTAACCACAGGAGCAAAGAGATAAATAAAGCAATCTAAAGCTGGTCTCTGGGCTCAGCGCGGAGAGCTACAGAGAACGTGCAAGAATGCAGATGTCAACATCTCAAACTGGCCACAAATTTGCAGTTGTGACATGACTGAGGTTTCCAACTGCCACCACCTCCCCCCTCTTCCTCCTCCTCTTCTGCATCTCCTCCTGGGACCCCTCCCTCACTTTGTTCATAGTGAGAAAAATTAACAATGAAGAGACAATTACTGTGTTGACTGCATCAACATCAGCATTGAATATGGTACGAGCTAAAAACTGTCCCACATGCAGATATGTTATTTTGTTTGGCTGCATTGAACTCATCCGCTGTAAAAAAAAAAAAGATCACCACAATCATCATCACCAAAACCAAAGACATAAAAATCAATCCAAACAAAGACAAGGCTACTTAGGATTTACTTTTTGGCGTAAATTTGGCTAAAATTACCGTGCAATTAGCATGAATCTGTCAACTGAAACCCTTTTTCCACTAAAGGCATTTGTGTAGCACTGGTTCAATTCAAGATTATTTGAACCTCTGTACTTTTGAGTGGAATCAAGGATGGATCAACAATGGAGGCAATACAACAGTCGAAATACTGTGGAGACTAATTCAGGGGATAAAACATGAGCAGAAGCCGTTAGCCGTGGAGCTAACAGCTTTTGAACAACCAAATGACAAGAAAATAGGGCATGCTCCTGTTAGCATTTTCTAAATATTAGCATGTTGCTAAGTTGTGGTTGACTTTTAGATGCCAGCTAGCTCATATGTCAAATCTAGAAAGGCTAACATGCCAACTGTTAGCTTTTAACAGGATAATTAACTAGTTATTGGAAGGACGTTACGTTAGTTATTGGCTTTAAGCAGCCTGCTTTTTGTAGTCCATGTAGGATGATAGAAGGCTACTTTAAACTGCACTGCAAGTAGGCATCGTGAGCTAATTAGTGATGCCTATTTGCTGTTGTCCATGGTGCCCTTTCTGTGCACTGGAGCCCCACCGCATACAGCTGGTGCCCTTTTTATTTTTTTTGCCCCTGCCCCTCCTGTCCACCACTGCTGGGAACCAACACTTCCGGTTCGATCCAATTTATTTTAAGTTTAAAACTGTTCAATATCAGGTGCGCGAACTTTAACGGAACCAGTTCCATGTTGGTTGAAATGATTCTGGGATTGTATTACTACCTCATTAATATTGTAAATATTAAAGAGTTTGAATATTTTCTCCGAAACAACATAGTGTCCCTTTAAGGCACATTTAAAAAATAACATCAGACAATGCACATACATATAATGTGAAACACGTCAGTCTTAACAATCAGCAAAACCGACTGTGTGAATTCTCAAAACACAGACGACCACGACGCTGAGGTTCAAACGAGGATACGACCGAGAAGTCTGTCGAGAGATGAGCCACCCATCTCACAAGGGCTGTTTGCATCTGTCATTCGTAAGAAGAAAATGCCTCTGGACATTCATGGAGGAATTTGGCACAGCGGATTCACCCAGAAAAGACGCAGGAACGAGGGGGAGGGGGGATGAAAAAGAGAAAGAAACTGTCACGGGCTGAAACAAGACAGTGTGGCCTGTTTTGACACATTATGTCAAACATGGCAGCGATCACTGTGGCGCTCTGAGGACTCTGATGATCTGTGGCTTTGCGAGGCGGCGAGGAGAAAAAAAGGAAGTGATGAAAAGATGAAGAGAGCGACAGTGAATGAGAGACAGAGGGCAAAACCATTGTTGAGAAATTGAGAAAGAATTAATTTAATCCTATTAAAACTGCTTTAAATTGTACCTTCTTCTTTTGTGGCAAAATGAGTGTCTTTACTTGAGCAAATTAAAAAGAACATGATCACCAAATGAATACTAATCATTTGGATAATCTATTCTTATAGTGAATTTAATTTATTTTGCCACTTTCCATGCTGGCAATATATGGCATTCCCCCATCGTGGCTAAGAGCAAACACTCAATTGAAACCAGGAGGAGGAAAGACACAACATGGGATAGAGAGATAAATGTCGATGTGGAAAAGGGAAAGGCCCTGAGATTTATTTAGTGGGATATATCATTTGGAGTGTATCAACAAACAGCTTTTTAGTCTCTACAAAGAGAGAGCCCAGCGTCTGGGTAATCGAGTATTTATGAGGTGCGATGACAGAGTACAGAGAGTCTGAAGACTAGTATGGATGCAGTGGAAACGGAGGAGGCGCTTAGCGAAAAACTCCTCCAAACCACAGATAAACATCTATTTGGTCGTGGTGTTTCGCCCTTCCTCATTTTAGTCGTATTGACTTGTTCATTTAATTGTCAAAGTTGTCATCAGACTGTAAAAATGTTTTGATCTCAGACACTTTGCATGAGCCTAATGCATACGGGTTGTCAACAAACATGCTTTTTCGTTCTCTTTAGCCTCGTCCGGCTGAAAACAAACATCTAACGTGGCTGCATTTCCTGGGAAAACATAAAAATCTTCCTCTTAATATTGTCAGAGAAGCTATTGTGCACATTTATGACAAAGTTTAATTTAAAGGTGTAGTGAAGAATTGCAGATATGTTGTATTCATACAATAAACATATAGGAGACCATAGCTGCCATTAGCTTGTTAGCTCATTTTGTCGTGCAGCCAGTTAGACTACTGGGGGAGACGTTTTCAGGCCAGGGGCTAACTGGTTAGCATACTAACTTCAGTAGATAGCTCTGCAACACAGTACATAGACATTTTTGACATGATGCCAACTGTTATTTCATCACATTGTGATGATGATTTGAATTAATCTTTAAATATTTTAAACTAAAATTCTTACATATGGCAACTTTAAAGGCGCACTATGTACTTTTGGGGAAGAAATGCTAATCAGAAGAGAAAGATGCCTAAACAAACTAGATAAACAAACTCAATTTGTTTTCATGACTGAATAAACTGAATAAACAAACTGACCTTAAAGGACAACACAAATTCATTCTGTTTTACTTTGTTTATATGTGGCGGACCCTGCCACCTTTATAGCTTCAAACAGTGCCTCTGAGAACAGCTTGGTTATTCACTTATGGAATTGTTATTGTATTATTACCTCATTAATTTGCAATTATCATAATTCTGACTCCATAGTGCCCCTTTAAGGCACTTTAAAAAATAACATCAGAGAATGTACGTACAGATATTGTCAAACATGTCAGTCTTAACAAGTTGTAGTACTAGTTTCCCTAATTCGCAAAGTCAGGAACTCAACTCCTCCATGCAGTTTAAGAATGCTCTTGAAAGACTTCACATAAAGTGTTTAACCTCATCACTCTCAAATCAATTGTGAGGGCTTAGTGTAACGGCTGTGGCAAAGCTCTCAGACAGCTCATGTAAAATATTGCAGCTGAGGGACTCGAGGGGTCGCAGAGCTCATCAAGGTTCAAATTCCAGTGGTATTAGCTCAAATTAAATGACTTGTTGAGGTGGATATTTTGACATGAAGGCAGACAGACATCTATGTACGAACATACATGATGTTGACTGATGGAATAAACACGCACAGACACGTACACTACAGCTGGCACGGGAGGTGTACTGTTAAGTGTTAAATGTCACCAGCCACTCTACACCGTGACACTCAGACATGTTGGTATAATAAAATAAAATGACTGGATTGCAGCCTGTGGTAAACCCCCCACAGTAAAATCAGAAATAGATGAGGAAGAGCGTCCTAGCTAACGGTGGAAAACCTGTACAGTGGGTAATTTTATTGATTGCGCAATATGTAAAAAGGTCACGTTAAAAATACCTTTTGTCATTATGTCAAAGACGTCAATACGTTGTGTAGCAAAAACATCCACTGAAGCTAACATGCTAACCAGCTACATCAGAGTCTGCAGTCCGGGCAGACTTGAGTCAGCTAATAGGACCGCTAGGTGCACAGCTAACTGAATGAACCTGCTCACTGCAGCTAGAGTTAGCAGCAGTTAGCTGTTACAGGTGATATGCTGCCTCCTGAATTCAACAGGTGGACAATTCTTACATATTGCACCTTTAAATTTAGTTCATTCTGAACTATTCGGCGTGACTTCCATTCATACTTTTGCTAAAAAGTGTGCTACAAATGACAATTATGGATTATGCTAAATGCTAAACTGCTGGCTGTTATGTCACAAACTGAGAACAAACAAATAGCTGTAATAAATTATTTAATGAAAATCATACGGATTAAAGCTTTAAATGACCGCGTAATAAATCTTTCAGTTTTTTATTAGCATTGCATTCATCAATGAGGAGCATCGTCCACTTTTAACTTCATCCACGTGACTCCAGCAGTTTGGGAGTTATTAATATTTTTACTAGACTTGAGGGTGATAAACAAGAAGGAAAGCAGATCCCGTAGTGCCTGTCAACCACACCTCAGCGAGGTCAAATATTTCAACCAATGTCGGAAAGATATTTTTACCTGCGTCTGGTTCCGCTTCCTTTAGGAATTTAAGAAGAAAAGAAAAAAATCAGAATTCAAAGCCGTTATTCTGATACGGCAGACAGGAACATGGCATACGTGTCTCAAATGCAAACAGACACATGCCCACACATGTGTAGCGTAAACTCCGCACAGTTGACTGATGACTAAATCAGCTTCGAGAGAGTCTGAGATGTAAAGAGAGAGAACTTTATTCTGTTAAACGAGGAGGCATTAATTCCATCAGTATGCTCGGAGGATTGGCTGCACACACACACGCACACGCACAACCACACACACAACCTCCGATTGAAGGTTTAACGAGGGAGACATGGGTAGGAGAGTGAGTGAGATGATGGTTGTAATGTCAGAGACAGTCTATCCCACATGGTTCCCATAAGAGTGTGTGTGTGTGTGTGTGTGTGTGTGTGTGTGTGTGTGTGTGTGTGTATCTCTGTCTTGCGTTGGTGGGATGGGACTTTAAAAAATCACAATCGTCTTCCAGAATGGATGAAGTTTTGGGGGGTCTGTGGAGCGATGGGGGGTGTCAGCGCAGTAGATATTTAGACGCCAACACACATGCAAAACTCCCATACGCACACACACACACACACACACACACATACACACACACACACACACACACAGCAGTCAAGTACATCTTGATCACGCTGTCAGTGATCAGAGCCAGCACCCTCATCTCCCTGTCCAAGTCCATATTTCACTCTCACCCTGTCCAACAGCACACACACACACACACACACAAAAAATATATTTATCCACAAACATGCACGCACACACACAACCACTCGTGTGTGGGTCACATGTTACAGTGATCTATCCTGCTGATGATCTGTCTGAACACATGGTGGATCATAGTAAACACACACATCATTAATAAGTAGATAAACAGGAATGAAAGAAACAAGGTTTAACATGGTGATACTAGACACAGCCAACACATTCAGCTGCCTCTTGGTTTTATTTTTATACGTTGAAGTTGTTTCTATCTATTAAAAGAACACTTTTAAAGAAGGAAAATCATTTGATACAAAAGACAGATAAAGTATCAGTGTGGCGGGGTTTGGTTTGTAATAAGTAAAAGATGTAAGTAGTTCAGATAAGCAGTGTGGCTGAACGGAGGGAAAAAAAAGTACCTCCACCTCCCGTACCACAAACCTCATCAACAGAAACCGCGAGCAAATAAAAGACCAATCTCTCAACATATTCAAAATTAAAGTGAGCCAAAACCAGAGCGAGCTTTCCCAGAGGAAAAATGAGCTCGGACTGCAGAGAGATGCTGATGTGGCTTTTTGTTTTGCTATCATTTATTAGCTGCAGGCTTTATACTGGGTGTCTATATAGCTGAATAGTTGCAATGGAAGAATCATTTATGGATATAAAAGAAAAGTGGCCACCAAAGCATTAGCAGTTCAGTGAATGAGACATTTTATAAAGCCATTTAGTTAAAGGTGCAGTATGTAATAATTGGTTGAATGTGAAGAAATCAATCTTTACTATATAATAAAGACGTCCATGTGTTGTGTTGCAGATATCTACTTAAATACCACTCTGAACACCCAGTTCGGACAGCTAGCTGCATGGCCAACTAAGCTAACGGCAGCTACAGTTAGCAGCAGTTAGCAGTTACTCGGGTGATATGCTGCCCTCTATGTGTTTGGAGTATGAATTTGACAGGTGGCCAATTCATACATATTGCACCTTTCAGCTTTATTTATTCAGGAAGTGTCACTGAGATCAAAAATCTCTTTAAGTAGAAACTACATACTGTTTATACAAGAACACAACCAGATAATTCAGTCACAGTAAGCTGTCACTACACACTAAGACAGTCACAAATACAAAAACATCACATTGAACTGTAAAATCTAAATACATTTTGTGTTTGTTGCTAACATTAGCTAGCAAACGTTAGCTGACATTGCTAATGCTAGCTAGCAAATATTAAGGTTGCTAATGTTAGCTCAATCATCTGGAGGCTGGTGTATAAGTGGCTCAGGAGAGAGGAGAGAGAGTGGGTCACTTGTCTAAACAATCACTCATTGGCTGTTGTGGGCTCTAGGCCGGGCATAGAAGCTCCTATCTGCTCAAATTAGGTTTTAAGCAACTGAACAACAATTCATAATATAATGTACTATAAATGTATTTTTAAGTGTTTCAGTATGTGAGCTGTAAATACATATATATGTGGATTAAGAGACTGTCAGCCAACCCAGAAAACCCAGGTTCAAAATGTATGTTTAATCATGCATTTAAGTATGTTAATGTTTTAGTGTGCACAAGCAACGTACTCACTGCCTCCTCCGGGGCTGCTGCTGTAACGTGTCTGACCTCTGACCCTGCAGGAGAATTTTCCCAGTCACTTAATTAGTAAGTCAACCTTTCCTCAGATGGGAGAAATTTGTATGCTCTTGTCTCGGGGACTGCACCTAGTTGAAGCCATATGCACTGAGCTACATGTCAGTTTGTGTTGACCTATTCCTGCTTCGGGCCACTTCTACCCCATAATTAAGTGAATTATCTCACAGAGGACAGTGCCATACATTCCTGCTGGCGTGCAGAAGGCTGCTGGCTGCTGTGGAAGCTGCCCTGACAAAATGGCCTCTCTGTACATAGATAATGAGGCAGAGGCCTGACAGGTGGGCCCTGATTAGGAAGGAAGGTCCTGTGGTGGGCATGGACGTAGCGCGCACACACACACACACACACACACACACACACACACACACACACACACATATAGAGCTCACCCAGTCTGTCCCACTGCGGTAAACACACTCATCAGAGTGGAGGCTGTCCCCGGAGAGGGAGAGCATGTTTGACATCATTAATTGGCTTTTTCAGCGCAAGGAGTCAGGGAGATGAAAAGCTTTATCAAGCTGAAATAATTAATTTTGCCCTCACCACCCTGAATTCGCTGACACTTCACTTCTCTCAGAAAATGAAGAAGGGGAAAAAATGACTACTTTTTTCCCTTTTCTTGATTCAATCCCTCTATTAGCTTTTTTTCTGGCGCAGGCTCGGAGACGTATTAACAGAGGTAATGTGCGTTTTGTATTAAAATACAATTAAAAGGAGATTTAATTAACTTGAACCTGCATGAAGGGGGAAAAGGTTAGCTTTATCTCCTCCACTTACAAAGGCCATAGATTAGAGGGCCACACTATGTGCCCAGTGCACCGTACATATTACTTCCAATTAATTCTAAATGACACAGAAAATTATAGGGGTTTGATAATACACCATCAGTAGGGCTAAAACTCTAATCGCTTTTCCTATCTAACATAGCTCTGGTTGGATAATTAGTTTAATTAAGCTCTTTGAAAGGCACCCACATGTTGAAGTGGTGAAAGTTTAAACTACACCTGACTTTAACAATGTAGCCAATAAATGAGTGGAATTAGAGTCCTGTCCCACTAATGGATCTGAATACATTGTGTTTGAAATGACACCCATGAAGATAATTTAACTAAAGTAAGTTAAATGGGTATGTGTGCCACATTCTGTACCATTCCAGCTTATAACTATGCTTTTCCCACTGTCACATTTATTTTGACATTGAATTGCTGTTCGAGGGATTAAAATAACATTGTTTTTTAAGGTTATATTGCGATACGCTGTATATCTCGATATTTTGAAGTGCTTCAGAAACGCTAGGACTGAACAACAAAGTCAAATATCACACTATTTTTGAGCAAATACCTCCATATTGATAATGCATCAATACTGTCGGAATGACTGTTGGTACTTTCACAAAATATTAAAGGTCTAGTGTGTAGGATTTCAGGGGGTTTGAGGCAGAAATTGAATGTAATATTCATAATATCATTATTGTATATTGCATTATTGTGCAGCCATGTTTCCTCTGTCATGCAGAATGGACCAACCAAACACTGGCTTAGAGAGGGTATTTTGAGTTTTTCAGCATTCTCGAGAGGCCATCGTCGGGGGGGCTAAATGAGGTGTGTTCAGTTGGTTCTAGTCTACAGCTCACAGCTAGATGCCGCCAAATCCTTGGGCACTTCCCTTGACATTGGGTTGTCTTTCTTAAAGGTGTAACATGTAATAATTTTAGTTGGATACATTGAAAATGTGAAGAAATAACAATTTTGATGTTATGACGTCTGTTTAGCTGATTCCAAACCAGCTAGCTGCGTCCCTTCCTCGTCCAAAGCTTCCACGCTAGCGGTGTAAACACCAACACTCCCCTGGTCCAGACCACTAGATGGATCGCTAACCAGGCTAACCAGCTCAGGTTAGCAGCAGTTCGTGGTTACTCTGGTGATATGCTGCCCCCTGTGTGTTTTGGGTATGAATTGGACAGGAGGCCAATTCTTACACATTGCAGCTTTAACACAATGAGATTTCATGATCAGTATTGTGGATATAATGACTAAGTGAGTAAGGGATGTACTGTCTTCAAAACAAGAAGAGCAGTCTTATCTCAGCGTGTGACTGCAACTGGTATTAAAAGAAAAGACGGGTGCAAAAGTGTTTCCAAATAACCTGCGGCAAATATGATAATGTTGCACATCAAAAATATTAGCATACATGAAACTACCACAGTGATAATGGGGGAACAGAGGCGATAATAACAGCAGAATATTGGCATTTGCATTCAAGACAAGACCAGTTAATGAATCTTCTCAGTTAAACACTGCTATAGTTTTTAAATGACTTTAGATGTCACTTTAGATGCATTTCTGACAACAACAATAATAACAATCATAACCCTATCTCTCACAGTCCTCCGGGGCCCCTTTGCGTATTTTCCCCCCTGGAGCAATTTCAAGAATATGAAGAGACTGAATAATAGAGTCAAATCCACACACACACACACACACACGCTATTCTCCGAGCCTTCTGGTGGGAGAACAGCGAGGGTTCTGCTTCACTTCCCATGTGGAGAAGCTACATATTAAACCAAATTCATGTGTGTTCCTGTGTGTGTGTGTGTGTGTGTGTGTGTGTGTGTCCCTCTCTTCAGCACATCTTTAGGCTACTGCCTCGCCTCAGCAGCTCTCCCGACATACACAATATTTACCCTTCTCATTCGTCACAGGCCCGCGCTGTTATTGTGTTTGCTGCTCTGCGGCCTGAGTCTCCCACACTGTAGGAAAATAAATACTCTCTGCTATTAAAAATAAATTATTGACACAGCCTTTTGCTTCAGTACAGTAGCTGGGGCGAAATGCATTAATTAATTCCACGGCAATAATGTGCTTATACTGTCATACTAGATTATATTATTTAGTTTTATTCTCAGGCTTTGAGTTATATTTGAATTGAAATTAAAGGAGCAGCGACAATTAAATAGAAGCATCATAAATAAATGCAACATTAGCACTGTAGCACATACGTTAAGCTGAACCGCAGCTATATGCTATTTAGCGCTATGTTATTTCATTAAAGTCTATCAATTATTCATGCTAAGATAAGCAACGCCAATTAGGATAAATATGGAGAGCGTGTATAAAGTTCTCCCCGTGGTAAATGTAAAGTGAGTGCTCAATGAAACGACTGTAAGATTATTTATTTATGCTCAGTATGTGTGCACCAGCGCTGGCGCTTTATTACTTTGAAACCACACAACGGCATGCAGCAATTAGGACTAATTGTTTTCTTTATAGACGCGCTAAGGAAAGCTAATTAAATATAATGCTGCCGACATTTCCCGTAAGAGCACAGACACTGGTTTATTCACAGTGGGACAGTATCTCCGAGTTATGCTTCATCATGCGTCAAAGTTTCAAACGACTCAGAATTTAAACACCTGAACAAACTCACCTTACATTTGAGACTGAGGAAGTTATTTGGGATGTGTAATTTGCACATTATACCAACAAAATATTGAGATTTTGTTTCCTTTGTTCAAACTTCAAGCTTTTTCACTTTAAAGGAGTAAAGTATGTAGTTTTAGAGAAGACATTTTAACCAGAGAAAGATCTTCATTAACTGATTTTGTTTATGCTTAAACAAACTAAATAAACAAACTCTTTGTTTTCATCACTGAATAAACAAACTGACCTTAAAGGACAAGACAATTTATACTGTTTTACTTTGTTTATGTGTGGCGCCCTGCCACCTTTCTAGCTTCAAACATTGTTCTGGACCTTATTTTCCTCTGAGAACAGCTTGTTCATTCAGCTATGGACAAAATAAATATTTCTGAATTTGTATTATTCCCTCATTAATATTGTACATAGTACCCCTTTGAAAAAAACAGGAAAAGCTGAGTCATGCTCCATTTCCACAACATCCCTCTTCATTCCCGGCGAAAAAACCCCCCTAAAACCGCAGTTTTCTACTGTGGCAGCTCCACTGGGGGTTAAGGGCATTGTTGGTTCAACCTTGACAGAAATTGTTAACAGAGGAAAGAGAAGTTTCCAACGAGGGATTCAATCCAGAGTTCGTCCGCAGAGAAGCTCTCAAACCTCTGGGATCCTGCCACCCCATTTGAATTGAAATGGAGTGGAGGTCCCAGTTCCTCTGAGGTACACAGGCTCCATTGATCTGGAGTCTGATTCAGTCTATCCGGGTAATCTTTTAATGTGTTACTACACTTCTCCTTACATATGCCAAACATTTGCTTGGAAAATTACTTAATGTTCAAATGTGGAAATTGTTTACTCGGTATGAAAATGCTCAGAGGGAGGCTGATGCTATCAGATGTGTTCTCAAAAGTAATTCAGTCATCACAACAATAGTGCGTCCAACTCCAAAGTTACAAAATTCAACAACTGAAAGCTCCGATTCGCAGCGTTGCACATGATCCAGATTCCTGTTGTGTTTAGACTCTTTATTCAAATGTGAACCATGTGGTTTCTTCATGAACTACAGCTGGACACCAACTGCTGACTAAAGCTTTAAACATCTGAACACAGGGTCGTATCTTTAGGACTACAAAATAGAACCAGAAGAACAGGAGTGGAAAAAACACCAAATATTCACAGGTAATCTCTGAGATGCTTCAGTTTTTGCAGAGGTTGCACTTGCTCAGTATTATGATGAAGCCCTGTTTTTTGGTATGCTTGCCATTGATTTGCTTGTGGACCATCCAGATTATTTTCAATTTCAAAAACAAATGGATCCTTTTAGTTCTGGTGGTGTTAGAACAGCAGATGTATTCAATAAATAATGATTAAAATAATAATACTTGTTGGCTTTTGTCAAGAGTTAAAGATAGATACCCATTTCATGCTCTCTGCGGCTGGGAGTTATTAGCTTAGCTTAGCATAAAGACTGCTTTTTAAAAAAAAAAAAAAAAAAAAGGTTACTGCTCCACATTCTGGGAAATACAAGTTAACGCTATTGCCAAGTGTTGAATGAAAAGACTGATTTCACTCTCCTGTTTGAGCATTAACTATGGCGGGGAGTTAATTAGCTTAGCTTAGCATAAAGACTGCTATTTTTTTTAAAAGATTACTGCACCACATTTTGGGAAATTTAAGTACTACCTCTATTGCCAAATGTTGAATGAAAAGACTGATACCACTATAATGTCTGTACACTGAGTAAGAAGCTACAGCCAGTAGCCAACTAGCTTAGCTTAGCATAAGGATGAGAAATGGGGGAAACGGCAAGCCTTGATCTGTTTGAAGGTAACAAAATTGCCAACCAGTACCTCTAATGGTCTATCTTTTTAATCTGTACAAAACCTCAATGTACAAGTGACAGTTGTTATGGGGGTTTGTGTGTGGGACTACTTCTTGGCTGGACTTCACAGCAGCAGAGACTCGTATTCATAATCACAAAAAAACGGATTCACTTGTGTCAATCCTCTCATCCAAACAAAACAATCATCAAGAAAGCGAATACGTATGTTACCCAAAATATCCTAATTTTCCTTTAAAGCTCTCTTGGTCCATACATACAGGTCCAGTTGCAATTATCACACAGTCTTTCAGTAAAAGAAAAGAAGAAATGGTCGGATGGGTTCATCTCGCTAAGTGAAAATGGTGATTCATTTAGGAGTTGCAGCTTGCATAAAAGTAGCCACATCCTCTGCGGGGCTCTCTGTCCACACTGGGTGACGGCTGCTAATTGAAAACGAAGAAATAATTACTGTCTTTAGAGTGATGGAGGAGACACTTGGGACTCTGGGAAATATGGGACTCCACTGGGACAGTGAAGTCTCAGTGGGAGTCAATGGGTCCACGGGGAATTCCTCTATTGTCAACCAGTCAGCACCCAAAGGGCTCGACAAACACGCACAAACATTTATTTCACAATTTTGTATGGCTTTATTTCACAAGCACACGCACCAACACATACAAACCTAAACTTCACACATTCACCACAGACCAGCACAGACACACAGCAGTCCTGAGGGACCAGGACCGTAATCCAAGCAGGCTGGGGTGTTTGTACGAGTGCCGATAACAAATGGCGATGGATTGGTGGCTCGGTGGTGTTGTCTGAGGAACAGTTGGTGCTCCGACCGTCCTCATCAGCAGATTTCAATTGGCAGTGCAGCGTAGCATGGAGACCCTAATCTCTCTGCAGACTGTTATTTACATTTATTACCCCGCTAAGGAGGCGCGGAGCACATAAAGCATACAGCACAGCAACACATGAGAATGCATGGAGAGTTTCCCCCCAAAAATACTATACAGAGATTGGCCAGAGATTCATTAGGATAAATGCTTAATGCTAGGTTAGTGGCGGACACAGGGAGACGAAGAAACAGAGATAGATTTCATGAGAATGGAGTTGATGAAAGCCGTCTCTCCATCCATCTTATTCTTCAGACACTCGACTCGCCCCCTCCGCCTTTCAGTTGCAGAGTTTAGCCCCACCTCTTATCTCCCATGTCAAACAAATCTGTCCAACACTGATGAAATGAAATCAATGCGCCAATGAAAGACCCTGTGCTGATTTTAGCCAGATTATAACTGTTTGTTCCCAGCCTGTTTTGTGTGGTATTTATTATTTATTCCAAGCTGGAAATAATAAATAATGTTCATTCTTATTTTTCATTTTTCTTTTAAAGTACTGGCTGTGATTTTGTTGATTTCCTGTGCTGCATCGTCTAAAATGTGATAAAAAAGCGCACTCCACACAGGAGACTCAGAGTAGTTGATTTCGGCCTGTTAAAAATGTCACTTTTTCCCTTTTTCAGAGGTTTTAAGCTGAATCCTCAGACTGTGTGAGGCACAGGAATTTGTGTGCGAAACAGAAGCATCAACTCTGAGCGAGTGAGTAATGTATAATCTGCAGAAGAGCACGTTCTAGTGGTGTGTTCAGAGCACAGCAGTGCAGGCTCAGCAGGAGCAGACTGCCTCTCAGTCTGTTGTCTGTCGCTGCTTCACCCTAGCAGCCGGCCTTTTCTCACACACCAACACACACCGACGCACACACACAAATATGTCTCTGAGAGCAGGCTGTCTTTTCACAGCAACAACAAACACTCTCCTTGCGACATGCCGCTACATGGGAGACGCCACAAATAGCCGCCTGGTTTTGAAGAAAACATGTTTTGATGTGGAGAAGTTGTCACGGCAGTGGTGTGGATTCTGTGGGGTTTCGTTATAAGAATAACCGGAGCAGACTTTAGCTATAAACTGTATTTATTTTGATTCAAGCATGACAAATCCGAATGTCCCACTTCTCATCACTTTTATTTGTTTGCTCTCTGAAAGAATTGAGTTTATTAGATGTAAAAACATTGCAGGAGGCTCACATTTCACCTCCTTAAAGAGTCATTTAGGATCCATTACAACGTCATCAAACCTCATTGACCTCAGCCAAGAGAGGCAGGGTGGGTCTTCAATAGCCGCTCTTAACAATGGCTAACAATAGGACCAAATGGCCCGCCTGTCTGCATCCACAACAACAGACCACCAGCATTCAGCAGCCGTCGCAGTCAGGACGCGCCGGGTGTCCTGGACGATTTGGGCGACATGACTCGCTATTTTGAGCTCCACATTTTTTGTCACTGTATATTTTGCAGTCAATCATGGTGGATGCCATAGCATTTGCTGTCGCTGCTTTGTTTTTCCTTTGTGTTGTCTGTCTATTTTGCGTTTGAAACGATTGCTATTTCGGTCTGTTTTGTCAGTTTTTACCACACATATGTTCACTTTAGATCACTTTTACTACTATCACTGCTCTGCCAGGGTACACGTGTCCTGGTAAATGAAAAGGTGTGTTAATATAACCGGTAATATAGAAAAAAATGTACACTATTTGTCCAAAAAAGCGTTCGTTTATGTCTTTTTCCTTTGCGGCATCTAACCGATATTAAGCAATTAGAGGTTAAAGGAGGTTTTTAGACCTCGTCTGTCTCATTCAGGCCCACATCCATTGAGTCTTTCAGAACAGCCAACAAATGTACAATCTCATCTTTAAGGGGCACTATGTAGTTTTGGAGAAGAGATTCAAACTCAGAATTTTTTAATATTTACATTATTAATGAGGTATTAATACAAACTCAGACATGTTTTTTTTCCATAAGTGAATAAACAAGCTGCTCTCAGAGGAAAATCAGGTCCCAGAACACGGTCTGAAGCTAGAAAGGTGGCAGGTGGCTCTCATCAGACAACTTGCTTGTGGTTTTTGAAAATAATCACGTAGCTTTACTTTTCATGATAATCCTGTTACCATTTATCATTTCTTCGCGTAGACTGAGAGACACAAAGCCTCTTCTTTCCTAATTTCCTCCCGGTGCAGCAGCTCAGGCCTCAGCCAATCTGTAGGACTGCCGGACCCGAGGGACCCACCAGCCACCAGCTGACTGACCAAGCGGCTTGCTCAAAGGCACAATTAGAGGGTCTTTGTTTCACCCGGAGTGGCCCTTTGTGCCGTGATGTCGCCTGGTGCAGCAGGGGAACGTCATCAGTCACTGGCTGAATGGTCCGAGCGAGAGGACAGATCACACACACACACACACAGGTTGGTGGTTTGTGTCCGTATCAGAGCGAGGCATCTGACGGCACCCTGTGGTGCTTCAATAGGCAGCCTCTCCCTGCTCCTCTTCAGTGTGAGAGGGTGCTAATGTCATGTGGATGACGGCTCATCGATTGACTCTTGGCTGTCGCTTTCTGGCCGAGCACATCCAGAATTTCCACTCAAACCTTAAGCTCTGAAAGCTAATTATGCACCTAACTGTGACTTTAAAGGAGCACTACGTAGTTTTGGGGAAGAAATTTTAATCAAAAGAGAAAGATCTTCCTTGGCTGATTTCTTTTTATGCCTAAACAAACTCTTTGTTTTCACGCCTGAATAAACTGAACAAACAAACTGACCTTAAAGGACAACACAATTTCATACCGTTTTACTTTGTTTATATGTGGCGGACCCTGCCACCTTGCTACTGTAGCTTCAAACAGTGTTCTGGGGACCTTATTTTAGGTCCTGATGAGGAACAAAGTGCTTTTTAGAGAGATTCAAGCCACAATCTGTTTAAAAATATCACCACCGTCAACTTCTAATCCTGAAAAAAAAAGATGTAACCAACGGCAACACTGTTAACAAGCAAACACCTCATAATCACACACCGATTGATCCCATTTCGTGTCGTAGCCGAGCACCATGTTGTGGTTTCAGTGTACCAGTTTCAGAAATACAAGATTGCGGCTTTTACAATCCATCAGAGAAAACCTGAGGGAGCTCCTTGTGAGAGCAAGACATCAGACATGGATTGTAACGGGGAGACAGATAACAATATCTTTGTTTTAAAGGCTCGAGGTCCGTAATTGAAGAAGGAAACCTCTTGTTGGAACACTGTCACCCGCCGCTCGCTGTGTTTACGCAGTGTTTCGTGTGATTGAAGATATCTTTTTAGTGTCGGGAGTTATTTGCTTGGCTTTTGAAACGAGGACTGGACAGAATGTTAAAGGGGCACTTCGTAGTTTTGGAGAAGAAATTCAAACTCAGAATTTTAATATTTACAATAGTAATGAAACTCAAAGATATTTTTTTTTTCATAACTGAATAAACAAGCTGTTCGCAGAGGAAAATAAGGTCCCCAGAACACTGTTTGAAGCTAGAAAGGTGGCAGGGTCCTCCACATATAAACAAAGTGAAACAGTATATATGTTGCTCTTTAAGGTCGGTTTGTTTATTCAGTTTATTCAGTCATGAAAACAAAGAGTTTATTTAGTCAAACAATCTTTCACTTCAGATTAAACCCTCTTCCTCAAAACTACATAGTTCCCCTTTAAAGCTTTAATAAATGTGTTTTTATTTGTAATAATTGTGGTAAAAGCCGGTTATAATTCAATATGTCGACGGGGGAAAGGAAGTTTAAAAGATTCTTTGGGCTATCTCAAATTATACTCCTAAGGAAGAGATACGAGCGAGTCCAGAAATACTGATGGTCAAATATATTCCAGACTGTCAGATTTACTGTGATTTCTCCAGCCATGTACATCAGACGTTACAGATGTCAGATCAGAGGAGTCATGATAAGTCTGAGCTCAGACCCCCTACCAATCCCACCCTTCTCCCTCTTAAAAATGTAGTTTTTTTTTTTTACACAGAGCCAGGTCTGGATTATGACATGGTTGACATCATTTGATTTCCCCTCCCAGGAGCTCTGAAAGTGCTCCATTAGAGTTATTGCTGGTGGGGCGGCGTGCCAGCACGAGCAGCCTGTCCCTGTTACCCACAGACTCACCTGCTGAGTGTAATCTGTCCTGTTAAGATTAAGCCAAGTTTAAATTTACACATACTTTGGAGTCTTTGCACCTCCTCAAACAGCACTCTCTACTGAGAGTTGCACAGGAACACGGGTTAAGCAGTGAGGATTTTTTTTTACACTCTGAGTCTGCACGCTCCTGCTGTGCCGTTTTCTAACATCTAAAAGTTTATTTTTTTCGCATTCGACATGTTCAAGAAGTTCCTGCGTCTCCAACGTGCGTCGTCGCTAACTCAACACAGTCATCCACTTGTTGGAGGAGTGAGTGTCGGTATTCAAAATCTGTTCAGAGATAGGAGAGACACCACAGGCCCCTAAACACAGGTCTCTAATCTTATAATTTGCTGGTGTCTGTATTATGGCTACACACAAAACAGCATTCTCGATGAAGACACGCGAAACTGACAACGTGCCATAAACCAGAAGACAAGGATTACAGTCTCCAGAAAGGGTCATCAAAGCGAACCGAGCCCTTCGCCAAGGCGTGGATTCAAAAAACCAGAGCCGAGAATAGAACGGCGCAGTAAATCAACGGGAATCCTTTTATTTTCCTCCTGGTTCTGGTCTTCATATCTTACTGGGGCATGTTGTTTTTCTCAAGATGGAGGCGCAGACTTGCAAGGAAGGAAGAGGAGAGGGAGGAGTGTGTGTGGAGGGTTTGGAAGGAGATGGAGGGGGTGGGGGGGGGGGTGGGGGGGGGTTGATTGGGGAAAGAAGAAAAAAAAGAGGTGGAGGGCAGGCGGGCGAGCAGGACAGTGACATTCACGCGTTACGACGTGGCGACACTGACAAGGTGTCCTCCCCGCCGCTCGGCCAAGCTGTTATCACAGTCGGCCCCCGTTTCCAGGTCGCAACCCTCAGCGGCACCGGCATTATTGGGTCGCGGCTTGGTGCCACAACCCAACCCCGGTGTGGGCCGGCGATGCCATTGTCCGACAGTGAAGCGTGGCTTTGAGATACTGAACACACACACACGGAGTCGCACACACAGGCCCACTGATCCGCCCTGGCAACCTCCCTAGCAACCATCTGTCCTGCTTTGCCATGCTCGGGCTTGGGCACAGCTAGCAATGGGCATGCCTTGACACGTCTGAGTTAATGGGACAAAACGGAGGCGCACAAGAGGACAAAGGACTCACAAATGAAAGAGTGTAGCCGACAGAGAGACGCAGCAAAGACGGCACAGAGGAGGAAGAAGAAGAAGAGAGGAGAAGAGTGGAAGTACTTCGAAGTGACCTGAGGAAACTTTAATAAAAGATGAGTTGCAAGAGATCTTGGCTCAGGAGTCCAAAGTAAGATTATTGTTGGTCTTTGTCCTTTTAAAACAAAGTTGTTTAGAGTAATCCTGGATAATGTAAAGTCTACATACGCAAGTCTTAAAAACACATGAACTCGATTTAAATGGCAAAATAGGATTACAGTGTATGAGCTGTTACATATTTTGTACCAAATCTTTACCAATGCAACTAGGGTTGGGTACCGCACACTGTACTTTAAAGGGTACCGACCGTATTGCGGTACAACTCACGTACCAATTCACATTAAATCAATTGGTGCCAAATTTCGGAACCTGAGAGCGTTTTCCAGTACCGTCATAGAGAGAGAAACAGAGTGAGACGTCACCCCACTGGCTGCCATTTTTAATTTCTTACCCACATGCTGTTTCGTTTACTAACATTTTATGTTTTTAGTATGTTCGAAACGTCCGTATGAAACCAACAATATGTACAGTACACTCAGTATGCACTCACAAATCACTTTTACATAAGCGCTTAGCCTGCTAGCTCAATGCTAACACATCATGGGAATTCCCATTAACACGCTCAATTGTACATGTGAAGGATGTTAATTTAAAGGCTCACATTTGTGCTGTGTTCGGGTGTCAGGGGCTCTATTTATTTAGGCCGTTTTGCATAAAAAAGTATTTTATTTTCTAGATTTATATGCAGTATAGCACGTGATACTGAAATCAAACCTAGAAAGACTGACTGACGTGATCTGCGTTGTTGCCAGAAATACAATTCATCATGTATCGTCTCTAGAAGTGAATGATTTAAGTGGTTAAAAATGAAAATACATTTTTTGTTATTACAGAGACAGTAAAGTACTGAAAAATGGTACCGTTGGGTACTGGTACCAAATTCCATGAACCGGTATCAGAGCCAGTATTGGTTCAAATGTGACCAAACCTCAATACAATATAAAAATCATTCACTTGAAGAAATGATGGCAGGGTTTCTTTCTGCTTGGTCATTCTTCCGTCTTGGCTCGCTCTGTATTCAGCTCCTCACCTCGCCAACATAATCACTCATTTTACCTAATCAGTTATCTTGTCATTATATTACCATTACAACCAACAACAAACTGGTGACATGAGAATACGACAAGTGCTGACAAAGACCTCATGTCCGCATGCGGAAGGCTTTCTCAAGAAGTATAAAGGAATTGTCTTTTGAATGTGCTCGTAGGACACTGAGCAGTGTTTGGCTGCACCCTTTCAGCTGTCAAGATATCGAACCTCCGGTTGCGCCAATTTGGTAGTTGAACTTACTCGTCGATTGTGATTACAACTCGGGGCAGTTTAGAACGTTGACGCCCTCGAGGTCAACGTGTGATTGGTAAGGAGTCGCAAGAGTGACGGTTTGCTTCCTGACGCTATAGACGCGAGGGTGGCGGGGGGCGGGTAAGAGTGGGTCAGGGCGGGGCCGGGGCGGGGCAGGGCCGGGTGCGATGCGATATCACAAGCAGATACATCTTCCCCCTGTCGAAGGCGTTGGCTTGTGTTGCCTTATCAGCGCCGCGCCACAGGCCTCTGAAACAGTGATCCTTCTCTTTTCCCCAAAAAGTCTTCTTTAACATGCAAACACGCTGCCTTTGTCACGCCGCACACACAAATCAATTCCCCGCCCCCTCCAGCGCCCAAACACCCCTGGCCTATCCAAGAGGCAGAGGGGAGCCTCAGACAACCCATGATGGAGCCTCTTTTGATTGCAACTGAATTTTCGTAGCATTCGTTCTGTTCTGTTGATCAGATCTGGCAACAAACAAGCGCGAAAGACGTATTTTGAAGAAAGGAAACAGAAAATGAAGTGTTTTTGAGGAACAAATCTGCGGAAGATCGAGGAGATTAGCGGAAATATGGTTGCGCATTTCTATCGCAATACGCTTTGATTCAGAGGTGGTGTGCGCTTGTCAATCTGCTTTATTTTTGAACGCAGAAAACATCCGTTTAACCTGAGAACTGCATTGACCTTTTCCCCCCTTTTTTACACTGTATGAACAAGCTATGTCGAGATGAGACAAGAGCAAAGAGAGCAGCGCTCCCCTGGGCTGTGCAGGCTGTGAGATCTCATCATTCCTAAGTTTGATCCCGTCTTTTATTTACTTCCTCCGAGACCTCGGCTTCTGGCGACGAGGGCGGTTTAAAAAGGGGGAAGCAGCGATCGACTCGAGGATATGATGAATGTAGCAGATGAAAATGAGGGGGAATTTAGTGCCATGCCAACTCTCTACCTCCCCCCCTCCACCCCTCCTCTTCCTTCTCTCTTTCTTTCACCATCTTGCATTTTCAAAGAGCTGAGAGGCCATAGCGAAAGTGAATGAACCATGACCACAGGCAGATGCTCCCCACATCTCTCTCTCTCATCGTGCCTTCCCCACTTTACACCCTCCATTTCCCACAACTAACTTAACACTGCTGTTCCAACGAGGCTCATGGTATATTCACTTTTTTTTTTTTTTTGTAAGTTATTGTAGCTGATTATAATTTAAAGTGGACTCGAGACTTGTGAGGTAAAAAAAAAAATCTGTTCCTACTCTCTCGGTATTTAACTGGTAGTTTGATGTCGTGATTAAACCAGAACATACATTATACTTCTGTCTGCTTTATATTTCAACCATTCACATGTTTAAACACATTTCTGTTGTTTTCTATAGTGCAAGTTTGAAGTTTTTGTTTGAGTGCAGTCTTGAGTTAATGCCATTTGTTAATTTCTCCCAATTCCCTCTGGGCACTTGAAGGCCAAATGAGCACAGATGGGACATTTTCAGTGCTTTGGAACAGTTCATTTGACTGATTTGGATTCAAAATTATTGTTTCACACTCTACATAGCACACTTTGTCTCCTGCACTGAAAGTCACTGAAAAACGTATTGAATCAAGAAACGCATCTGCAACTATTTAACCAATAGGTATCGCGAAAATTAGGTCAATGACATCAAACTAACAGAAATAAAACAGTTTCAGTCTTTATAATGAAGCACTATAAATACAATGTTATTTGTAAAAGTTGACCTACAATACTTTAATTACTTTTTATTCATTTGAGCTAATAATATATTTGTAAAACTACAGGGTTTAAAGGGGCACTATGTAGTTTTGCGGAAGAAATTCAAACTCAGAATTTTAATAGTTACAATATTAATGAGGTAATAATACAAACTCATGAATATTATTTTTTTCATAACTGAATAAACAAGCTGTTCTCAGAGGAAAATAAGGTCCAAGAACACTGTTTGAAGCTAGAAAGGTGGCAGGGTCCGCCACATATAAACAGTAAACAGTATGGCATTGTGTTTATTCAGTCATGAAAACAAAGAGAGTTTGTTTATTTAGTTTGTTTAGGCATTAAAATAAAAACAATACATAGTTTAACTAAATAGATTTTATTTTGTCCTTCTGTAGCACATTACTCACTGTAATGTACAGTCAGAATTTGCATTGTTAATAAATTATATCAGGTTAAAAATGTTGAATTTTATTTTTTTATTATTTAAAAAGTATTATAGAGTGTAGCGTTTAAGTGTACACTAAACGTCATACATTTACCCACCACGTTACACCTTAGCATTAGGCTGTTTTGCCATGCATCATATAAAAGAGATGATTTTTATTCACCATAAGAGACCCATGACTCCCAACGCTTTTTGTTCTCTTTTCACACCGATAATGAGAAACACATTTTACTGCGCCTGTATTGTCAAATGCAGCACGCACAGTTTGAGGTAGAGGTGGAAACATTGTGCAAAAAAATATATGAGCTTTATACTAAATGTTTGAAGTTTATGTACTGGAGATATATTGCTGGTGTATTATCTGAAAATGGGTTCTGTTTGAACTCTGAGGGATTTCTTTTTAATCCGCTTTTTCACAAAAAATCTAAAATTATAGCTTCATATTAATCCTAACCTGCAATTTTAACCACCGACCTTTACATATTCTGCTAATATTATATGAGTAGTACAAGATTCCCTGAAAAAAAGGTCTATTCAGTGCATTTGTGTGTGTGTGTTGACCATGACCACGTTTCTGAAAGCAGGAATCAGGCCAATCACTGGCAAGCGACGGGGCACTGAAGCGACCCAAAATCCACTCTCCTGACTCTCAATAGGTTTTCACTGCAGAGCCAACAACAGCGCCTCATCACCCCTGCTTTGCCAAAAACAATGTTTGTGTGTTGTCTGAAGAATTTCTTTTTCCAAGACGCTGTTTGGAGTGAGGAGCACTGCCTGAGCTGATAAAAATGTTAGCATTTGGGGGAACCAAGGACTCAAATTTACCCGTTATCCTTGAAACAAAAGTAGAACATTTTTGTTGTGTGGAGTACATTTTTGCAGTCGTTTAATCTCTAATGTTCTTTTATTTTTTCAGATTTGTGTTGTTTGGGTTCAGGAGGGTTTATGTTGCAGCATGTGACAGTGAAATGTTGTGCGTCTGGTGTGAAATAAAACATTTGGCAGTTTCTTTTTACTGACAGTGCTTTGGTGCCAGAATGGATTCTGTGGGAAAATGTTCACATAATATCCCAAATAAAACACTCATGAACTAAACATTATCAAGCTGCTTATCAAAATCAGTTAAAATTGCTATAACAGAGCCGAGCCAATTACCTGGCAAAATGTCAATCTATCATATGTATGTATATCATGTGGATATCATGTCAGTCTAATTTGATAAGTCAGCGACGCCTTTGGTTGTGTGTCGTATTATCATTGTTATTATGTAATTGTGAGTTGCGTGTAAGTGGTGTCAGTTTGTATTGTCAGAGGATAATCAATGTTAACAATAGCTACAGCGCCAATGCTAAACATTAAAGGTGCACTATGTTATTTAATTGTTTATTTTTTATACCTAAACAAACTTAATAAACAAAGTCTTTGTTTTCATGACTGAATAAACAAACTGACCTTAAAAAGGACAACAGAATTTCATACTGTTTTACTTTGTTGATGTGTGGCGGACCCTGCCACCTTTCTAGCTTCAAACAGTGTTTGGACCTTATTTTCCTCTGAGAACAGCTTGTTTATTCAGTTAAGGACAAAATAAATATTTCTGAGTTTGTATTATTACCTCATTAATATTATAAATAATAACCAAGTTTGAATTTCTTCTACAAAACTACATACTGCCCCTTTAATTAGAGCTACATTTAAAGAGAGACAAAGATTTAATAATGGTTTGATAAACTGAGTGATTGGGTGGATAAAATGCATTTTATATTTATATTTACGGTGGGAAAAATACAAAAAAGGAGCATTACAGTTCAGAGCAAATTGCTGTAAAACCCAAAACAGTTTTCTCAATGGAATCTCATACGACATGTGAATATGAGCGCATGCATTCTGCTAATATGATATGTGAAAATGAGCGTATGTAAGACGAACAGGGTTTTTGTGCCACATGGTCGAATCAAAATGGAACCTTGGCAGCTGAGATCAGGAGGAAGCTAAACTACATTACATTTTACTCTACATCCAGATACAAGAAGTTTGAAATGAAAAAGACTCATGATGCATTACACTTTTTTTTTTCCATTCAAATGCAGCGCAGCCTTAATAGACACGAGTTTGAAAGCACTCCGTCTGATACGCTTCTCTAATTCACTATCACACACATGCACACACAGCAGTGTGAAGGACATGATATGGTATAATCCCCCCTTAGAAAAAAAAAAGTGGTCAGAAATACGTCCTCCGCCAAATAATTCTGTAAATTGAAACTACTCTATTGCCGTGTATCAGCGCTGATGTGTATGGCATGTTATTGCTCGAGACAACTTCTCTGTTTGGAGATGGAGAGGAGGCTCCATCCTCTCTCCCTCAGTAAAGGATATCCTGATAAAAAGGTAGAGAAGATGAAGGGGGGAGCAGTAGACGCGAGGTGATACGGCGCACAGAGAAATTTCATTTCCTGCCTTGTACGGAGAAAATAGTATCAGCTGGGAAAACCTGGCGGAGAGATGGGAGATTTACCCTCCGAACATTGATAACCATTTGTTCATTTCCTGACAACAACAGGGGAAAAAAAAAAAAATGCACGAGTCTCCTCTGAAATGGAGTAGGTTGAGTTCCCTCTCTTTCTCGTTTTTTGTTCTGCGGCGGACGGGAGTCTATTTCATCGCCAACATGCTGCAGTGGTCCTAATCACAGAATCAGTTATTATTGGAGCGAGCGTTTGCTGCATCGGCTGCATAGCTGAGAGACGAAAAAGAAGGGGTCTGCGGTCAAATTCTCCCACTTTTGTGTCGCTTAGCTTCTCTCCGCCAGGTCGGATTTGCATTTTAATGGAAGGCTTTTATAGACTTCTCGGTGGCGTTCGTGGCACCACAAGTGGCATCATTAAGTGAACTAAGCCGGATTAGAGGCGATGCTGAGGTCAGATACCCATACGCCATAACAGAACCCAAGCTTTTCTCCTCCAGGATTAGGCAGAGACCGAGAGACGGCGGCGGAGGGGGGGCAGAAAGATGAGGGGTTTTGGAGGGGAGGAGGTTTTTTTTGAGAGGAAGAGAGGAGCAGAGGAAAGAGAGGGAGCGGGAGAAAGACATAAAGGGAAAGAGGAGAGACAGGCCGCAGCAAGGTGATGAATTGCTTGTAAAGTGGCTCCTCTTAAGCTCGAGGGCCTCTCAGCTCCCTTTTTTGGCTCCAGTTTCAGGTTCCCACAAAGTGATATAAAGCACAAACCCTGGGGAGAACTGTGTTTGCAAACAATTCCGGGCTCGCAGAGAGAGGTGATCGGACCAGTCACGTAGCGGCAGGTAAGCTGTCGGTCACAGTAAAGTGTAATCTTTGGCAATTTTATCGTGCTGCAAATACATCAGCACATGATGATGTGTGGCACCAAAATAAAAGTTGTCTGGTTGTTCGCTGGGACTTAAATCCATTTTAAATATGACCTAAAGTCATTTTTAAACATGTTCCTTATTGAAATACCTAAAATGACTTTTCTACTACTACAACTCAAAAGTTGAATGGTATCTACTTCTGGTAAAAGTCCTGTCTTACAAGTTAAGTTTAAGATAACACCTGAAATCAAAAATAAATCCCGTTGACAGCTGTCCGGCTCCCCATTAGCCACCGCGCTAACGTGACGTTATCCAACACTAGAAATTGGAAGGAGCTGCTTTTCAGCACTTAATATCTAGAGATCCCAATTAAGGTGTTTAAAATTTTAAAGGGCATAAAACTAACTGAGGGATTCTGCTAGTGTTAGCGGTCGGTAATTGCTTGACTGCTATCTAGCTACACCGCGCCGATCTAACACTGTTTTTGACTGAATGGTTCAGTGGTGTCTACATCTGGTAAAAAAATATCAAACAGCTCTGTCTCTCTTGTTTTGTCTTACAATTGAAAAGCTCAAGATATCAGATGAAATCAAAATAAATCCTGTTGACAGATCTCTGGCTCCCCATTAGCCACTGCGCTAACGTGAGGTTAGCTAATGTTTTAATCTCACAGACTGATAGAATTTATAAAATCTTAAATTGTGAAGCCTGCTAACAGCTTATATCCGGCCCTTGATTTTAGGGGGACAGATGGTGGCAGATGTTGTAATGACAGGACATTTGTATCTTTTATGGGAAGTCACTGTAGCACTGGTGCGCTCTGACACAAGACCTGCAGTAGCACGACACGACTTTTTCCTATTTGCATCATAAACAATGTTGTGCCTTAAACTTGATATTGTACAATCTACAGATAATGACCAAGATTTTATGTGTGACATTAAAACAAACCTACTTCTATTTGCACCGTCCTTGAGAGCAGAAAACACACAATCACCCCACAAACTTTTAGTTTAGCATGACTGAAAGTCCCTCAACTGTTCTGCTGTCTTGTTTTCCAATTAACCTTTCCGGGGTCCAACCTTTGCATGGAAAGACATGGATCAATGCCCGCAATGATAAACATCTGCAGAGCACCTATAACTGACTGGAAAAGTGGCTTTGTAAATGCTGTGTAAATATTAACTAATGGCTGTTTGCCGTCAGTCCACAGGTCTGATGTGTGCCAGGTGCTCATGTGAAGGGGAAGTTGGTGAACCGTTTGAAAACCGACGTGAGCGTCAAGGTGGCAGGTTACACTGACGCTGAGCCGCTGGAAATAGAAAGTAGTCAACGCATCCAAGTTTACGTCCACGCGGTGTCACCTCATATTGTTACTGAGACGCCACACCAGTGGGAAGACTGAAACAGAGGCCATAATCTGAGAAAACACACAGTGAAAACAGCAGCTGCTGCAATGCAAGAGCGACAAACTCAGCAGACTGAACGGGAGGTTTGGTTTAATTAGACCTAAAGTTGAAGACCTATTCGTCTGACAAGCTCAGAGTGATGAGCTTTGAACGTTGAGATTGAGAGTTGTGTGCATGGAGAGGTTGTGTAGATATACAAGGGAGCAAGACGTTGAGGTGTGGAGATACTTTTGCTTTGAAGTAATGTGTTTAACTTGGGTCAGATACCGTAAAGCCATCTTTTCCGTAACTAACCATATACTATATAAACCTTCCCAAACGGCGACCGTCACCTGACTGTGAATCTGCTCACCACAGAAGTTAATGGGAAGGACTTTTAATTCACCTACATGCAAAATCAGGGTTTTACCTACCATTTTAAGACTTCACCTTCACCTTTTTGGGCACCAAGCCAAATGAATGTTAAACTCAAAGCACTCAGTAGAGCGTATACCTCCGCCAAGGCCCCTGGATCTGTCCCTTTATCCGAATCCGCACCAAACATTATTGGGGTCTATTCTGGGACGAGACCCATCCTCCATCCAAGTTTTGTGGAAATCGGTTCAGTAGTTTTTGTGTAATTCGGCTCACAAACCAACAAACCAAAGGACATGAGTGAAAACATAACCTCCTTGGTGGAGGTAATTATAAAGCTTTTTGTGTGTTGTTTGTTTATTATCTGCGCTGGCTTGGACACAGATATAATAATGGTCCAAAATTATGTGCCATCAGAGTCAAGAAATACCAAAAGGTTTGTCACCTAAAGCATCACCACTCAGAGAAAAACCCCAGCATCGAAGAAATGGTATCAACGTCGAAAAGTAACATGTGATGTGCTTTTGTCATAGATTGAAAAAAAAGACACCAGCGCACAAAATAACTAGCTGTCAAATCTGTAGGTACAAAAGTGTTTCAGTGTGTATATGATCCGAACACAGCGTGTGGTGCAGAGATGAGCGGCCCGTCACTCAGCAGGCATCAGGCCGTGGAGGTCACACCCCGACAGTTGCGGGAAGAAGAGATTATGCCTGTGTGTGTTTGTGTGTGTGGTTTTTTTTTTTAAAAAAGCAGATTATGCATTGTGATATCAAACTGGGTTAACGTAGCGGACTGTGTTTGCATACAGGGGTGCCACGGCCTCGCGGGTTTTAGCTTTAATCCCCACACACACTGAATCCTCACCGGCTGATTTGGCACTTTTTCAGAGTATTAGGCCACCAGGCGAGGAAGCTTTGTTTACCCGACAGACGAGTCATCATGTTTAATAAAATCCCCGCTAGCCTCCATTTTCCTCTCCCTTTTTTTGCCTACGCCACTCGTGTTGGAATTATCCCGTCGCTTTGGTTTTACTTCAGTGACATTGAACCCAAGACAGATGTGATCCCCGACGCAGTATTAAGACAAACATAAAAAGACACATGTAAGACACACTCTCAAAGACAGGAGCAAAGATTCATGTCAGGCTGAGTTGAAAGAAAAAGGTGATGTCACTTGCTTCTGAACCAATCAGGATTAATTAATGCATTTTCAATTTACTTAAGAAATACTTTAATTAAAACCATGTTTTTGCACTTACAAGCCTGAAAATAGTTCAAACTCGACCCCGAACACTGGCTAACGTTTACATGAGCTTTTACCCTGTAATGGGACAAAATATGGATATAGCATTATATTATACGGCTTCCTCTTGCATCAAGTGTCACAGAATCGTGATATCATCATTATCTCGGACAAAGTATCGTGATAGTATCGTGTCAGGAGTTATTATTCCCATCACTAGTAGTGCTCTTGGCAAAGTTTTCACATTTTGTTAATATTTACCTTCATATTTAGGCTCATTGATTCTGTTATTCACAGTTGTAATGCTTTAGGGATGAACATAAGTACGAGGCCCATTTCTTAGCAGCGGTAAACAATAAAAAAAAAATGTAGTTTGTGGGGAAATTAACTAAAAGGATTAAATAATAGATTAGAATCAATAGGAACAACATCACTTCACGGTTGCTTTGATTAATGGCCTCTCCCGGAGTGATAAATTAAAGTTGAAAACTTTCTGTACACATTATTAACCCCCCATTCTCTAACTCATTTAAAAAGCTGCGGGCTTATTTCCCATTATGTTGATAATATGGGTACGGTTTGCCAAAACTCTTTGTGCTAATTGTGTGTTGGTTCAAAAAGCCATTTTCTGTTAGAGTGCACAAATCCATTACGGCCTCCTCCTTAGCCCGGATAATGGGGATTGAATTAATGCAGGGGCTAAAACATGTGGCCCGGGACTCCTAAAGATATGATTGATCATCTTATTGCTGGGTATTCAACCGGTTTGGTTGTGTTAATCGATACCATTACCTCCTCCGGATTAAACAGCGGTCTGTTAACGAAGCCAGACCCGTAGAAAGCCGTGAGGTTAACATGCGCTGCATTCAAACCGCTAACTTTGAGGTAAAATCACCTCCATTGTGAGACTTCTTCTGGGCATTCGTCAGTAGTGACATGTCTGAACTATGTTGAATGGACTGGAGTGAGGTGAAGCAGAGAGCGTCCTTCATGACCTGAAATCTGACAAAGTGACTTTACTTTAAAAAAATGTAGGAAACCGATTACCTGAAACGTTTTCTTGGTAATTCTGAGGTAATTGGTTTCCTGACTGACTAAAAAGTCCGCTTCTGCTGCTGCTAACTGCATCTCAAGGTTCATCTGCTCATCAGTGGGTGGACTTTGCTCAGGTGTCAACGAGTTGCTCAGAGGGAAAACGAAAAAGCTTGTCGGTCCACTTAAATTTAAGATTTGTAACCAGATCGTTCATGTTTGTATTTTTCCCAAATCACATGCATTTGCTGTCCAAATTCAAAAAAATAAATGTATCCGCATGCAGTTATTCAAAAGCCAAGCAGAAGTGCATTAAGCAGATCACCCCAACAGGTACAATGAAGACTTGTTTACTCACTGAGCATTTTTGATTATAACCTGACAGTGTATTGTGAGGATGTGGCCCACTTCATGTTTGTGTCTTCGCTGCCAACTTAGTCACAGCTGAATGATGTGCAACAAATGATCGGAAGGAACGGAGCCAAAAAACAAAACAACAGACAAACAAATCATTACACCACACACTGAATTTGAATAACGGCGACACATCGCGTGCTTCCTTTTCGGAAAAGAGCGTTAATAGAAAATCACGGAGCAAAGAGAGCGAACAAAGTGTTGGAATGGAGCTATTGGCATGTGGGAGAATGTGTATCGGGGTTAGACAGCAGGGCAGGTCAGAGCAGGAGGGGTGAGAGGTGTCAGCTAATCTGCTGCGGGATGATATAGATAAACAGCCATGCCTCCCAGAGAGCGGATGTTGTACCCAGATGGACACGGAGCAGTTGGTGGCAGCAGGAGAGGAAGAGACGGAGATCAGGTAGACGGAGAGGGAGGCAGAAGGGGAGGGAACACTGCAAAAAATGTCCCGTAATCTTGTCTTTTTTTTAAAAAAACAGAACATTTCAGCTCTGTTTACAATGCTGTTTAATTTTTTTATGATTACAGAATGATCAAGGAAATGGTACTGAATCAAGACATTTTCCAGAATAAATAAATTTGCATTGGGGATGTTCCTAACGACTAATTACAGTCAAAACTGAGCACAATTTAATTTCTATGGTTAAAAATTGTCCCCAAAACAAAAAAGCGTAGCATCTTAACACATTAATTGGCCGTTTACATACATAAGTAACGGATGCTCGTTTTTATAAAGCAACATTTGACATTTCAGCGCAAATTGTGTCAATATTAAATTTGAATGTGAACGTTAAAGGTGCAATATGTAAGAATTGGGCACCTGTCAGATTCCTACTCAAAACAAATAGGAGGCAGTTTATCACCAGACTGCTGCTAACAGTATCTGCCTTAGCCTGTTAGCTCAATTAGCCACGCAGCTAGCAGTTTGAACTGGGAGTTTGAAGCATAAGGAAGAATTAGTATTGACACCACTAGCACAGGAGCTTTGGACCAGGATGGGTAAGGGCTAACCTGTTAGCATGCTAACACAATTTATAAACATTATAATGTCAAAACTGCCATTTATTTACATTCTGTTGTTCATCTTATTTCAATTTTTAAGGTTTTCAACTCAAATATTTACATATTGCCCCTTTAATAAAATGAGTTTAATGGACTAGTATTTCTAGTCGTCCCTGTTGTTACGACTACAGTTCGCAGCAACCTTTTCGGTTTTTGTCACGAACAGGATCTTTGCTCTTCTTTGAAGAGGAAAAATTGGTTTTCCATCAACTCGCTCCAGAAACTCAGGAAGCTTCATTCCCTCTTAAAGACTTGAACATTTCACCCACAATCCCTGCTGGCAGACGCGGCGTGTCCTGACAGTATTCCCAGTCCCTTGTGGTTCACATACCACGAATATAGTACTGATTTATCGACACTGGAATGATACAAAAGCAGAACGTTTCACATAGGTGAGACTCGAGACTTGGACACTTTTTGCAGCGAGCAGCCATGCGGTAGGAAGAGGAGGAAGAGAGCGCGGCGGGAAAGCAGAGACATCAGATCGGCTGTCCTGGACTCCTCGGATGTGTCACCTCACACTAATAACCTACATCTGATCTGAATCTCTCGCCTGTTTTGTCCTTTTTTCTCCCTCTACATCTTCGCTTCACCTCTTTTCATTCCTCCCCCCTCTCTCTTCTTTCCATCCCCCTCTCCTCTCTGTCCCTTCTCCTTCTCATTAGACCTTATCTGAGCGTCCATATTCACTGTTGCTTTTTATCTGTCTAATTATGTTGCTACTCACCTATGAAGGGAGTAAGGGAAGCCCTGTGGCATGCTGGGAAGACGATTCTTCTCTGCCGCTCTCTCGTGTGCTGCCCTCTTGACTTTTGCACACACACCGCCTCTCTTGTCTCTCCCACACACACACATATACAGACAAGCATATTTTTCCCAACCCTCTTTTCAATTCAGTCACCTTTTCAGCATCATCGGGGCCCTTTGAGCAGGGCCCCCCGGCCCCGGAGTCCCCCGAACAGCCAGGCTCAGTGATAAAACTCCCCAGACGCTCCTCCATTATGAAGCAATGATAGGAGCCGCTGCCTGGAGTGATGCACAAAACACACACGCTCATACACATGCGGACGTGCACACACACACACTCGTAAAAGAAATGCCGCGAGCACATAAAGGAATTTACACACACTGCTCCCCTGCTTCCTTATCAAGCTTCGTCAGTAACCACTGTACGAGCTGCATGTGCTCTGCTTAAACATAATCCTGCAGGAATCCAGCTGTCGCTGATAGATATTTTATAATACTGACTGCCCATGCTGCATCAGAGAAGGTAGGAAGGTTTCACTGAAAACTTTTCTGTTTGGTTTTCAGTCCCCAACCTCAGCAGTGTCATCTAAACTGGGAACGATTCACAGCTGGAACAACAGATGAGTTCAATAAACCGCTGCTAACGAGCTGGTGGGACGGCAGCAGCATGACTTGAATACAGAATCATAGTGTATATATATATATCAAGGCATCACAGGCCAAAGTTTGATGCCTCTACATTTATCTGACCGATATAGTTCTAGCTACTTTTCCGTTTACATATATATGTAATATATATACATATATGTTGGCTAAACCAGCTAACAGTGTGTATAAACTCTGTAAAATTAGTAATTTCTCAACGAGCTACAACATTTATATGCTGCTTATATGGTAATGTATCAGCAAACTAATCCAATAGCATAATAAATCATTCTGAAGAGGAAGGAGTCTGCTGCAACGACTAATTTTATTTTTTGATCCTTCACATTTAGCTGATTCTGTAATGACTTTTGAGATTTTCCAAGCGATTTGTTATTTTCACATTGTGTTAATGCTACTTTTACTGACTTTCAAGGACATTCATTCTGTACTCGCCACTGAATAGGCTTAAGCATAGAGTATAATGTCGATGGTAAAACAATACACATGCACAAAACAAACACGAGCTGTCAAAATGATGGTGTTTATTCAGCTTAAAGGGGCATTGTGTAGTTTTGGAGAAGTCAGAATTTTAATATTTACAATATTAATGAGGTAATAATACAAACTCAGAAAGGTTTATTTTTTTCCACAAGTGAATAAACAAGCTGTTCTCAGAGGAAAATAAGGTCCAGTTTGAAGGCAGGGTCCGCCACATATAAACAAAGTAAAACAGTGTGAAACTGTGTATCAGTTTGTTTATTCAGTTTATTCAGTCATGAAAACAAAGAGAGTTTGTTTATTTAGTTTGTTTAGACATAAAAAAAATCAGTCAATGAAGATGTTTCTCTTCTGATTTAAATGTATTCCCCAAAACTTCATAGTGCACCTTTAATGTTATGAAAATATAACGGCGTATGTATATATATATATATATATATATATATATATATATATATATATATATAAAAATCACATGGGTCCTATTCTGTGCAATATAAGTTGCATAAAATGTGCATTTGGTTTTTGAATTTTAAAAAACAAGGCATTATATGTACTTAAGCGAGCTAAGGATTAGCCCCCCATGAAGTAAAGGTTAAAAGATAAAACTTGCTTAAGGTCTCTGTAGCAGTCCTCACAGTGGGGCGTTGCAGGCTGCAGGAGTGGAGCCTGTCAGGGTCAAACTGCAGCAAACACTGCTGACTGCAGCCACGGCGGGGGGGGGGATCATCTGGAAGCGTGTGTGTGAGGACCTACAAGGGCGATAACCCCGACACTGATGGCCCTTCCCTATCTGCTCACTTGATCCCAGCACACACACATGCAAAAACACACACACACACAACACGGTGCGTACAATATGTGATTTTAATGAACCTAATCTCCAGGATCACCAGGTCTCTGAGCCGGGAAATTAACGAGAGCAGGTTAAACACACACAGAGTAGGTTCAGCGAAACCCCTTTTCAAATGATGTGTGTGTGTGTATGTGTGTGTATAAGGGTGAAATTGGTTTTCCTCGGGATTAAAGGATTAAAAAGGCTGTTAGTTCCTCAAAGTACTCCAAATACCCCCCTCAGTATTCATTACAGCAGATACAAAAGGCAGAAAGGAGCTCATAATGGCCCCAACCTTCTAATCATTTCAAGCAGGGACGCTCCTGATCTCACACACCACCACCAACACACACACACACCACTCTTTTATTATCATTATCCACACTATTAGCATCAGATAAGAACTGTCTGGAAATCACAACAGGGGGAATTTTTAATGTATGAAAGAGAGAAAGAGTAATGTTTTTAATATTTGTACATATTTCGTGCACCACTCGCCGCTTCGACAGGCGACTGCAGCCTTTTCCTAATGGTTCCCTGATGCCTACAGGTCTGACTGTGAGGTCTGCCAGCCATAAATAATATTGAAAAGGATAATAAATCAATATCTGTGTGCCATCACAGCCAGAGTGCCCCCTTCACACACACCCCGTGGAAAAACTGTCCCTTCGAGCAAAGAGGAGGGGGGGATTAATTGAAAGTGATTGAGAGCATTTCTCACCGTGCCCTTTTTTCACCCAGCGGGTAGCCACTTGTTCGCTGACAGCAATAGAGGGATTGGTTTACATTGTCTGCAGTGTGTGTGTGTGTGAGAGAGAGAGAGAGAGTGTGTGTGTAAAAGTGTGTGCGCACATAAAAGGCCTAACAAGGCTGAAATTGATGCCGTTTTGGGTGGAGAGTCATTTTTGATGGCTGCTGACATTCAGCTCCAGAAAATATTGCATTGGATGTGGAAAAGGTCAAAGCCAAGGACGAGCAACTGGGAGCCGAAAGAGAAAGGACGAGAGAAAAGAAAAGAGAAAGAGAAAATTAAACACATGGGAGGTCGACAATCAAACTGATTTGATAAAACTTATGTAGGTCTTGGAGAAGAAATTCAAACTCAGGATTTTAATGAAGTAATAATACAAACTCAGATATGTTTATTTTAAAATAAGGTCCCCAGAACACTGTTTATATGTGGTGGGCCCTGCCACCTTTCTAGCTTCAAACAAAGTAAAACTGGGTTCCTGTGGATGTGGATGTGTCCCTGCCCCGACACACCTGATTCAAATGAACGGGTCGTTATCAGGCTTCAGCAGAGCTCGATGAAGAACTGATCATCTTTCCTCTAAACCATGGAGGTCAGAGAGCCTCAGAAAACGCTCTGATGTGTCGTTCTGGGGCGTGGACAAAAAATAAGTTGTCGCTCAATAGACTGTCTTCACTGCCTGTCAAAGCAGGAAAAGCATCGGTTGAATTTCTAACATATTGATGCCTTTTTTCCATTCAGGTGAGTTACTTCCTGGGCTCTGAAGTTGTGCATGCTCACTCACTGACATGAAGAACTGGGACTCTCAATAGAATAAAGCCATCGCTAACATTATAAGTCACACCTGTGCTTGTCCTGCTTTGACAAGTCAAAATGTCTGCCGTGAAAAGGGTCCAAAAAGACGTCTTTGCATCGTTACCCTGTTAATACAATGTCATTTATAATATGTGACCATGTCAAACTGACATTAATTTGTTTTATTATCATTACGTTCTTAATTTATGAATAGCAAGTGCATCTTGAAGTGTGTTAGAGGAAAACATCTCTATGGCTTCTGCTGACAGATGCAAAATTCGCAGACTCAAAACAGTATCGTCTGCGTAAAGATTTATATTGCACTCAGACGCATTTAAACTATTTTATATATTCTTGGGATGTTTTTAGAATACATCTATATGAATCTTACTTTTATAAACTGATTGTAAAGTCTGTAAAATATGTATAAGCAAAGTATCTTTAGCTTTCAAATAAATATTGTGGTGTAAAAATACAATATTGGGACTGGAGATATGATGCAAACTTCCTTAAAAAACTACAACTACTTTGTTTAGTTACACCAGTGTTTTTTCTCTCCATATATTTTTTTCCATATATATTTTTTATTTTATATAAGAACTCCAGTTGTACAAGATGGCTTCAACCGTTCTTGGTAATAGAAGCGAATGGAAACTTGTTACTGGGTGAAGATTTAAACGCCCCTCGCAGGTTATCACTGAACACTGGTGGCACCACATTCCACAACTCAATGGTTTTACTGTCCAGTGAGTGAAAACCCTCCAGTCATTAGTTTGTGTTTTCAGAGGCACTACTCGCGCATAAAACACCCCATCAGCTACTGCAGGAGACAGGAAACTATTACATGCACATCATTTTTCTTTACTGTTGGCACACTGTAGTAATCACAGCCTCCCCTCACCCGTCCTCCCTCCTTCCTCCCTCCCTCCTGAATCACATCTGCCTCCTCCTGTATCTTCTTCCTCCTGTACAGGCACCGAGGAACAACTCTTGACAAAATAAATGCTGCAGCCACAGCGCCTCGGCTCGTATTTCTTTACCCGGCTCTTCTTTATTTCCCATCATCATTTCAGCGGGAGACAAATGTTTGTCACATCTATTGTCTGGCTGCACAACAGCTGCTTGGGATTTTGGTTATCTCGGATTTTTTTTCCTACTGTTGCACTTATTTTCACATTGCTCTGGATAAGAGTGTCAGCTAAATGCATAAACTGCATTTGTATATGTCAGCAGTTCTCTAAGTCAAGTCTGCAGGCCTGTTTTATTGCTTTTTCTTTTGCAGATTGGAGTTTTACTTCTATAAACAGTGGTGGAGGAAAAATGCTTATGGGCCGAATTCAAGTATGAAAAATTAAACTGAGGAGCCATCATATAATTTGAGTGCATGCTCCCACTTCCAGTTACTTAAAAAAGGAGCACTCCACCAATCGGGGGTCGAAAGAAAGACGTTATTGAGTTACGGGGAACGTAGGAGCCACTGGTTTTGGAGGTTGACTGTACACCACTTTATGTGATCCTTCTGGCAGTTCAGCTACGTGTTGCAGTAGCTTACTGGCAATTCAAATTGTTACCACAAATAGGTATCAGCTAACTGCTAACTGGCTGGTCATTCAACACAATGTTGCTCAGCTTCTTGACATGGTTCACTGGGTTGGGGAGGAGACAGGGCTGCTGACGAATCTGTTGTTGAGTCTGGTGGGAGGGGCAGGGGCGACTGATTGAGTATAATTAGCTTGCTAAACGCTTACCTGCCCTGATTAAATGTAGGTTAGAAAGGAGTGAAATGTAACTGTGAAATGTAGCTTATTTCACTGTGGATATCGAGCTAACAGGTTCATTTCAACCACTCATAGACTACTACTACTACGCCTTTTCTTCTTTCCTTTTAGGGAGCATGACCCCAGAGCTCCTCTTGGGGCTCACTCCCAAATTATTTTATCCTCATTCAAGTTAGCCGGGCGCTAAACCGGACGTTAGCCGGCTCGGTCGGCGGAAATCTCTAGTTCTCACGCTCTTCATGCATTGCTGAGCAGCTTTCATAGGAATTAATGGGCAAACATGTAAACTGTGATTGTGCTTAATTGTCCAAATATTAATTGGAGATATTAATAAATACAACGGTGGTTCTTAACAATGAAGACAACTCAATTTGGGACCATAAAAGAAAAAAAAACCTTTTTAAATTGTTATTTTACAGTGACAGTAACTGAACTCCCTTTGGCCAGCCCCGTCTTCTTTATCTTTCATCCTGACCGCTGTGGAAACGTGTCTGCATTTGTAAGTCATCCACCACCAAACACTTCACCTTTGTGTTGCGTTTCGGACAGGTTAAGGTCTCGGGGGTATTCCTGGACGCCGGATTGTCAGCTCACCTGTACCTCTTTACAAGACAAGATAAACTCTTTCGGTTCAGCCCTTTGAGGTTTAACTCAACCGATGAGTTTATTGTGACTGCCAAAGAGACAATCTTAGAGCGTGAAAGAGAAGTGCAAAATCCTTTCTAACACATTTAGCTTCAGCAGGTCCCTCATTGCTTTAGTCGCCTGCTGCTACAGTTTAGAGCGTTAAACCTTGAATATCTGGGAAGAGAGTGAGAGCAACTTATTTTCCAGTGTTGTCCTTTGAAAAGGCAGCAATCCTTTATCTCACCCCGTGGATTTTAAAAGGATTAAGTCAGGATTAGAATCACTGTTTATCTCAGAAATGCTGTTCTTCTGAATCTAATGCTTAATGGGTTGGAGACAATCCTAAGGATGCAGATAAAAGTGAAGTTACAGTGCCTGTGCAGGAATAACGCTGCCGTTAACAGTCAGCTGTGGCCTTCTACGCCCTGCTTCTTTCAACAAGCTGCTGCCTCTGTCAGCAACAGGTTTGTTCATGCTAACAAGCTACATGCTAATAATAGGAAGCATGAGACGAGGAGGGATTTGATTGTTTGATTGTGCAGAAACGCAGACTCACCTAACTTAAAGCAGATATTTAGGGATTTGAGCATGATGAGTGAAATGTTTAAGATCACGTTGAGCTCCTTTCTTCAGCAGACTGCCAATTCACTCTCCAAAGACCTGCCAATCATCTATTTTTTGACTTATTTCTTCATCATATTTCTCCTAAACCCAATCTTTTTCTCACCTCACTCCTTTCCCCTTCGCTCTACCTTTTCTTCTGCCAAACTGGGCTTCATTAAAACGCTAATGACTCCCATTAATGGACTCACGGATCGATCCCGCTGGCATTCAATTGAGCCTCGGCTAATAAGGTGAGATTAGTGTTAGTTTTATTCACTGGACCTCTGTGTATGTTTGCCAGTGTGTCCTGCCATTACTCTGATCTTTATTGATTTTCTGTTTGGCCAGCAGAAGCCCAGGTGGACGCTCCCCGTGGATTTCTGTCTCTCAAACAGACTTTAAGGAGTCTAGGCAGCAGCTATGAAAATAACTTGAATTACATGAAAACCTTTACTTTTAAGTGTACCAGTGACAGAAAAACAGTTTTGTTTCATTGCCTTTTTTTTACTCCATCATCCAGTTCGTCTATGTTTTGCATTATCCCCACCAGTCCTGTGTGGTTTTGAAGTGTCAGGGTAGCCCGGACCTCCATGGCTGAAGCATCCCAGAGGTTATACGGATGTCGACACAGCAAATCACAGTTTGATGGCATTCCCATATGCTCCCGACTGACCGGGACGGTCCATTCCAGAGAACACGAGCTTGGCGCGACGGCGTTCTCCAATAATTCTTTGGAACGGGTTTGGCACAAAAACCTTTTTTTCTTGAACCGACTGATGCCGGAATGAGGCATTAAATTATATCGAGATCCTTTCAGGCCAAAAAAGAAGTGTTGTGCCATTTCTGTCGGTGGGAATACACTATAGAAATGTGTACGTTCCCAGGTTTAGTGCCTGAGAACTTAAACACTGAATTTCTGATTATAGGTCTGCACAAGCCACCAAAAATGTATACAAACTATAATATGCCCTTACACCCCTAGGGGCTCTGCTTAATTGGTGTTTGCTGCGGTTTGAATGTGCAACAGCTTTAAAATCTTCCCATTAGACATTTCTGTCTTTACTGTGTGAACTATATGCAATTCACGCTGTAAATGAATGGTTGCACTTAGTTTAAAGTCACATTGTAAAAAGTAATTTCAAGGCAGACGTACACTAAAGTATCTGACAGTAAAAGTCAAATGACCATGTGGTGAGATGTAAAGAAAACAACATTGTATAGTTATTGTCACGCCTACTTTAATTGGGTTCAGAACTGTAATTTACTATTATTTAAATTATAGTTTAATATGCATATTCTTTAATCATATAAAAAAATCAGAAAAATGTGAGAAATGCTCATTACAATTTCCCAGAGCCCAAAGTCACGTCTTCAAATGACTTATTTTGTCCAACCAGCGGCCTAAAACCAAAGGACTCTTCATCTACTATCATAAATGAAAAAGAAAAGCAGCAAATCGTACATTTTAAGAAGCTGTAACCAGCAAATGTTTGACATTTTTGCAGAACAAATGAATGATACGATTAATCGATAGTCAAAAATAATTTTCTTGCGATGGATCAACCAATCTTTGGGTTTTCATTTGGCTTATTAAATTGTGCTTTTTATTAAATACCATTGTACGACTGAGTTTCCTTGGTTTGAGCAGAGGTGCCTACTTTCTTTGTTTGATGTTATCTGTGCGTCTCTTACAGACGGGCCTCTGAGGCTTCCCCTCTGAGGGCTGCCGATGATATTGTTCTCTGCGGTTTGCATCTGCTGCTTTGATAATCCAGTGATTTCGCCGTCAGAGGGGGATTCTGGGAGCGCAAACACGCAACAACACACAAACTCCTGGACTGTGACGGCAGCCATTGTTCCTCACAAACAATGTCTTCACTTTGATGTCTGTGATGCTTGGCCGGCCGAGGGAAGTTTTTTCAATCTGTGCTTTAGCACCCAATTCCCTCTCAGCACCCCCCCTCTTCTCCCCACTTCTTTTAGTCTTTCCTGCTGAGAAACCAATAAACAACAAGAATGTGATAAATGACTTTTATCTCCACATGTACAGTATATTATCTTTAATATTATACTCAATGGATTTGTGGGCTTTCTCCAATAATAAAAGGACTGAATATTTTATTATAAAAGGTACGACACACATGCAGCACCAAGTTCAAACTCTTATTGTTAATGTGAAAAGTTTGATGCAAGTTGAGGTGAACGACTGCTTATTTTCAAATCCATAAAAACTGACTTATTTTATTGCAATAAGAGTCCAGAGAGCTGGTATAAATAAATCACATACTTTTAATGCATTAATGTCATTGATTCATTTGCAAAAGCTTGTTAAAAGGTCTCTTTTTTTTCCAGATCTGATTTTAAAGAGTTTAAAGAAACACCAACAGATACAATATTAAAGGGGCACTGTGTAGTTTTGGAGAAGAAATTCAAACTCAGAATTTTAATATCTACAATATTAATAAGGTAATATACAAACTCAGAAATATGTATTTTTTCCATAACTGAATAAACAAGCTGATCTCAGAGGAAAATACATTTTTTAGGCATAAAAAGACAATTAAGATTTTTTCTTTTTCTTCTTTATGGTGCACCTTTGAAGGCTTTTTGCAGGAAAGGCTACAACAATCAACAAAACAGCTAGCCAGTGCAAAAAGTGAAGATCATCTGAGTGAATTCAAGAGGTCAAACACTTGTGTGCTGCTGCTCTGTTGCCCTCGTATCACTGTATGACATGGCATGTTGTGTCTCACATGGACACTGTGTCAGTTTTTGTTTCACTAAAATGCCATTAAAAGCCCCTTCAAAGGGTTAAGCCTTAAAAAAAGAGAGAGGGGGGTGGGTTGTCATTGTCTTGTTGCAGGGGGCAACATGCTGGTTTGAGTCTTGATTGACAGGTTCAATCCTCCAATGTGCTTTGGCACAAAAGATGACAAGCAGAAAGGAAATTGGCTTTTGTCCCTGCCTCTGAGCTACTTAACCTGGGCCTGATTTCTCATTTATTAAAACTGAAACTGTCATGAAACACACACTGTGTGTGTGTGTGTGACTGACACAAACATGCATACTTACAACAAATACTGCAAGAGGGTTTATTGCTTTATATTGTCCTGTATGCTTTTTATTTAGTTTGTGTCTTTCTTTTTTTTTAGAGTCGCTTTTAAAGTAGAATGTAATTCATTAATGTGCAGCATTAATTGAAATTGAATTTAAAAGGATCATTTAAAACAGACTCACTCATGGAAGATTAATACTTTTGTAAACTGATTTATTATTGTTGAGTTAAAGGGGCACTGCGTAGTTTTGGAGAAGGAATTCAAACTCATAATTTTAATATTTACAATATTAAAGAGGTAATAATATAAACTCAGAAATATGTATAGTTTCATTAACTGAATAAACAAGCTGTTCTCAGATGAAAATAAGGTCCACTGTTTGAAGCTAGAAAGGTGGCAGGGTCCGCCACATATAAACAAAGTGAAACAGTATGAAATTGTGTTGTCCTTTAAGGTCAGTTTGTTTATTCAGTTTATTCTTGTCATGAAAACAAAGAGAGTTTGTTTATTTAGTTTGTTTAGGCATAAAAAAAATATCAGTCAATGAAGATCTACGTAGTGCACCTTTAACTTTTAATTTGACTTCATTGTACTCTTTTAAATCTTATTTACAGTCTTTTTACATTGTTTTTACATATATATTTTTTAATATTGTTTAATTCTCTCTTTATGTAGTTTAGTTTATTTATATGGCATCTTTAACAACAAGGCGAATCAAAGTGCTTTACGTAACACATTGTTATTTTATTCTCTTAAGCTTGTTTTTGTAAATAGTAATATTGGTTTCCACAGAGAGAAATTCCAGACTTTTTGGGGGTTTGTGACTATAAAAAAAAAAAAAGAAAGACAAATTGAAGCACAAAAATACATGAATTTAGCTCCCATATAAATAAAAATGTCACAAACTAAAAGCTTGGAAATCAAATCCAGCCAGCCGGCCAGAGGTGGAGGCCTGCAGCTCTGTCTGTGTGGCCTGGAGAGACTCTAAGCCAGGAGTTTTGTGCCCCCTTCTGGCATAAAACTGACCAGCTGATACAGTTGTGGTGGACAGAAATGAGACGAGCCTGTAATACAGTGGTGATAGCTGTTATCCAAGGGGCAACAACCACCAATGCACGCAGATTATAAGACAATTGTTTTTGTGCAATTTACTTAAGTTTGCTAGGATTTCATTCAACAACCCCAAATATACAGTACAGTATATTCAATACACACAAATATCTCTTTAACACAAACCTTTGCCAAACTATTACCTGTACCACACAAAGAAATGGGTTCATTTTGCACAGTCAGGTAAAAATGACACCAAAAAAAGGAAAACATTAGGTGTAGCAAAATAATCAGAACCAAATCTGTACTCTACACCCCCAACTACACCTCCATCTTCCTCATCCACTCCTTCCCTCTCCATAACTTGTCACATTCCTCATTAATTTCCATGACAGATGCCGACTTTGACTCTCTACCTCTCTGTGCCTCACTCTCCATCCCTCCCGCCATATTTCTCCCATTTATTCCTCTCATCTTCTCACCTTATCTCTTAGTCTTTCTCTCTGACATCCCATCTCTCATCTTTACTTTATCCTTCCTCTCCTTCTCCAGTTTTATTCGTTTGTCATTCCTTTCATTTCCTCTCCGTGCATCCTCCCTCCCCGTCTTGACCCCGTATCTCGTCACACTCCCCATTAATTTCCATAAAAAGATGCTGAGTTTGCAGTCGTTCAGCTTTGGCGGTGAGGGGGTGGGGTGAGGCGGCACGGGACTGTAGGGTCCATGGGAATTGTCAACGTTAACATGAGTTTTTAACTGGTTGCAGTGAGGAGTTATTGTGACTGATGGCTTCCTATTAAAGGAACAGTATCATCGTGATGGGAGAAGACCAACAGAGGGAGGTTGGGAGGGAGAGAAAGGTAATGAGGGCCATGACAAGAGAGAGGGGGGATATAAAAAGTAAGACGGAGAAAGGAGGAGCGAGGAGAGAACATATTAAATACGGATTAACAAGAGAATGAAGGAATAAAATATGAGAGACAAGAAATTAGGCAAGGAAACAAAAAGAAGATAGGAGAAAGGTGCACGAGAGAGAATTTAGATGTTGATTTTGACCAAATAGGTGACAAAAGAAAAGAGAAAATGAGCTAAAAGGTTGCTGTCCCTGTCAGGAAACAGATGAAGAAACAGGAGGAAAGGTGTAACACAACAGATTATATATGACCCGACGAAGCTTTAGTAAGATCTGGAGAGGAGAAGGAAGTGAAGAGAGGACAGGAAACAGCTAAACTTATTCTCAAGCCTGGAGACGACAGCCATGAAGAACTTTAATTTTGTGATAAAAAGATCCTTTGCTCATTAATGCACAGACTGAGGAGTCACTCATGCAGTACTGTTATATACAGTATGTACTGATGGGCGATAGTGAGATTATGTGAATTTGTCTCCCATCAGACATGATGTTAGATTAGTCTTAAACAGACGTTTCATCTGGTAATTTAATTAATTATAACAGTTTCTTAAAAGCTTTTCCAGAAGCTTTATGACAACATATATAGAAATACAAAATGTCACACACCATCAAACAAAATCTATCCATATCAACCAACATCAAAACTACAGTAGACGTTTTGGCGATGATGACCTCAGATCCCAATTCCACATAGACTCTGTCCACATCTGTCAGATTCTGGTTTCCTTTCCTTTAAGATACTGTGGAGACTTCACTTGTGTTAAGTTTGGTGCAGGAATATGTGCGATTAGCCGACTAGTTTAATATAATGTTGCTTTAGAAAAAATTTGCATTTATTAATAACGTGAAGAACGCCGGTTAACTGTTACGTCTAAGATTTTACACAATGTTTTTTCCAGACAATGTTTGACCTCATAGGTTTAGTTGTGCTTTATTTTACTTGTATAGTCGACATTTAAACTTCCATTAAATGTCATTCCACCTGATGTGTAAACATCCGTTTAAAGGTGCACCATGTAGAATTTCACAGAGAGAAGAAGATCTTCATTTCATGTTTTTTTATGTCGAAACAAACTAAATAAATCTTTGTTTTCATGACTGAATAAAATTGAATAAACAAACTGACCTTAAAGGACAACACAAATTCCTAATGTATTACCTTGTTTATATGTGGCGGACCCTGCCACCTTTCTAGCATCAAACAGTGATCTGGGACCTTATTTTCCTCTGAGAACAGCTTGTTTATTCACTTGTGGAAAAAATAAATATTTATGAGTTTGTACTATTACCTCATTAATATTGTAAATATTCAAATTCTACATAGTGCCCCTTTAAAGGATTCATCAAAAATGCTTTCTGTTGACGGACTTATCTTCCCAGCTCCAGTTTACAGTGTCTCTTTACAAAATGAGCTTCAGCGTTTGTGCATTTTTCGCTGAATTCCCACCCCCAGTCGGCTGGCCCGGGTTCGCCGTGGCTTTTCTCACGGCCGGGCGGTGGGCCCAGCGACGGACGGGGTCACACTGTTTTTGTTGTCGCCGCGTGCAAGCGGGAGGGTAAACAAATCCAGTTTTAATAAGGGCTTGTAGCTCATAATCCTCGGCCGCCAGCAGGTGAGGGCCAACATATGGGGCGAGACCACGGCGAACGGACAGCACGAACACGCGCGCGCACACACACACACACGCACGCACGGAGCAGCTGTCACTTGTTTTCCGAGGCAGGACCGATCCAACGAGAACGCCGTGGGTTCTCGGGGAGCCGCGCCAAGAGAGGAAGGAAGGGAAAGGTGGGAGATGAGAGGAGGGGAGGGAGAGATATATTAATGCAAATGACAGAAGGTGACGGAAGGAAGGTAGAAAATAAGGATGGGAGGGAGGATTTTCTCTTTCCAATTTAAAGGGGCGGTACGTAGTTTTGGACTCAGACTTATCAATGAGGCAACGATATAAACTCTTATCTTATTTTTCTCCATAACTGAATAAACAAGCTGTCCTCAGAGGAAAATAAGGTCCCAGAACGCTGTTGGCAGGGTCCGCCACTTATAAACAAAGCAAAACAGATGAAAATGTCTTCCCCAAAACTACATACTGCTCCTTTAAAGACCATCTGTTTCCTGCCACCCTTACATTTTCTAACACAAGCAGATATTTTACACTAAGTACTCTTTGGCTTTTATAATTGAACATGAAGCGCAGTAATAGCACTATATTTTCCCCGCGTGGAAGTTTTAGCTCGACTAATTTACCACTTTGCTGTTTTGTAAACATAATACGTTTGGCTTGCGGGACTCGTTCATGGTTACTTTGCTCTTGTGTGCTTTACAGCGATAAAACGCTCTCAGCGAGGGGAGGAGGTGAAAAAAATCAATTTCCCCCCTGAGTGATTTGGTTACACACGGCATAAACACAGCGCGGCTCGCTGTAGTCTTGTTTTTAGCTAACAAACGTAGATTTTGTAGCGCTTGTGGCTCATTCCGCACAGTTCAGAGAAGGTTTTCATAAGTCAGAGGGTTGTTTTTCCCACCCCGTGATCTTTCAATAGACGTTTAAGCATGAAAATGAAACCAAAACTGAGGTTTTAATGATTTTATGTCACACTGTGTGTTTGTCCTCTCTCCCGCTCCAGGAGCCACTCAGTCTGGTTTACATCTCTGCTTTCTCTTTTCCTTTTCTCGTCTGTCATCACTCTCTCGTCTTCACCCTTCCCCTTTCGTTCCTGCGCTTCCCCTCTCGATTTTATTCTTAATTTCTTTCCTATTTGGTTAACTCTCTCTCTCTCTCACTCTCCCTCTCTTCCCGTCTGCCTTCTCTTTGTCTGCCTCCTCCTCTCTCCCTCTCCTCCATCGCAACCCATTTCTGCTCCTTATGAAGTGTGAAAAATGATCGTCTGCAGGATGAAGTGGACAGAATTCGCCGGCGTAATGGCCTGACAAAATGAATCGCGGCCTTCCTCGCCATCCATCACCGCTCCGAGGCGACCGCGGTTAAGATCTGTGAAGGTGCTGGCTTATTGATTACTGGTTGTAACTACAAAGTGTCTGATTCAGTGTTTGTGGCGTGGCGGGGTGGAGGGGAAGGTGGTTCGCTGGTGGGTGGAAGGGAATGCAGGCAGCTGTAGCGCTCTCAGAAATCCTCTTTTGATAGATTTTAAATGGTGAAATATTGATTTCTGTCCGGCCCAAGGCCTGGCCGAGCGGGCCGCAGCCATTTGTTCGGAGGCATAATGCCGGACACCCGCTTCTGCTGGCCACCATCAGTCATTCTGACACGGGAAAAATGAGAGAGGAAGGAAGAAAGGGGGGAAAAGAGAAAGAGGAAGAGAGATAAATCAACGGCTCAACCCTTTACCTTTATTGAATTCTGGTGGAATCTCGATGTGTGAAGCGTCTTCCACATCCTGGTCAAAAAACAAGTTTAAAGCACTGTTTCACACTTTCTAGTGGTTACAACAACAACAACGCCCACAAAAACACAGAGCACACCCTCCAAACTTTCCTCGTTATCTTACATTTGGCGGACGGACTGGGACTGTGGCTCGGTGTGAGGTGGAGGGTAATGACCTACTAAGAGAGCAGACCATGAAAAGGTGATTATTGCTCTTAATTGCTGTCCACAGAGGCAGCGGAAACGCAGGCAGGTAGCATTAATCTACGTTAAAGGCGCTGGAGACAGCGGGCAGAGGGCTTCTTTTTTTTTTCTGCTGATTCATTTAAAGGCTGCGTGTTGCTGCGCTGATAAGCTCGAATTAATAGTATCTTTTAATGCCGAGCTACAAGAGGGAGGTCCGCAATTAACTCATTGTGGCCCGAGCGTCACACGTGTAAACAGATATTCTGATTAGCGCTGCATGAGAGGAGGCAAATCTGAGCAGGCGGATACAACGCGGCTTTCCTTTCTGCACTTTGAAGGGGCTCATTAATATTGTAAATATTAAATTATGAGTTTTCACATAACCTACACTGTTTTTTTTTTATATTTTCTATCAGCGATGGCATTCTTCGCCTCGTACAAACAAAAAATATTTGCGAAATCGAAGACGATCACTTCGTTCCGATTCTGCAATCCAATCCAACCCTAATTTAGGCGAAAAACCCCACAGTGCGATGCAATGTTTTGGTCCTGAGAAAAAAAGAAAAAAAAAAAACTGAAATTAGGTCGAGAGCAGGTGGTGACCGCCACCCACGCACCCTCCACATGCAACACACACACACACACACACACGTTGCGGCACAGAGGAAGCTCAGTCCTGGTGGGAGGTCCGAGGTCTGGCCCTCCACATTCCACAGACAAGTGTCTAGCACCTGCTAGGCCTCAGTCAGCCTTCGCTGGCCAACAGATTAGGACGGGCGGACACACTCCAAATCCGTTTACTTTACAGTCTGTGTATTTGCGTGTGTGTGTGTGTGAGAGAGAGAGGGAGAGAATCCAAATCTGTGTGCATGAGGAGCTCAAATATTATTTTGATTGGACGAGAAGGAAGCAGGAGAAGAAGAAGAAGAAGAAGGAGTACGCTGACATTAAAACATAATTTAACTCAATAAAAATGTAAAAAACAAATGAATGTGAACACGCCGTCTGGTTGAGCTCCATCCATTTTTTTGGGGGTGCATAAAACATGCATGTACTGTACACAGAAATGCAACCACGCCGTCAGCAGCCCATGTCTGACAGGTGCACATGTCAGTGGTTAGTTCAACCTGGATCAGAGCATTTGGTCTCACTCTGTGGCAGCCAGGCCCCTAGGGTGTGTGTGCATGTGTGTGTCTGCATGTGTGTGTGTTACCCAAGGGCCCGACGCTCAGTACCCAGACACTACCCATATTGTTTTCTTCAGTGGAGCTAGAAAAAAGGGGAAGCTGATTTACAGAGCTGTCTGGCACTGGAGCACACGGATGCATGACTGACTCGGCCTAATGGAGTTTTCAGCTTTGGATTTACACTTCTCCCTCTCTGCGAGGAGCCGAGACGCACATAAGCACAAGCTGGCTGCTGCACGTTTCTGTGGCAGCTATGTTAGCGACGTGATCTCGTCCCGCAACTGTTACCAAGAAATGTTTGCTTCGCTGCCAATAGGAGCTCAAACCCCGTCTCCCTCATGCTGTTTTGAGTGTATCAGAGGTTACGGATCCTCGAGATTGTAGCCAAAAGATTTGAGCTCTACAGTCTGGACACTTTTTTTTCTTTTTTATCATTTGGTGGTAATAAAAAACCCCAGAGTCTGACTTTTTATCTTTTTCCACCAGATCCATCTGTGCGAGACTGTCCCCTTAAAATGTGTGTTATTGTTTAACAAAATGAACGCTAAAGCTTTCAAAAAGCAACGTTCCCTTCACGATTAGTGAATGAGTGATTGCACTAAACCTGGCTTACATTAATGATCTCATCAAATTAAAACAAAACAGCATGCAAATTCACTGAATGCTCTGAAGTTGAACAAATGTAACTGAGGTTTAAATATATTACAGCACTAATTTTGTACATACATGCCATGAAAACCCAAAACTTTGGACTAAAAAAACAGGGTTTGTTTTGTCAGATTGCAGATAAATTAAACTAAAGGGGCAATATGTAAGACTTTTAGTTGAAAACATTTGAAAAATTAACTAAAAATTATCAAAAGAATGTGAACAAATAGCAGTTTTGACATAATGACGTGTACGTACTGTGTTGCAGAGCTATCTACCGAAGTTAGCATGCTAACCAGCTAGCCCCCGGTCCAAAGCTGCTGTGCTCCTTGTACCCGACATCCAAGTCTGAATCGCTAGCTGCATGGCTAACTGAGTGTACTAGCTAAGGGAGGCTACAGTTAGCAGCAGTTAGCGGTTACTCTGGTGATATGCTGCCCCCTGTTTGTTTTGAGTATAAATCAAACAGGTGGCCAATTCTTACATATTGCACCTTTAGGTCTATTACTTGAGTATATTGTGCCTTGAAAGAAAAAACAAATTAGTCAATCCTACATTTGAAAAGATAGAACAGGTGAATTTAAATGCATAAATGCCAAAAACAAATCAAAATTATTGCAGCAACAACAGCAAGAAAAGCAAAGAGCTTCCTCCAACATAAAAACAAGACTACGGGTTATAAGGTATTTAAAAGAAGAGGTTTCATACTTGTCTCTCCTCCAACATGGCAGCACGTTGCAGGCAGTCGTCGCTCTCCTCTGAATGAACCGTCCTTACACCGTGATCCAAAGAGCCGGAGCCGATAATGCTGGGAATCCGACGTTCACGTGTTAACTGGACCTAAATGGGTTTCGTCTGTGTCGGATTGCTGGACTGCCATCAGGGCAGGACTGTGTAAGTGCGTGCAGCTGCCCCCAAACACTGGCTTCTACAAATTACCCATTTCACAGCCCACAAAGCATTTAGCCTCCAAACTATGAGAACGAATCCATTCCTGGGCTTTTGGAAGGACACCCACTCACATGTGAATGTAATATTTCTATCAGTGGTCCTCGTGCCATGGAGCCACTTCCTCAGCCAGATCCGGGTCTTCAGATTGTTGGCTGCTGTTTGAAACATTTAATTAACATGTCATCATGAGATCTGTCTGTGTGTACAAATACTGAAAAAGGCGCATTTAGATAATTGTTAAAGGTGCAATATGTTCGAATTTTTGTTTAAAACATTCAAAAAGTTTCTAAAATGATCGACAAAATGTGAATAACGTTTTTGGAGATATGTCAAAACATGTATGTATTGTATTGCAGAGATACACTGTTGACACTAGCATGCTAACCAGCTAGCCCCTAGCCACTTTGTACCTGTAAACAACACCAACACTCCCCCAATGCTCTGAGCTCCCAGTCCAGGCAGAATCAGCTAATATGACTGTTAACTGATCTTTATAGCTAACAGAAGCTACAATTAGTGGCAGTGTTAGCAGTTGCTCTGGTGATCTTTATGGAAGTTTGTGGTTTCACTGCTCAGGGTCGTCAATTTCTATTTGAAATTCCGGCTAATGTTCGTCTGACTTTGGCAGTGGAGGCACCTCAAATGACCGGAACGGGGTCAGACCATCTGGCAAAATGTACTCACATTGAGGCAAAAAGCAGGTGGAGCAGGAAAAAAAAATCACGGGCAGGGTTGTAAACATAAACTGCAAGAGCTGACCTAAGTCTTGGCTATGAAGTCTACAATCAAGTCCTTTTGGTTTAAAGTCCTAAAGTCGTCATTATAAACAAACTGACCTTAAAAGGACAACACAATTTCACACTGTTTTACTTTGTTTATATGTGGCGGACCCTGCCATCTTTCAGTTATGAAAGAAACAATATATATGAAAGGGCCTCACACAGCTCCTGTACATCCATAGGAAAAAAGTCCCCCAGCTATTCAGCATGCGATGTGAGCGAGTAGACTCAAGGACCAGCTCTCGACTGTGTGAGAACGAACCATCGGCGCCAGCTTAGACCCAGACTCTTCTTCATCATTCCCTCATTTTGGAGCGATTGTCGAGGGACCTCGAAGCCCGAACGCCAAAAAAACTCAGGGTGCAACCGCTCCCATACTGAAAGCTTTGGTCCAACACCAACTGCTGGCACTGGCTAATGAATGCTATATAAACTGGAAAACCGATTTCCTTAATCCACTTACATTTCTTTAGATTCTATGGTGCGGTAAGCCTATTAGGCCATAGAGCTGTGGCGAATCGGGGCAATACATGTTGAAAGTAGCAGCAGTGGGAGACTGAGGAGGGAGGAACAACTGTGGCACGACTGTCTTCTGAGACCCTTTAAGGATACAGTATGTAATGTGCGATCGGGTCATGCGTAATATAAGACGCGAAAAGAAAAGTTGAGGGGGAAAAACTGATTTCTTCATCGCCTATATCCACAGCGGTGAGCTCGGATTTGTCTCCGGGGTTCCTCTTTCCACAACATTTACTTAGACTGAGGGAGACAGAAAGAGACAGAGAAGGATCAAGGTCTCTCCCTATAATTACAAAGATAGCACAGTCGCACTCTCCTCCCCAGCGGAGGCTCCGAGGCGTCACTCCCTATCCCTTCATATTGTATAAAGACTGTTCTATCAGCCCAGGAACGGCATCATTGCTTGTAAATTAATTTGGGGTTCCTGTCAGTCGGGGGCCTTCTTCCTCTCTTATCTAGCGGTGTAATATGGGAAGCTGAGAGGCTGGGGAGATACTGCTGAGAGCGCTGGAGGAGAGGCGGTGAGGGTGGAGGGGGATCGGGGGAGTATTAAAGAGAAGAGGGATAGATAGGAGGGGAAGAGAGAGGCAAACAAGAGAGAGAAGCGAATGGGTCGGGAGCGGATTTCTAGGAAGGGCCCCGACTCGGTGATAAGTGAATACGCTCTGGCATCCTATTTTACACACACACACACACACACACACACACACACACACACACACACACGTAGAAAGCCATTTGTCATCCAGGCTGGACTCTAACAGCGAGAGGCCTTCACCTATCAGCACTATTTGTCCCCGTGTCACTGCCCGCGGATAAATCTTCGCCCTTGTTTAAATCCACCCCCTATTACCAAAAAGGTCCAGCCCTCTCATGATACACTCCACACACACACACACACACACACACACCTCTGACCCCTTCAGTTGTTTCTAATTAACCCTTCACCCACTGTATGTAGCCCTCAATTCCCTAATGGCAATAAATAGGCCTGACTAGGATCCCATTAGTGTCCAGAGTCATGATGGAGAATTAGCCGAGGCTGAGCTCCTTCACGTACAATATGAGCATTTTCTGAGAGGGTTTCGTCTCCAGGAAGTAGTTTTATCACTTAATTATTCAAACTATCTGTTGGTGAGCATGTGCTCTTTGTCGCAGACCGTGTTAATATATCAGTGTTGCAGTGACAAGTAGCTTGTGTCGGGCTGAGATCGTTCTGTGCGCAGCCAAACAACGAGGAGTCCAAATGAAGACAGCTGCAAATTGATAGAGTTGTGTTTAACGTCTGGGAGGCTTTTATTTTGTAACGTTTTGAAAATCAAGCCAAACACTGTCAACTACCGCGCGAACTTAGAGTTTCATCTACAATCATGACAGCTCCATTAAAGGTGCACTATGTGGTGTTTGGGAGGACATTTTAGATTTTTATTGACTGATTTTATTTTACATGTAAACAAACTAAACAAACAAACTCTCTTTGTTTTCATGACTGAATAAACAAACTGACCTTAAAGGACAACACAATTTCATACTGTTTTACTTGTTTTTACTGTTTATATTTGGCGGACCCTGCCACCTTTCTGAACTGCATAGTGCCCCTTTAATTTTAGTGACCAATTAGCAGTGGTGGGAAGTAATTACATTTACTCAAGTACTGTACTCAAGTATGATTTGTTGGTGTTTGTATTTTACTATGTATTTCCTTTTTATGCTTCTTGATACGACACTAACCTACATTAGGAAAATATTGCATTTTTTACTAAAGCTGCAACGATTAGTTGATTGAAAGAAAATTAATCACCAACAGTTTCAAGAATCGACTAATCGTTTTAGTCATTTTTCAAGCAAAAATGTCAAACATTAGCTTGTTCCAGCTTCTTAAATATATAGATTTGCTACCTTTCTTTGTCATGTATTACGGTAAATGAAGAGTCTTTTGGTTTTGGACTGTTGGTTGGATGAAAGAAGTGATCTGAAGATGTCAAACTGGGCTCTGGGAAACTGTGATGAGCATTTTTCAAAAAAGATTTACATCTTGAAGACTAAACGTTTATCGATTAATCATAAAAAAAATCTACAGATTAATCGTTAATGAAAATGATCAATAGTTGCAGCCCTATTTTCACTCAGCTACATTTATTGGTTACTCTTCTGTTTTCTGTTTTATCAGTTTACAAAATACAATGAATTATTGTAGATTGCAATAATTAACACTATAAAAAGTCATCACAATGATGGCCCCACAATGACAATATTTAAATGCTGCTGACATGTTCAAGGATCAATAACAACATTCAAATAATAACACTGAGAGGCCATCTTATGCAAGTAAAGTATGCTGCAAATACTTTTGTGCTGTCCCAGAACACTGCTTGAAGCTAGAAAGGTGGCAGGGTCCGCCACATATAAACAAAGTAAAACAGTACGAATAAATTGAATAAACAAACTGACCTTAAAAGGACAACACAATTTCAGTCATGAAAACAAATAGAGTTTGTTTATTTTGTGTGTTTCTTTCTCTTCTGATTTAAATGTCAACAAAACTACGTAGTGCACCTTTAAGTTAAGGGTCTCAATACCTTACAAATTACAGAATATTTGCAGAAATGTTGAAGCAGGGTGCTCACACAGCAGCAGCAGCAGCAGCAGCAGCACCATGTAACTGTAATTATGCAGCTTCAAAGTGTGAACGCTCTGTATTCAAAACGGTGTGTGTGATGAGAAAGACCCCTGTAACAAAACCTGCTCTCCACCATAATACACTGCAGAGAAGCTGATTTATTGTAGTGTGTGTAATGACACTATAGGCCATCACTTCATTGTGTTACCGTAAGTGTAAAATCCTTTATTCCAAACCAGGAGGCAGTGGTAATTACATTTGTGTGCATGTAAACAATCATTTGTAGATTAAACAAAGAATATCTTCTTTCTCATGTGGAGAGGCGAGTCTGCCGCGGCCAGAGAGGCACGCTATTATTTCACACGAGGCAACAATGAGCAAAACCAGCCTGGAATTTGTATATAGCTCATATATTTGGCAGACCTCCAACATGGCAGAAAAAAAAAAAAAAAAAAAAAAACACCAGAGGCTATTTAAGCAAATGAACAATAAGACATGCATCATCTATTGTGGCTCGTTTGGCATGGCTGGAACCGAATCCAGAAGAAAAATCGGTCCATGTCCAGAAGCTGGAATGTGGAGGTAGACAGGACGGATAAATCTTGCTCCATTTATACCAAAATAAAAGCATCCTGTTTCTTTATTTTTACATGACCTTTAAAGTTCATCTTACAGTAGTCCTGTAGGTAAATATATAAAAATACTGATGAAAATACACATGCAAATAACTTAATTTGCTGTGAGGGTTATGTGTCACATTTGATAATTTGCTTTTGCAGTTATTGTTACAGCTTACAAGTGATATCAAATACAAGGAAATGAGAATAGTGTGCAGCAGACAACTACAAAAGTGGAACTGATCGTTTCCCTCCTTTTTTGTGCGTTTGCTCGGCCACCAGGCTGCATTACAGACACACAAGCCTCTTGATCTCTTGGATTTCTTTGTATCTAGCGCCACCTGGTGGCTTCCAGCAGATATAGACGCAGACATGTCCGTGCATGGAGTTTGCTTTAACACCTTTTACTTAATATTCTTGCTCCAATATTCAGCATACACAATGTGGCGGTACTGGCTGTAAAGAGAGCTTTCCCACCTCTCTTAAGCCTTTCGAACAGGGTGTCATCACATCATGATTGGCTGGGAGTCAGTCTCCCCACCTGTGCACAGGTGATCTGAATCCCCTGCAATTAGTCACGAGGAAAGTCAGCCCAAACAAATTGGACTGCTACAACAAGCATGATGTGGAAATGTGAAGCCTGCAGGGCACATTCACATACAGAGACTGGACTTTTAAGTGAAGCAGGAGACATTTTGTGTCCAGCAGTTAAACTTGCCTAAACTGGTATATTATGTAGTTTTTTATGAGGGAGGTGCCATTTTAAGGATTTTAAAATGGTAGTTTTTGTTTTTTTCTGCAACAGACTGTCAGACACACATGAGAGAATATTTATGTACGCCTTAATACATGTGTGGAGGAGATCTTTGAGATTTAAAGACCATTTAATTTTAAAACAGTTAATGTAAGACACTTTTATGTATCAAAAATGTGACATACGCTAAATTATCTACGTTTTTACTGTGTGGAATATTCCGCTGAAATCAAAAACTGATAATCAGACATAATGAATATCTCTGTTTTTTTGGAGGTAACAGCTTAACATGAGCATGTCAGATCAGCTCTTCATTAGATATGCATGCATAGATGTTTGCATTTGTCTAAGAGCGTGTGTGTGTGTGTGTGTGTGTGTGTGTGCGCGCGTGTGTGTGCGTGCATTTTCTTTCCAGCTTTCAGTGAGCGATGCAAAACACAGATTAATCTTCCTGCGTGCAACAGAGAATAAATCACATGTGCATAATTAGCAGGGGCGACGTTATAGCTGACAACAAATTTCATCTTAATTACAGGAGGAAAATTTGTTTCATTAATTTAACGGGGTCTGCACGAACACATCTCTACTAAGTTAATCACACCTGTCACTGTTCTCGGGAATTAATGCTCACAACAACTGGGCGGTCACTTCTTCGGGAGATTTTGATTTTAATGATATGCGTGCATTAGTTTGCTTTAAAAAAAATAATGTAGTGTTTTGTTTTCGTGGTATATAAAAATATACAGTGCTTCAATTATGTTTTTCCTGAGTTGGACTTTTAGGAGCATAGGACCATATAATCCTGATTTTTGTTGTTCATCTCTCTGACTCAGTTCTCAGAATCAAGAATGAAAGGCAACATTATGTAGAAATTGGCATTTTGTGTGATTTGGCGCCCCCCAGAGTTTCTGAGTGCAGCAACACTGTCGTAAATACAAATCCCAGGTCTGTAACAGTTTGTAAATGCTTTTCCTGTGGATAGACTGAACCCAAAGATACACACTTTTCTGTTTCTCAAGTGCAGCCGTGTCCTCTACCTGCACGGAAACACCAGTGTGTCCACTGTTACCGTGCAATCAGGGCGCTCAGACATTTTCACAGTTTGAGCTCTGTATGTCATATTTATTGTGACAGTGCACATACTGGACATACAGTATACAAAGAGGCGAAGAGCTGGTGATGGCTTCCTGTGTGTACGCATGTGAGGAGCATCCGGCTGGTGGGTGAAGAAGGTGAAGAAGGTGGTGTGGGCGGTTGGGACAGAAGGGCAGGAGGGTTGTGATGTACTCAGGGGGTCTTCAGACAGTTTTCAGGTCTCCTGCCCTGAGAAAAAGAAAAAGAAGTCATGTATACATTTTTCACACGACTATACGACCTTAGCTATCGTTTTCCTATAAAATAATGTGTATAATACACATATGCATGTATGAGGATGACTTGCTCAGCCCACTGAATAAAGCCGACCACCACCAGCTGGTCCTGTGGTCATCCATCCTTCTCGTCTGGTCTGGATCTTCTCTGTCGTCATGGAAATCCGGGATGTCGTCCCTCAGTCCTCTTCGCCTTCACTTCTCACGGGCTTCTCAGGTTGATGCACAGCCTGTAAAGATAGATATGTAACGTGTGAGTGATATAAACAATCTTTAAAACACTGGTGACTGAGATTAAGATGTGCATGTGTCATTATGTTTTTACTTACCTTTAAGTTGAACCATCTACACCTTCTAGAGAAACATACATAAAAGCATAACAGAGCGAGATGAATCATTTCTGAACTATTAAATAAATACAAACCTACTGATGTCGATATTTCACTGGCTGTAATATCAATTTCATACTGAGAACGAGATTCGATGGCCCCGTCTGGCCCATGTATCTGATACACAATCTATCAACCAAGCCAGGCCATGCCGACCTCATCAGGCCAGCAAACCAAACCAAAGTGCCCCACTTATCAATTTGAGGTTCAGTATCTTGCCACACTCGGACATGAAGCTGGAGCCCAGGATCACACCACCGACCCTCCGGTTGGTGGACGACCTGCTCTAGCACCTAAACCACAGCCGCCCCAAAGCATTAAAAGATTGCAGCTCACTGAAGGACTTGTTTTCCGGTCCAGCAGCAAACAGGGCGATCGGTCCTAATCGGAGTCGCTGTCATCATCCTCATAACGAGACATCCACGATCTCCAGAATGCAGGGGATGTGGATGCATGGCCGGAAGTTGAAGGAGCGGACTCCCTGTAGCTCTCTTCAGGGCTCCTGTGTGTTAAGGATCCGAGGCCGGAAGTTGAAGGAGCTGAGTGCTCGTAGTCCTCTTCACTGTTCCACCGCTGCCTCTTCGGACTTCCCTGCTCCGTGTTTCCTTCTTCCCTGCTTCTCTTTGCGGGGGAGCCGAGTCCTGAGGTTGAGGGAGCAGACTCTTCCCACCGTGGGAAGCCCGGGACTATACCTTCTGGAGATGATTGGAAAGAAATGTTCTGAGGAACATGAAGAGGAGAAATGGGATCAGGAGGATACTCTTCTCTCCATCCCGGCTGGAAAAATCCTTGGAGGAACGGCTGGACATCCTCTTCATCATTGTCTTCAGCAGCCTCCTCCTCATCGTCATACATGGTCTCATAACCAGAATCTTCACTGCTGCTCGAGTTCCAGTCTTCATCATCGGAGTCTTCATCATCGGAGCCTTCACCATCAGCCACATCGTCCGACTCCAATAGCCGATCCTCACCCAAAATATCCGGAATACCTACCTCAGCCTCACCTACCTCTTCCTCATCAAGGGGGATGTGGTCCGGGACATCTTCCTCATCGCTGTCGACAATCCTGATGAACTCAGGGAGACGGCCGACGGCAGGGCGCTCGAGGATGTTGTCCACACCACCTGAGGGGGAGGAGTTTAAGCAAAGTTGAATGATTTAACATGAAATCTTTAGGACTAAATATGCAACAACTGAAGTAAAAGTTAGAAAAAACACAATCACACACAATCAAACACACAACAGGCTCTTTTAATAGTAATATTGATGAATATTATAGCCTATATACTTTATATATTGCATGACCCTCTCCACATGATAGACGCACCATTACGCACAGTGGACTGTATCCACACTGATTAAATCATGCGCAATCAACAACAATGTCTCCATAATAACCACATTAACCTCTGTGCATGATAAAAAGCTCTATTCTCCCTCCAAATAAAGAAATAGAAACATCTGCGCATTGTGGGAAAAAAACATTTCAATGTGAAGAACAAGGTGCGCGATGATTAAACACAACAGTTCAGGCTGAAGACACCGCTCACTTCATCTCCTCCACTCAGTTCTGAACGACATTGATCTGTGAAATCTGAAAACAATCTAATAATTTAATGTAATCAACTCTGAAACTTAAAATACTATTTTTTTATTTTTTTTTAGCTTTAACAATCACATCAAACACAGAGCGTGCTGGGTTCCACCTGTGCGTCCTGACGTCCGGAGCGCATCGTTCCATAATCTCCATGGCGCACAAGAAAAATATGTTATTAGCATTTTATGATAATTGGCCCGGTCGCCATCTTTTTCTGATAATTTCAAGGCAATATTTTGACAATTTGATGCCCCCAAACCCAAATAACAGCGTGTTTAAACCAATACACTTACTATTAATATATTCCACACATGTCCCGGGAAATTTAAGACATGTTATTCACCAAAAAAAAAATATTTTAAACGGAGAAATCGTCGAGTCTGTTTTCACCAAATCTGTGGCCTAATAGCATGGTGTGAACTATCCACCTTAACGTTCACAAAGTTACACTGATTTGTGGACTAATAAAGACTGTAGGAGTTTTAAAGAGATACATCAGTCATAAATAAAATGATAAAAGTTGTCTTACCTGCAGGAGGATGTCCAGGCTCGGGGGCGGCTCCCGTCAGCAGGTGTCCCTCCTGGTCCACGTGTCTGCTGATCATCGTCAGGCAGCAGGTTCTCCTCAGTAGTTCAGTGAACCAGTAGTTTTGTTTCCAGTGGAAGAATCAGTTCAGTTGTCCAACAGACTCTCTGTCCAGTAGTTTGAGTTTGCAACAAGTTAAGTCGTGTCAAAATCCAAGTGAAAAGAGAGAAATGAGAATGTTGTGCAGGACTATACCTGTCCATCATTCTGTTTCCATGACATTCACTGACGTGCGTGCGTGCGAGGCACAAAGAGTGATTTAGGTTTTTTCTCTTCTCTTCTTTTTTTTTTTGCATGTTTTCATATTATTTCATAGAAATAAAGTACTTTTCCCGACAGTCATGTATTGAAGGAAAGTGCTGGAAAATCACACTGATGACATCCCTTCACTTTCTTTGACCTATTTCCTGCAGATCTAAGACATGACATGGTTAAAGTCCACTCTCTCTTTTCACACATAAGAAATTTTCACATTCATCTCAAGATTTCATATGAAGATTTTAGTTGATGTCACTGGTGTGGCCTGCTTTATTAGTAGGAAACTGTAAAAAGTAGAACACAAATGGATTGAATCACATGATTTTGTGAGTTTTACGTGATTGACAACAAAAAGTCATTAAGCTTTTATTTGTGTGTATTTATAGAGTCAGTGAGTTTAAATGTTAGACAAGGAAGTCAATTTTCAGACATGTGCCCTTCCAAAAGTGGACATTTAATAGTTATTATGACAATTAGACAATTATGTTTGCTATAAATCAAGTGTGCATCCTGTTTTCAAAATAAAAGGCAATTGTACCACTTTGTCTGCAATTATGATTTTATTTTGAAAGTCACAGCAGGAAGTTAGTAGTCTCGGTCGTCAAGCCTCTCGAGCTGTGAGCCAATCACAGCGCAGGGAGCCTGCTCCATAGCCACGCGGCCACTCTCCTGTTTCATCACAAACTGCTGTCAGCTCGTCTGTTACTGTCGGAGTCACACTGAAGTAAGAAACAAATGGAGTTTAACTGGACGTTTCATGGCGGCAACGTCAACTGTCGGCTCGGCTGAATTTTAGCTAGCGCAGATAAAGCACGAAAGCTTCAGCTAACGTTAGCTAACGTCAGACGTTTGCCGTTAAACCATTGCTAGGCTAACGTTAGCCTGTACGTTATGTTAGCTGCTGCGGCTTTAAAGACAGCCGCCTTATCAGCTGCTGACTGGTAGCAGGTCGCCTTATCTAAGCAGCAGGCTAGCGCGGCTAGTTAACCGCACTTGTCTTGTTTGAACACGGATGCTGATTAAGGCGAGAAGAACATGAAAACACTCACACATTATGTCTTCACAACACATGTTAGATAATTGTTTGGGCACTGTTTTCATTATGCTTCTTCTCTGTACACAGGGCTACTTGCTAGACTGCATTATATTGCACAGGTCAAGGTTAGCCTTTTGGATTTGGCCACATTAATCTTCCTTCACAAGCTTAAAGGTGGTCTGAAGTATAGATGAAGTGGTTTATATATAGACCAAGTCAGCAGAAGGCTGTAAGAAGCTAATCTGACATGGGTCTTGGCTTTAGGACTGCACCGACTGCTTACTCATAGTAAAATACCTTAACTGTTGTAGTTGTTGCACCCACAGTGTTTTAAACGACTTAAGATAAGTACTGTACACCTGTCATTGTTCTTTGTAGGAGGTGTACGATGCTGGTGACGCAGTTGCTGAGGGGTGCAGTGAAGCATGCTGGGAGCAGTGGGGAGGCATTGATCGCAGCAGTACGTGGCAGCTCATCCTCACGGCAGTTTGCAGCTTTTGGAAGAACTCCCCCTTTATCCTGCTCTGACACCGACCACCCTAAAATCCTCATCACTGGTTGGTTTTGAACCATGTCATCATCTGTACCATTGTTTTGTTTTTCAGGCAGTTATTCTCTCTCTTTCAAGTTTCCTGATTTAATGGATTTTCCCTTCAATGTTTCTTTCTATTTCTTTTTCCTATTTTTCTATCATTACAGGTGGGCTTGGCCAGCTAGGGGTGGGGCTTGCCAAGTTGTTGAGGTAAGGAGTCGACTCTTACAGTTGCATATTCACGTTCAGTATCAAATTGTTCCAGGTGAAGAGTTAGGGTGCATTGACAGGAAGGGATCAAAGTGCCCGAAGCCCTGAAAAATCAAGTAATGTTCAGGGTTAGTCGATCTGTTTTGTTTTGGATGATTTCACTCTTCAGATGTGAACATGCTGATGTTTCACCCTCAGGGAACGATTTGGAAAAAACAACGTGATCCTGTCTGACATCAGGAAACCCCCCAACCATGTCTACCATAATGGTGTGTGTTTTTGTATAACCTAATCTGTGAAATTTGGGCTAAAACTAGGCTCTTGGAGTCAAAGTGTCCACAGATGAGTGGGTAGAGAGTGTTCATACGTGTCCTCCACAGGTCCATTCATCTTCTCAGACATCCTGGACTTTAAGAACCTGGAGGAGATTGTGGTCAACAACAACATCAGCTGGCTGGTCCACTACTCGGCTGTGCTGTCGGCTGTGGGAGAGAGCAACATCACGCTGGCCAAGGAGGTCAACATCACGGGTACATGCTCACACACTTCTGTGAAGATAAGATTCTTTAAGGGTGCGTTGCGACGGCATTTAGAGCCAGACACTTATGCACAGCCTCTCTCTCTTTGTAGGTCTCCATAACATATTAGACATAGCAACAAAACATGCTCTGCGTGTGTTTGTCCCCAGCACGATCGGTGCCTTCGGTCCGTCCTCACCCAGAGACCCCACGCCTGAGCTGTGTGTGCAGAGACCACGCACCATCTACGGTGTCGCAAAGGTCCACGCAGAGCTGATGGGTGAGGTGAGACGCAATTTATTCTCACAGATTCAAAATACATTCCTGCGTTTTTTTCTTGAGTGTCCGTATAAGCCCAGGGTTTTGTGTTTCTTTTTTTTTTTCCAGTACTACCACCACAGGTACGGGCTGGATTTCCGCTGCCTCAGGTATCCGGGCATCATCTCAGCTGACTCCCAGCCTGGAGGAGGAACCACAGGTGAGCAGGTCTGAGAGGGAAGATGGTGGACTCCACAGCCAGCTAGATTAGCTTAGCACAAAGACTGGAAACAGGGGGAAACAACTAGCCTTGATAATATCTGCCTACAAGCACTTCTAAAGCTCACTAGCACATTAAATAGATGTGATCTAACTTGTTGTTGCGTCGCTGGTCTCTCACAGACTATGCTGTCCAGATCTTCCATGCAGCTGTGAAGAACAGGTGTTTTGAATGCTACCTGCGCAGTGACACACGGCTTCCTATGATGTACATTGGTAATACCATAGTATGTAAAATTGTGTTTGTTTCTTTTCCTTATCAACATTTAACCTTCCAAGTGATATTCACACTGTACTCGTCCTCTTTATCTTCCTTCTCCTGCTCCTCCTGTCCAGATGACTGTCTCAGGGCCACTCTGGAGATCCTGGAGGCTCCGGCAGAAACACTTCTCAGCCGCACCTACAATATCAACGCCATGAGCTTTACGCCACACGACCTCACCCAGGAGATCCAGAAAGTCCTGCCTGACTTCCAGGTCACCTACAATGTGGATCCTGTCCGACAGGCTATAGGTGAGATTTCTGTGAGATTAAATGGAGGGGCGGTACTTTATAATCACTGAGTACAACAGCGAATATTTTCTGTCTCCTCAGCGGACGGCTGGCCGATGGCATTAGAGGACAGCGCAGCGAGGCAGGACTGGGGCTGGAAGCACGAGTATGACCTCTCAGAGTTGGTGCAGGCCATGCTGACACATATCACTACGGGCAACCAGCTGGCACAAGCCAACTGAGCCGTTTGTAGCATTTTTGCAGCACCTCAAAGCTTTACTTGAAAGTGTGTGACTTGTACGAGCCTTCAGCGTTGTACCTTAAAGGGACAGTTCATCCCCAAAACAGTGATACAGTGATATGTAAAGAAAGTAGTTCCTACATGAAACTCACCAAAACAATCTAGATGAGTCTTTGACATCATTAAAGATTTGATAATGGCCACCAATTTGACAATGAAACCAAGATATAACCCTCATTATCAGCGCCATAAAACATTCTAGACCAATCAATATCATATTTTTGATTAATTTAGTCATTTTGCACTCATCTTCCTCCACATCCGTCCATCTCGTGTCTCATTTTGCTCTTCTTGTCCATCAATCCAGCAAAATCGCTGTTGTGTGTGGTTGAAGTTACTGAACTCTTCTGAATGTACTTTATGTTTGTATTTATGTGATGTTGATGACAGCCTGTTGAATATACATCTGTCATCTGTAGCAGCTGAATGCTTTGCCTCAGGGGCCATGCTGAAATCCAGCTGGCTTTGAGTAAAGAGATGCACTCCAACCGGTCACCATAATCACTGTGACCAAAAACACCTCGGGTACTGTTACTATAGAAACTGGTAACGCAAGCTAGTGGTAATTTAGGGAAAGTTGACATGTGCTCATGTGCTTTAACCGTAGCTGCCTGATGCAATTTTGCATGTGAGAGTCATAGCAAGCAAAAAAAAAGTGTTTGAGTTAAAGAAGAATAGGCTCTGAAAGCTACTTGACATTTGCACTAGATGCTTTTAATATTTTTGTTTTATTTTTTATTGTTGCTTTCTGTTTAGAAGCTGCAGTCTCGGTGCTAAATATTTGTAAATGTTGAATCGATTAATGCAGGAAAATAGCTTAATGACTTACTCTGTGAAAGAGATGTGTAGAACAGGAGCGGGCATTTGAGCTCTGATTGTTTTCTTTGAATATTTATGTTATTTATAATGCAGCTGTCTTCGTTCTGTCAGATTTATTTTAATAAATACTTGTTTGAAACCAGTTTATATGACTTTATCTTCATTAACACTCACAAACATGGTGTGTTTGGTTTTGAACTGTTGCATTCACAAACAAGAAAGTCTGTTCCTTCACTTGACTCTGTTCACTGATGTCCTGAATTTCCAGACTCCCTCAGTCCGTTTTTTTTTGTTCTTGCTGAGTGCTGCTTTGCCTTTGATGGTGTGGCTGTAGGTGAGCCACTGTGACCTGCCCTAGGATTGTGGAGCCCCCCAGTGGCCAATGCTGCCTGCTGCAGTTTGAGCTGCATGATGTCACTGAGCAGGGAGGCCTCTTGGGTCAGACTCGCCATCATCTGCTCTTCTGTGGCTCTCACGGCTGCACGCACCACTGGTAAAACCCCCTACACACAGTGGCATACACAGTGCTAGTCAGTTCATTAAAGATGTTCCCAAATGCTCTCACTGGTTTTCTGTTTTATAGTGAGTCTTACCTCTTTGTCCAGTTCATCCTCAGGGAAATCCACCTCTCCGAGAGTGACCCTTGAACCATCTCGGAGCACCCTCAGCTTCTCCTCCTTCTCAAGCAACATTGAGGTGAGCTCGGCACGACGACGCTGATGCTCCCACTCTTGCACATCGGTGCCCTGCAGCAAAAACACAATACACTGATCAGCAGTGAGGTTAAGAGACGCATCATTTCATTGCAGAGTCATTCGATATGCAAGCCCCAATCTGCATTAAATGTCAGGTCAGCCATAATGAATCCTTCTGCTCCATGGTGGCTACTAGCTCCGTCAGTGTCCCTCAGTTGTTCAATGGTACCGTATAGGACTTATTACTGAGTATAGGTATAATCTCATACGTTTCCAAGGGCCTGAAATTAAAGGTGCAATTTGTAAGAATAGAACAAATAGGGGGCAGCATATCACCAGAGTAATGTATTTCAGAAGGGCTTCGTTACCTGTGCTAGAGGACATGGCGTGGGTGGCAACTGCACCTCCAAGCGTAGCTGAGCGATGGAGAAGTTCGCAGCACCACCCACCACCGCCTGAAAAAGCCTCCTCCGGGTGATGCAGGTGTCTGTGAGCCACTTGGTGAACTCATGTCGATGGACAGAGGCGAGGTCTGGCAAACACTCAGGCAGCACTTTTCTCAGCAACGACAGTAGTTTGGGTACGTCGAGACCTGATGGATAGAAGACAATAAAGTCCAGAAGCCTGAGGTTTATTAAACAGAACCCCGGCAGAATAAGATCAAATTTAAGCTCTGTGGCTTCGCTCAAAAAAGCTTCCAGACCTAAGTGTGATGGACCTGCATTGATAATACAGCATGAAGAATGTTTTAATAAGACACACAGGGAATGACTCACTCAAGTTTGGTTTCCAGGGACAACAACTTTCAACTTTACCTACATCATAAATAATCTACCTTTGTGTTGCCTTTCACTTGCCTTAAAAAAAGATGCTAGATATCTCATCAACACTTATTGTAAGTGAAATTCAAAAAGAGATAATAACACACTGAGTCACTGGGTACAGAAAGTGACCTGTTTTCATCACTGGCAAATAAAGACTAAAAGAAACATAGTGCTGTCTCTGTCGGCCGTATTAAAGGTGTGTGATCATGACCTCCAGGTGAAGCACTGCGTCACCTGCAAGGCCTCTGCATGTACAGTACACTGCTGTTTGCTCTGACCATCCAGCTGTGGGAAGATGCCTTTGGCCATCGCAGCTGCCCGGATCACGTCGGGCCAGGGGAAGCCACGGGCCGCGGCGAACATGGCAACATCGTAAACAAACTCCTGATGGAAGTGCCGTCGCTCATCGCAGAACTCGGGCCAGGAGAAGTGACAGCTGAGCCTCTGCACACCGGCCTCTCTCTGTCAGACAGTCACACGCACACAACCACACAGTTGCAACACAGTAGGGTCTATATTAAGTCCTGCATTCAAAGTTGTACTTAAAGCTGCAATATGTCAGTTCACTAAAATTATCAAAAACATACGAAGAAACAACAGTTTTGATGTTATGACATGGTTGTATTGTGTTGTGGGGATATCTACTGAAGCTAGCATGCTAACCAGCTAGCAACAGCCGGTTTTGGTCCAACATTCCTGTGCGAGCTGAGTGAACACAAACACTTTGGTGCCCTGATCCGCCAGTCTGGACCACTAGATGCACGGCTAATCGAGCTAACTAGCTAGTAACTCACATATCTTTTTGTTTTTTTATGCTTTGTTTTACATCTAGTACTGTTGCTTATTGAGGTGACTCATATTTATTATGCATTTCTTCTTGCTATCTTACTTTCTTTAGTTGGTGTGACAGTAAAGTCTATTTTAACTTATAGACTTGTGTAGTTTACAGCAACGCATCAGATTTATTATCACATTATATTTATTTGTATATCAATTCCTTATCTGCAAAGTAATTAACTATGGCTGTCAAATACACAGTGGAGTTACACGTACAGCATTTTATTTTGAAAAGTAGCAGAGGAGAGTGATAAAGTGGCATGAATTTGAAATGTAGCTAAATACTGAAGTACAAAAAAAATGTACTTGACTACTGTATTTTAGGGGCTGTACACGTACAATTAATTTAAGACAGGAAAACAAACAGAATTCATCTCAGTAAGCTGGAGGACATTATGAAAAAACCGGAAGTTAGAGTTGACGTTACGGTTAATTCATGTTTGGGTCGATAATGTTCGTGTTCAAAAACTTCCTGGCAGCATTTGAATGCACCATAATAATAAAACCTCCTGTCTTTATCGATAAACGTCAAATTCCAGGTGTTACCTGTACGGCCGCCTACCTGCAGTCTCGCTATCTGCGCTACTTCCCTCTCTGTGAGGGAATCCATCCTTGACAGACCACACTTGGTTGCCATGGGAGACGGACGCAAGCTCGCACGGCGCTGTGAACGTGATTACGTCGCATTGTACGTACGACGTGTAGCACCTGTTGGAACGTCCAGATACAGATTTCAGATTCCTTGTTGAAAGAGGCTTTATTTTTCAGGTTTCTTTCATATCACTAGACGTTAAAGGACATGTGGAATATCATATTATGTTTATTAATTAATTATGCACAACATATAGTAAAATAACCACATAGTTATTAGCCTGCTGAGGTCGGTTGACACCTGTTGTTTCCAAATCTTAATGGCGAGAGAGAACACCGAGCTGTGACTGATCTGTCATGTACGTAACGAGGCTTATCAGTCCAGGAACACAGATGGCTCAGGCACGTCTAATCCTCTTTAACATGGATCCCACTCCTCTTCTTCTCTCCCCTCCTCCTCCACCTCCACCTCCTCCTCTTCTTCTTCTTCTTCTCTCCCTTTTTATGTCTCTCTCCTCCTCCTCCTCCTCCTCCTCCTCTGATTGCTCAAGGCATAACTCGGAGGTGAGAGGGGTCTCTAATGTAAAGATAACGGATTGGGATTGTGTCAAGGTAACTTTATCAGCAAAACATTTCTGGTCGTGGATTTAAAAATAAAAGTTTGAATATCTGACTGCAAAATTAATTCATATTTTAAAAAAAAAAACAACAACATGTTAATACTTGAAAGAAAATTGTTGGACATTTAGAAAATAAATGGGTTTTCATGTATTTTCATAACAGCATAGAACAAATATGGGTTTCAGCTTTCTTATCCATAAGATGAATGTTTCCAAAAATGACTGTAAAGGGGTCCCTCCTCTACATTTAATATTAAACACTAAAAGTACTGTAACATAGACAGTGTTGTACTCAATTTAGGATCAATGATCTGGATTTGTTGGATTAAAGTAACAAATCCAGATACTGTACACTATGGGCGACTATCAGATCCAATATTCAACAACTTTCCAAATATGGGAATCAGTGTTTTTCTTTGTTTGTTTTATCTGATTGCCAAAAAATAAAAATAAAAATAAAAATACATTCACAAATATGCTATTTTTACACAACATGCAATCTGCAAAGAAACTAGTTATGTACCAAATAAATGTAGTGGCCTTAAATGTACAATAATTGCCTGGAGCCTGGAGCTTTCCCACCTCGTACACTGGTTGGTTATTCATTTTGTAAATGATTTAAAATCCCTAAAATTTATAATAAATAACACCAACCTAAAATCTCAAATTAATGTTATTATTGATATATTTTTTTAATTCTCAGCATTTAGCGGATGTTACACATTAATTTGAAAGTCTAAATCAGTGTACTTCCGGTGGTGACGCCGCTGACTTGACGCGTGTTTGAACGTGCGCCTCATATCTGAGATCTCCGGGGGGAACTACGCGCTACTGTGGCCGATGTGTCTGACGGAGCGGGGCACCACACGTCGGTCCAGGCTCACTGCTGCCGATTGGACTTTATATCTCATCATCTAAAATATCTTTGTTTGTTTCCTTCTGGATCAATAATCGGCCATTGATTTTGCATCATTGCTGTTGGAATGCGTCCATATAGGTAAGATTGATCTCTTTCTACTGCCTCAAACTACCTGAGACCTGGTTATAAATAGTAATAACTCATAACTATTTACATATATATTAGTCTACATATGTATACAGTAGATATGTTTCTGTGCGTGTGTGTGTGTGTGTGTGTGTGTGTGTGTGTGTGTGTGTGTGTGTGTGTGTGTGTGAGTGATCCAGTTGTGAGGATCAGGTGAGTCACACACACACACACCTGTTAATGGGATGAGAGACTGAGAACATATAATCCCTGCTTTGCTTTCTTCTTCTTTTGTCCTGCTGACTGAACCACTTCAGCGCTGACAGAACTTCATTTAGTTTTTGGTCAATTTTAAGAAGAAAAAAAAAAGTGAGGCGCATCATTCAGTATCCAAAAGAAATCAAGAGTTTGGGTTTTTAAAGTGCAGGATGAAGTTGCGTAACATCAGTAACGGATACAATACAGAAGTGATGGTTTCCCTGATTTATCCACAAGGAATACCCCCATTAGAAACAACCGTTTTCCTGCAGCTGCCTGGTGCTTCACCTGTCAGCACAGGAACTACTCATCCCTGACTTCCTGTCTACCCAGAATTCTCAGAGGCCCACCTACTCTCTCTCTGTTTTTCATTAAAGCTGTGAAGCAGATACAGATTGATGGAATAGGGGGTTACGTAAATCTGAATTATGTAATAATTTGCTAAGGACGTGTGTATATTGTAAATGGTTATAATGGATTGTTGTGTTAACAGCACTCAAATATTTTATTGTAAACTGAGTAAAGATATTTATATGAGATCATTTTTGTGTAGTTGCTCTTATATGTTGTCCCTCAACAGCAACAGGAGACTTTCCTTTTGTAGATGTTTTTGAGACAAAACCTTGGCAGACAGCAGCATTATTAAATTAATTATGCATAATCTAAACCAAACTGAGAGCAAAAAATGTTTTTGCATAATCTAGCAAACCTAACACCTGGTCACGTCTGATAAAAACCAGCACACTGCAGCTTCACTAAGCTTTTCCATATGAAGCATCAGTCCTACTGATGCTACTACAGCCATTTCCCTCAGGAGTCGGTGGAGACCAAAGTCAGAGCTAAAAGAAGAGCAAGTATTGGACTTAAAGTCACCAGATATCCAGAAACGTCACTCGAAATGAATGCTAATGTTGCTCCAGGTCTGCCACAGAGTACTTCATCACTTTAAATGTGGCAGATGAACTACATTAAGATCCCACTATATGAGCAGGGCTGTAGTTGGGGGCAACTCCACATAAACTCAGTTTAACTACTTTTTTAATTGAAACATTGAGTTTACTCACATTTTATGCATTTACCTTAACTTAACATTGGACAGTTTAGCCAGCGGACAATTAAAGTTTACCCACTTTTTTATTTTACCACCACAGCCCTGCATATGAGGCACCCGAATCAGTAACTGGTGGCCATTATCTTATATCATCAATCCAACTACCCAGCAGGCAGCATCACCACGACTTGCCACCGCAGTAACTGAAGCACCACTAGATGGCAGGACACAGAACAAACTGCAGGTTTAAAGGTGCAATATGTAAGAATTTAGTTAAAAACCGTTAGCATGCTAACCAGCTAACCCCAGCCCATCCCTATCTAAACTCCTGTGCTAGCGGTGTAAACACCAACACACATCTGGTCCTCGAGCTCCTGGTTTGGACCGTTAGCTGAATGGCTAATTGGGCTAACTAGCTAACGACAGCTACAGTAAGAGGCAGTTTGATGGTTACAGTGTTGATATGCTTAATTATTATGTTGAACAGATATCGAAGTTAGCATGCCGAAGTTAGCATGCTAACCAGCTAGCCTGTCCCGGTACAAAGCTCCCATGCTAGCGGTGTAATCACCAACATTTCCCCAGTGCTCCAGGCTCACAGTCTGGACTGCTAAGCTGCAAGGCTAAATGAGCTAACTAGCTACTGGCAGCTACAGTGAGCAGCATTTAGCGGTTACTCTGGTGATATGCTGCCCCCAGGCACGTGGCGGATTCTTACGTTTAGCACCTTTAAGTAATTAACTTAAGTATTTCCCTCTGGCGTCGCTTAATTCTTCTACTCCAGCCACCTTCAGAGGCAAATATTGTACTTGTACTAGATTCTACCTGATTTATTTGAAGGCTCAACACACGCAGCTGTTTTCACTTATTTCCTGATGACAGCTCATCTCAGGACTCTGACTTTCATCTCCCCCTCCGTCCTCGTTCTCTCTTCTCTGCACCTGTTGGGGTGAACACAAACACAAGCTACATTACACAACGTCTATACAGCCTCAACTCCATTGTTGCACCCGCAAATAGCTTGTAGTTCATGGAAACATTCAAAGAACAACAAAAGAGGGAAAACATGGAGCGTAAAAATCAATTGCAAATGTTTTTTTGCCCGTAATGATGGCACTGCAATGACGAACAGGTCATCATCGATTTTCCACCCGCTCCTCTAATAACCAGTTTGCCGTGACGCAGTTCAACAGGAGCAGTTGGTGTTTTCAGTGATTTCTAAACAGGAGGCACCCTGCTGTCAGACAGATTGTCTGTAATTACAATCCTCTCCGAGTGGAGCCATGTGTGCACTGCATGTGTGTGTGCGAGAGGAAGACGCAGAACAAGAAAGAGAGACAGACGGAGCGAAATGTGACGAAAAAAGGTGAATGATTTCAAAGAGAAACCTTCAGATGGCCATTTCCCCTCACCCTGACGCACACACACACTGTACAAACACACCAGCAGAGGCCAGGCCGAGTCGTGGCGGCCGCTTAAGGTTGAGATTGATGTGTGAAAATTTAATGACGATCAAAATTCATGAGCTTTTTATTGGACAATCATCCACTTGCTTCTCCTTGCACCCCCATTTATACAACTCAAACTGTAGGAACACACCAGTTCAAAGCAAGCCTACCAAATGATCCCTCATATGTTTATAGGTGAATTAGAATTACAATAAAAAGCACAAATCAGCGTGCGTTTCTTCTTCTAGCCACCATCTTGACCTCACCATAACAACCCCCCCTCCTTCTTCAACACATACACAGGTCCTTAAGCAGGCTTTTGGTTCTATCCTTAGCCCTTCCCCTCCTGCCTGTCCTCTCCTCTCTCCATCCGCCCCCCCCCTCCCTCTCCGGTGCGCCCGATTACCGACTGCCATTTTACCCTGCGAGCCAGAGAGCCAGGGTCTCCGCTGTGCATCTTAGTGTATGACTCAATAGTGCTGACTCTTGGTCTGACTGGAACGGATTCCCCTCCAGCTTCTTTTTTTAACACCTCTTTGGACCATGTTTCCTAAATATGTGAGTAGTGCACCTGATAGATGGATAGATGTAGACTGGTAAACTGTTCTTAAGTTCTCATGTCAGGATTTAAAAAGTCTTAAACTGGTGAATAGTGGTAAAAGATGGTTTTTACTTGACATTATAGTTATAAAGGTTCGACATTCGACGTGTAGTGACGATGTATTACAACAATAACGTGCTGAAAATGCAGATTATTGTCTCTTAAAGGAGCGCTACGTAGTTTTGGCATTTTAATCAGAAGAGTTTTGTTTATATGTGGCGGACCCTGCCACCTTTCTAGCTTTAAACAAAGAGTTTGTATTATTACATCATTAATATGGTAAATTCTGAGTTTGAATTTCTTCTCCAAAACTACATAGTGCCCCTTTAAATCTTAATATCAACAAGGAATGTAAATCAGGCTAATATTTCTGTAATTAATGAGCGTATCCCTGAATATAAATGTATGTTTTCAGGTTTGTGTTCAGGCCTCAGCAGGAGACCGTAAGTGAAAGCCGAGTTCTTTATATTCTAAGTGCAGGCCGACTTTCATAATATTATGTCATCACACTGTCGGTCTTTTGTAATAACGTGACAATAAATAGCTTAATCTGTCCTCGCCACGCACTTCAAATGTATTATTTGAAAGGATTATCTCAATCAAAGCTAGCCAGAAAGAGCTTCAGGAACTATTTCTTTGTGCGTTGTCACCTTGGAAAACAACGATTTGCTGCCATGGCTCATTTCAAAATCATGTGTTTTAACAATCGTTTAAATTGTTGCGTCTCCTTGAAAGGAAAAGTCAAATGCGCAGGATGATATTTTAGGTGTGAAGTGGTTAAAAGGACAGAGCTGAAGAGGGATTAAGAAGCAGAGCATCACGTTGGGGGCAGTGATCTGTCCTGCGGTCTAGCCTCATGCGACTTAAAAGCCTGCTAAGCCTGCTGATAACATTCTCCTTCTCGCATGGGTTACTGAAAGTCAGCCCAGTAACCAGTATTGATGTCATCTCCTGTGCTGGTTCAGGGTGTTAATATTGCTTCTCATATCAGGGATCACATCATTGGTTATGCTTCTATTAGCATGTGTGTCCATACACTTATCCATCCAAACCAAATGCAAAAGTATTGAGGGGAATTATATACACTGTATGAGATGCAAACTGTTCAGAAGCAGGACAGAAACTTTTCACGTCCTCTCCAAATAGGATTTCTGGATGTGTGTTAGGCTGCTCCTCTAAATATAGCAGGCTGTGGGAAGCTCAGTCTTTAACATGTACAGTATATAGATGTACATGTTGCTGTAGTTGATATTTTTTTTACATTATGTGGCTGTTTTCTGATAAAAATTGGTGCTAGTCCATGGATTTTTTGTCCCAACATTGAATAAATTAAGCAGAGGTCTTCTGTCAGTTTTTAGGCATGTTGTCTTCTCAGTGCAGGAAATAATGCAGGAGAGCAGCACTTTCAGGTTTGTCATATGTCAAGCCATTTACTTTGAACTTTACAGGTTCGATTTGGAAATTATTATGTAAGCAGCGCTTTCCCTGTTGTAGCCAAATGACACATGTAACACCCTTATGTGTCAGGTAGTCCTGTTAATGTATGTCCTGTCCTGAATCCTCAGACAAACACCCTGATTAGCAGTCGTGACGTTGCGAGTGTGATTAGAAAGTGCGAACAGAAAAACGAAAAGGCAGTTGTCAAGGCATTCAGTAGATAAAACACTCGAGCGCGGTCTTAATGTGAATATATTTGAACGACTACTTTATATTTTGATCGTGTTGCACGTTTGTGTGCTTCCCTCAGGTGTGTGTGAGATCGCAGCATGGAATCAGTCCTGGCAGAGATGTGGGACCCCCGCCCCCCATCTAAACATGCCTCGCCCCACCCCCAGCCACCCCCTTTATACTCACGCCTCGCCCATGTGACCACAGCCACCCCGGCCAAGCGGATCACCTTCTATAAAAGCGGCGACAGCCAGTTCGGGGGCGTCAGGATGGCGGTCCACAAGCGCAGCTTCAAATGCTTTGACGCCCTGCTGGACGACCTTTCCCAAAAGGTTAGTGTGACAGGTCTCAGAGCACTGACGTGGAGGTTCCCGTTGATGCTGACTGTGTAGATGCAGCTGTACTGCACTTTAACCTTTTTCAAGAGAATTTGCCGTTTCCTTCCTCTGCTTTTTACCTGCTGAGAGACATTCATCCTTTTTGTTTGGGTAAAACATTCTCATTCAAAACTATTTAAATTTCCAGGCTTGGTTAAAATTGTCATCTAGGGACATCATTACATCATTCCTGTCATTCCTGTATCTGTGTTTAGGATTCAAAAGACTGCCTGTATCTAAGATAATAACAGTATTAACATCAGTGTTAGCTTCTCCAACAGACAAACATCAGTGTTAGCTTCTCGAACAAGCTGACATCAGTGTTAGCTTCTCCAACAGGCTAAGATGAAATTTGATCACATTGGTAGTTATATACAGCTGGATGAAGATGTATATAAAGTTTGTGCGCATATGCTTATGTGTCCATGTACAGGTGCCCCTGCCATTTGGCGTGCGCACAGTGACCACTCCCCGTGGCACCCACGCCATCAAACACCTGGAGCAGCTCCAAGATGGCGCCTGCTACCTCTGCTCTGACCGGCGGCAGGCTAAGCCAGTCAACATGGAGATAGCCGGCAAACGCCAAAACATGTGGTTCCAGCACAGCCACAAGCCCCATCGGCCTGAAACCTTGTCTGCAACACCGCCCGGCCATATTCCTTACAGGCAGCGACGGATCCTGCTGGTGAAGAACAGCGAGCCGGGGATGAGGAGGAGCGTGGTGCTTAGCAGGAGGTCAGCCAGGAGCCTGAGGGCCTTTCTTGATGAGGTGTCCGAGGTGATGCAGTTTCATGTCCGCAAACTCTACACCGCGGAGGGACGCAGGGTAGGATGTCTTCTGTTTTTGAATGCATGGAGGGGTTTGTATAATAAATGACACCCTGTGTAGTGGAAACTTCTGACACTGTGATTTGTTTCCAGATTGACAGCGTGCAAAGCCTGATGACTTGTCCTGGTGTGCTGGTGTGCGTCGGCCGGGAGGCCTTCAGTCCAATGCTGGTACACTTTATCAGGAAGAGCTCAGAGGAAAAACTGCCTTGTCTGGGCACCAAGTCACCTAGTCTTGGCCCCAGGACGCCTGGAAATGGGGCTCGATCCCCTGCTACTCAAGGTGGAAGATCCCCACCTCATGGAGCTCAGTCCAGAGCCAGCCAGTACAGTGAAGGGCACGAAAGCAAGAAAAATGGTACGTTTTCAACAAAAGCACATGTTCTTTGATAAACACTATTAGGAGAGTACATACCCAATACATGAGTACTTAAAGGACTCAGAAACAGTGCAACTCAGGTTATATTTATGTTTGCTTTTCTTCTCTTAATTCAGTTAACTTTGGTCTGGAAACCAAAAAAAGCATCATCCACCCTCGCTCAGACTCCTCAAACCGCTCCGCCCGTTTCTCCTTGTCTTCAGAGAAGTCATACAGCAACGGCGTCAGCGCCTATTCCCAGGCCAGACCGGGTATTTCCAACGAAGACATTGAAAAGCGTGTCCTGGTCAACAAAGATGGCAGCCTCTCAGTAGAGATGAGGGTGCGTTTTCGCCTACAGAATGACGAGTCCCTCCAGTGGTCTACGCAAATTAAGAAATCCCCATCTCTGACCAATGATTGTTGCCCATTGAGCCAGGCCCCACCCCATTACCTGCAGCAGGCTCAATCAGAGAGCTGCTCCGACCCTGATTCCACATCCTTCGACCCAGAAGGCGTGGAGGCACTGCAGCAGGTTTCAGACGGGAGCCACTGCCCCTGCTGCTACCATAGACAAGAACAGCAGTACGACTTGTGGGAAAACCCAGCACACAGCCACAAACACCATCCTGTCCCTCCCCAACATACATCCAGGCAAACCCACACTGTGATGAGACACACACACTCCTCGAGCTCTTCCTCGTCAGGCAACTCCAGGAGGGTGGTGCGCTGTCGAGCGCGACTCTCCAATTGCGGAGGAGGCTCAGGTTCAGAGCAGAGCCAACTGGTCCAAGAGGAGATGTGTGTTACTGAGCAAGTTGAGCGCAGAGTTAAGGTGGAGCAGGATGGAGACACCCATGTGAAGGTGTGCAGAGTAAGCAGATGCTGCAGCCGCAGTGAAGTAGTTGCCATGGATAGCAACCTACGACCACTTAGCCGGAAGTCAGTAGAGGATGAGCTAATGGTGGAAGAAGGGGGCGAACGTCCACTGTCTACAGTCAGCAGCTCCTCTCATGTCCTGCAATCACTGAAAGAGGACCAGGATGATGACTTGCCACCAAGCGCCTCACAATGCAGTCATCGCAATGAACCGTCTCCATCCCAAACATCTGAGATTCACCAGGATGACAAACCAGCAAGCAACATGTCTGCTTGTTCAGGTCACTCTACCAAACACACCGATCAAAAGGACTGGGAAGAGAAAGGAAGCAGGGCAGTATCGGCAGCCTCTTCCTGTCACTGTGGAGCAGCCACCCCACATTCAACAGCTGGAGCAGAGGAGGTGGACAGAGCTGCCAGCTCCAAAATGAGCAGAGCCTCCTGCAGGTCCAGCAAAGCCAAGATCCCAACCTCAGAGGAAGAGGGAGCTGCAGATGATGAGGACGAAGAGATAAAGAGGGTTGTTAGTGGCTTGTCTGGTTGCACAGGACTTTCAGGAGGCTCCAGTGTGTGTCATAACTGTGGAGGCTGCAAACGTGGGGTCAACTCTGTTTCCAGTAGTAGAGCATCACAGAGGTCCCAACATTCCCCCCGAGCTTCTCCGAAGCCTGTCACGCCTCTCTCCAACCAAGAGAACGCCAGTAATGGCAGCGATGACGATGGCTCGGATGGTTCTGCCGAGTCAACACAATCCAACAAGACCAACCTCACTGACCATGGCCGCATTTCTGCGATATCAAATGTCCAGGAGGGCAGAGCATCTAGTGCTATGTCTGGGACATCAGATCTTGAGGCAATGGGAAAAGAAGAAGAAAGGGCTCCTAGCGTGGCCTCAGCCATAAGTCACAAGTCCAATAGATCACACAAGTCTGGCTGTAGTGGAATCACTGCTGTTCTAGGGCAAAAAGAGGAGGAGAGAAGCCCCAGTGCCATGTCGGCCAAGTCTCACAAATCCACCTGCAGCGGCACAGGTGAGGTTCCAAGAGAGGAAGCAGAGGGAGAGAACGCTGTAGAGAGAGCATTGAGCTCTTTGTCAGCCAAATCTGGTGCTTCTTCCAAGACCAATGCTTCAGTCAAGTTAGGTATTAAGGTCGCCACCCCAACTGATGACACAGCTGTGGAAGAGGATGACGCAGACAAAAGAGCTCCCAGTGCCCTCTCTGTTAAGTCCAATGTGTCCGTCAAGTCCAGCAAGTCAAAAAGACCTGATAGTGCCATGTCTGCTAAATCAGCTAAGTCAGCTAAATCAAATGTGTCAGCAAAGTCCGGCACATCTCAGAAGTCCACTTGCAGTCATTGTGTGAAAGCAGTTTCTCCAGACGCTAATGTAGCTGATGAGCCTGTTGTGGAAGCAACAGGACAGGAAGAGGTAATGGAGGTAGAGGAGAGAGCAGTGAGTGCCATGTCAGCCAAGTCCCATCTGTCTGCCAAGTCAAATAAATCCAATAAGTCCAGCAAAGCTTCGGAAAGGTCACTCTCTCCCCGATCAGAACCTGGAGGAGATCAAGAGAAAAGGGCAACGAGTCAAATGTCTAGCAGGTCAGTTAAATCTAAGTCTTCAAAGTCATGCAATGAAACTGCAGCATCACCAAGCTTAAAGGTAGCTGAGGAAAAAGAAAATGAGGAAAATGAAGAGAGGGCAGCCAGTGCAGCATCCTCTAAATCTCATAAATCTGACTGTAATGAGAATGCAGAAGCAAGTTCTGAAACAGGGGACAATAGAGGAGAAGGTGACGCAAATTCAGGAGTGACTTCTCCGGCCACAGAACCAACAAAGACGGAGGTGGAGGTCAGAACCCCCAGCGCCATGTCAGGAAAATCGCACATGTCTGCCAAGTCCTCCAAGTCCCAGAAGTCAAACCGAACCACAGCGTCTCCAAGTCCAAATGAAACCGATGGTCCTTCTGTTGAGATAAATGAAGGAGAGCAGCAAAATCTAGAGCGAGGTGCGAGTGCCTTGTCTGTAAAGTCAAAATCTTCTCACAAGTCAAATTCTAGCAAGAAATCCGGACCACCAAATCCAAATGTTGTCACCATTAACATAACAGAAGGCGCTGACGAGGAAGGAAATGATACAACAGAGAGAGCACCGAGCGCTGCATCGGCTAAATCAGGCAAATCTCACGTTTCATCTGCCTCGTCACACAAGTCCAATTGTAACGGAGCAGCTGATGCAGACAAGGAGGTTGCAGAAGACAATGCACCAAGCACTAAATCTTCTAAACGCTCTCATGGTCAAACTCTCTCCCCCAGGAGGTCCCCACAGACCCAGTCACCCAAAGCTCCAGCTACACCCCCCAGCACTCCACAATCACTTGGGCAACAGTTGTTGCCTGGCCCTGCCGCTGGAGACACGAGAGGACCCAGTGCCTTGTCAGTTCACTCCATAAAGTCATCCAAATCTGGCAAATCCAAATGTTGCTGTGGAGCCGCTTCAGCAAAGAAAGAGAAGGAAGAAGAGGAGAAAAGGGAAGATAATGAGGAAGCTTCTGAGCCGGCTACAAGCATCCTGTCAACCTCAACCAAAAGAACTAGGAGAGAATCAGGAGGCACCGAGCAACCACTTAGTCGAAACTCCTCAGGGTCAGTCTCCCTTGGGTTGCCGGAAGACCAAGAAACAGCTGACTCAGACAGTGGCAAGTCCAGTGCTTCTTTTCACGTAAGCGCTGAGCGGAAGTCCCAAGTTAAGAATCCTGATATCCCCAAAAGCAACTTGGAGGGAAGAGGGTCTGCCATGTCTCAAACGTCCAACAACAATGGCAGTAAGAGCACTTTGTCTCACAATCTTCCGGCAGTCGATATCCCGACTATCGAAACACCAGGAGAAGAAGTTGGGGAGCAAAAAACAGTGAGAGCAGCCAGTGCAATTTCATCAAGAAGCAGCAGGTCTCACAAGTCTTGTCGCAACTGTGGCGTCAGAGCAGGGGCTCAAACGCTTGACATTAAGCCTAAAGAGCGACATGCTAGTACGAGCCCCACCAAAGCGGGAATTGACCTCGAAACAGGAAGTGTGAAGTCCGCTTCAACGACAAAAGCTAGCGACAAGACCTCATCAGCAGGTGCTAAAGTTCGCAGCAAATCAAGTGCTAGCATTAAAAGTGCTAATGTGACCAAAGCAACTGCTGGAGATTCGGGAAATAATGACTCTGAAAACCAGGCTGTCAGTACACCAGCTAGTGAGGCCAAAGAGAAACTACATGGCACAGACTACAAGGCCAAATCAAGCCCCTGTCTGCTACCCAGCTCCAGACCATGCAGCAAAGTGGAGACATGCAGTGACAGCACTCTGTCTCACTCTCTGTCTGCCGCTGACCTGCTGAAGGAAGTCTTAGCTGCGACCCGTCCACACAGCCGACATTCGAAGGCCAGCAGAAACAGCGACAAGCCCAGGAGTGAGAAAAGTCGCAGAAGCAGGCACCAGTTGGATCAGGAGGAGCTGAGACTGACGCCTGCCTGTCTGCCCAACGCTTCCCCCAATGAGGTCGTCAGTGACTGGCTGCGGAGCATTCCTGCTGACAGCAGCGTGCTCGCACTGGGTGATGAGCTGCACGAGGAAGAGGAGGAGAAGGCAGTGGAGGAGAAATCTGGAGAAGAGGCAGCAAAGGAGGAGGAGAGTCCTGAAGATGAGAAAGTGGAGGATGAGGAGGAGAAAGTTGAGGCTGAGGAGGAAAAGACGGAGGAAGCTGAAGGCGATGCAGCAGAAGAGGAGAAGAGTGCAGATCCAGCTCCAGGTGATGCGGAGGGGACCGGTCCTTGCCCCATGTTGAGGGACGAGTCTCTGCCCAGGAACTGGCACTCTTCAGCTGCAGTGATGAAAGTCCTGCTGAGCTCTTCTACGGGTCGATGTCAGAGCATGCCGGAGGTGAGCCAGTGACTTAACGTAAATGACCTAATGTCTTTGTGATCGTGTAACAAAATCTATCAAATGCTATCAAGGTTCAGGCTTTCCTTTCTGTGTCTTGAAGATGAAAGTATTTAGGCGGCATTTGACTACAAAAAAAACTAAAAGAACAGCTTCAAGCCAGGTTTAAGAAAAACAATAGCCAGGAGGCTAACGTTACAACTCATGCTCCGACCCAAGAGGTAGCTAGCATCAGTGAAGGAGCTGCCGCCACCTGTGAGAAAGAGGATGATGTTGATAATAGCAAAGACGTTTATGTAGGAGAGAGTACATGCATGCTCAGACTTAGTGAGGGCCCATTCATTGGACTTCCTGAAGGCAGGCCTGTCCGTACACTGGTAACCGGTACTCTTCAAGAATTAACGATGAAATAGAGTGACTTATGTGACCATGAGGACAATTTATGTTTGTAATATAATCTCTTTTCTCTGCTGTCGTCTATAGGTGTCTCCAGTTTACGGTCGTAGACTAAGCACATCAGCCAGGGGCTTCTTGGACTGTTTGGCACAGCTCCAGCTCATTGATCCCGGCTGCAACCAACAGAAGGACCGCAACCAGCGGTACGAGGAAATTATGTCCATCCTTCAATCCCTCTGGCTCACTGAGCCCAGGGACTTTAATGCCAAGGAGGCAAAGGAGGTTGGAAAAGATCAGGTGACTCCGCCGAGGTCCTCATCCGGGGTGGATATGAGCAGTGGCTCTGGCGGATCAGGGAAGGAGAATGGGAATCAAGGTGGAGATGAAACAGAGCAAAACAAAGCAAATGAGGCCGGATCTTTACAAGAGGATGAAGCAGTGGAGAAGGTTGGAGAAGAGGAGGAGAAAGCTGAGGCAGAACAACAGGAAGCTAAGACAGACTTGGCAGAGGCACAGGTGCAGAGTGAAGAACAAAGTACACTTCCTCCGAGTCTGGACAGCCCCAAAGCCACTGAGACCCCCTCATCATCGGACAAGAGCTCGGCTAACGACAGCTCCAAATCCCCCACCGATAACGAACGAGAGACGCCGGAGGACTCCAGCTCAGGCACGCCACCGACTGTCCTGCGAGCACCTTTGTCAAAAAAACTATCCCAAGACCCTGATCCGGTGTGGATCATGCACCTCCTGAAGAAGCTGGAGAAACAGTTCATGAGCCACTACGTCGATGCCATGGCAGAGTTCAAAGTTCGCTGGGACCTAGACGACAGCCTCATCCTGAACACCATGATGTCTGAGCTGAGGGAGGAGGTGAGCCGGCGCATCCAGAGCAGCATTGAGCGCGAGATGAGGAAGATTCAGAGTCGTGCCGGCAGATTGGGGAGGTCGCCTCAGCCACCGAAAGGACGGAACCTCTCCGGGGACTCCACCATGACCGAGAAGAGGCGTCAAATGCTGAGGGTAAGTCCACCACAAATACAGATTTTTACGTCTACTGCTGCTTGAAAGGCAGAAAGATCATGTTTGGTTTATTTTTCAGGTCATGAAGAACCAGTCATTGAAAACGGCTGACTCTCTCAGCGACGGAGAGACGATAGGTGACTTCAGCGACCAGCGAAGCGAGGACGAGTACTGCCCCTGCGATGCCTGTGTCCGCAAGAAATTGGCCGCCCGGCCTTTCAAGACAAACCCACTGGCAGCCGAAGCACCAGTGATGATGGAGTTTGACCTCCTGAAGATACTGCAGCTGAAAAAAAGCCCAGCGCCTGCAGTTGCTCCACCAACACCTGTGGAGGAGGAAGCTGATACCTTGTTTGAGGAAAAGGAAGTGAGGAGTTTAGAGGTGTTGCAGGAGGAAGAGGAGGAGGATGAAACTAAAGAGGATATCAGAGCTGCTATTGTTTTAGAAGAGACGATCCCAGAGGAAGATGAGGAGGACATAGAGGAGGAAAAAGAGGAAAGCAGTGTGGGCGATGAGGAGCAGAATGAAGGAGAAACAGGTGGTGAGGAAGCCGGGGAAGAGGAGACATCTGAAAATGGAGAGGAGGAGGAAGAGGAGGCACATTGCCAATGCCAGTGTGCAAGAGTTGAGGAGGAAGAAGAGGGAGAGGGGGAAACAGCAGAAGGAGAAGATGCTGAGGAAACTAGTGACAACACAGGTGAGGATGAGGCAGCAGGTGATGAAGAGAAAGAGGGTGAGAGCCCAGAGGATGAAGGGGAAACAGAGGACAACGAGGGGGAGACAACTACTGGGGAAGAGGAAGAAGAGAGTGACAAGGAGACAGTAAGAGAAGTAACAGCAGGTGGAGGAGAGACCAGTGAAAATGGTGGAGGTGAGGAGGAGGAGGAGGAAGCAGAGGGGGAAGAGTGCGAGGTGGCTGAATTTAAGCCTGAAGAAGAAGAAGAAGAAGAAGAAGAAGAAGAAGAAGAAGAAGAAACAACCGGCAAAGAAAGCGGAGAAGAAGAGCCGTCTGGGGAAACGGAGGATGACGATGCTGCAAAAGACACAGCAAACGAAGAATCCACACCAGTGGAGGAGCTCGCAGAGGGAAACGTCAGCGCTTCGGCAGAGGATGAAGATGAAGAGGACGATGGCACCGGAGAGGGGGAGTCGAATGAAGATGCACAGGGAGGAGAGAGTGAAGAGCAGGAGAGGGAGACATCAGAAGAGGAAACAGCCTCACCACAGGTAGGACGAGTCGAATACAACATGGTAGACTTTTTAAAAAATAACTGAAATAATCAACATCCATCCATCCATTTTGCGTAACCGTTTAAGTTACTGAGAAAAAAATTTACCCATGTGAGTAAGTTACAGTTACTAATAAAAATATAGGGGATTACATTTGAATATATTGTCTTAGTTAGGAGCCTATATGTAGAATATCACATTCATTCTGTTGCTTTACGTCTTTTTCGTCATGTAGGAGTGTCCACAGTCAGCCGAATCTTTATTGCACGGTTCAAAACGTTTGATAGAAAAGTGATCAAATGTAATGTAATATTTTTGACAGGGTAACTAGTAATCTATTACATTTCAAAAGTAACCTTCCCAACTCTGATAGACGATGACCATAACTGCAAAAATAAAGCCGAGGTTCTGAGAAAGCTTTAAATATCGACAAATAAACTTTTTCAACAAGGTACAGAGCAAATTTGATTTGATAATGTAATGACACTTATTTACCTCGTTTGATGCAAAGCTTTTTTAAAAAAAGACGATAGGGTCACATAAGGGAATGTTCCTCCATTCTAGTTATGAAATACCTATTTAAGCACCACCGACTGTATTTTTAACCATCTCTGAGTACCTGAACATGACTGCCGGGTTGAAGTGTACCTTACTGTACCTTAAAGAGGAATCTGACCTACTGAAGCCCTAACCACTAAGTCTAAGCCTGTGGGAAAAGATAATCCAGCTATCCAATTAGACAGACTGGACAAATCTGTTTTGTTTGGGAGCAACGCAGCACTTCTGCTGTTATTGTCAGCAACAAACTGTTGGTCAAAAGCTCACATCTTTTTTTTAAATTAAACATTCAGTTTTCACTGCAGCCTTCCAGCAACTAATTTGGTTTCCAACCATTAATTTAGCTCTTGCTGTGTAATTACTGACACTTAACTGCCCCAGTAGTACCCAATTTAGTTAATTACGACCACTCAGAGATAATTTACTGTTGTCTTGTTTAACCCTCGGGGCCAGGGGGTGACCGAGGGAGAGGAGGCCGACGCCGAAGACTCAGACACCGACTGCAAACGTCCAAGTGACACCAGTGCTGATGAATCGGGACGTGGAGTCACTGAAAACGAGGAGGAGAAAGAGAGTGGAGTCGAGGAGGAGGCCGTGGAGGAGGATGAGGAAGAGGTGACCAAAAGCAAAAAGGAGGACTGCGCTCTCCTCCATCAGTTCACCAGGACCTCCGTGGAGTCTCAGCCCGGCTCCTTAGAGGACATCGACACAGAATTGCACCATAACCCTGTGAACTCCATAGAAGTGCCCAAAATGGCCGCTGAAGATGTGTCCACCGGCGGTGGTGCGGGCCAGAGGAGGAGCCGGTCGCCAGGTAGGGTCAAACGGCGCAAACCCAAGGAGTGTGACGTGGAGCTGGATGACATTTAACTCTCGCAGACACCAAACTGTGGATTCAGAGACAGAGACTCTCATAAACCCTTCACGGGTGCAATTATGTCGGGTAAAAACCTGTCACCGAAAACACTTGAAGCACTTTATCGCTCCAGATCTGGTGTAGTTGGAGTCACGTGTAGATTATCGAAACTTGAAATCACCACCTTATCCTATTTAATTATGTTTGTAACGGTTATATCTTTATTTTTTTAAGTTAATTGTATGTATGAAGGGGTGTATATTTCTCTTCTGTATATGTATGAATAAGATAAATTATGACACCTCAGTTTGTGTTCAGTGGACCACAGGTTTAATAATTTATTGACTCATATAGCCATTAATATATGAAGTACCTCAGAGATATGTTAGATGTTAACGCTGGGTTTATATATCAGCTCAGTTATTATTATTTTGGTCTCATGCTGTATCCTCAGGGGTTTGTACAGCCAGTTTGCTTTTAAAAGGACATCTCCTCACTAGTAGGCTACTTAGGCTCACTACCTGCTTAAATCTGTAGTCTTTAAAGTAGACTTCTGTTTAGATCTACTAACACTCTGTGATGTAACCTGATTACCTTAAAGGAATAGTTTGTTATTTAGTTATTCTCAGTTAGGTGACAGGATTGAAACCATGTTCATGTTCAAGGTGCAATATATTAAGATTTAGCCACTTGTTCAATTCATACTCCAAAAATAACTGTTACTTCAGTTAGCTGTGCAGCTAGCTGGACTGCTAGGGGACTCTTGGTGTCTACACCGCTAGCACAGGTGCTTTGTACCGCTGGGAAAAAGAGGTTTTCAGGCCCAGGGCTAGCTGGTTAACATACTAACTTCATTTGATACCTTTTAGATGTTTTAAACTAAAATTAGTACATATTACACCTTTAAATAAGAAGCTTAAGCCAGAGCTAAGCTAACCATCTCAGGCTTTAGCCTCATATTTAGCATACAGTCTTGAAAAGTATGAATCTTATCTAAGTCTTTGCCAGAAAGTTAAGTAATCACAAAAAAAACAACATCAATTTATTTCAAATCACAAACTGTATCTTACTAGTATTATTGTGTATTGTTTGAATATTAACATTTAAAATGTGTTTTTCCTCTAAACATGCTAATGTGTAAACTCATTAACTTTACCTCATTATATCTATGTAGCCCAATTACTGTGATCATTTACTGTATGTACATTTCTTTAACAGGATTCCAGTTGAAAAACTTGCACAAACGAGCACAATGTGACCACGTATCCGTGTGTGTCCGACACACAAAAGCAAATGCCGGGAGGCAAACATCTGAATTTCAGGTTGATGTAAACCTTTCTCTGCTGCTTCAAGTCGAGAGCTTTTCTTAGGTGCGTGTTACAAGCTGTAGATTCAGGTGGGGTTTGCATAACCAGCCATGTGGAACAACAGCGTGAAGCATGTTACTGATGCCTTACTGTATCCATGGTTATATGAAGGGGGAGATCACGGTTAAGTGGCTGTCTTTTGTTTCCTGACATCTTGTCTCTCTGAGTGGCTCTCCAGCAGATCAGAGAGTCTGTTAAAGAGGTTGGATCAAAGCTGCTCTTTTAATATGCTGGAAAAATATACTTTCTACGACCCGAAGGAGTATTTTCTCACATTTAACCCAAATCAAGCTGAGTGAGCTGGGCTCCGGGCTTACTCCCTAACTGTACTTTTCATGGTCAGGACAGTGTGAACGAGGCAGGTGTATCTCTTATTGTTTAGTGTGACTAAAGCCTCGTATTTGTGGTACCAAGAGGGTGTGTGTGTGTCTGTGTGCGTGTGTGTGTGTCTGTGTGCCTATGCTGCTATTGGTCTGTTTGGCTGTCCATCATTCTGTGACATCACCAAGTGAACATCATGTACCTAAAGGCAATGAATATATGAATGTAATCACGTTGATATAAATAAAATAAATGCACTTGATTATCATGTTATTTCACTGACCTCGAGTTGTATCTTGCTAAGAAGATACTGTTTTTTTTTTTTTTAGTTAGATGAGAAGATACGTCTGTACGCTAAATATGAAGCTAAAGCCAAATGACAGTTAGCTTAGCTTGGCACAAAGACTGGAAGTAGGGGGAAACAACTTAAGCTAGCTGTTTCCTCCTGCTTCCACTCCTTGTGCTAGTTAAGCTAAGCTAATAAGCTCCTGTCTTTAGCTTCATAACATGTTTAGCATACAGACTCACTAAGGACGATAGCATATTTTTCCAAAATGTTGGCTGTTCTTCTTTTATGTGTACAGGCAGTTAGCTTAGCCTAGCATAGAACTAAGGGGAAAAAATCTGCCGACCCATAATTTGTTGTGTTTAAATTTCTCTTAAGTATGAATTCAACAAACATGATAGGCCTACAGCAGACAGAGCTAGGCTAGCTCTTTCCACCTGCTTCAAGTCTTTATGCTAAGCTAAGCTATTTGCCTGCTGGCTTTAGCCTCTAAATTAGCATACAAACATAAGAGTGGTACCAATGTCCTCATCTAACTCTCAGCTATTATGTGAATAATAATCGGTCTCTAGGTGGCAAACAATACCACTTTTCTTTCTTTATTTTCTTTTTTTAAAAAACAAATTCAGAGGTGTTCATCTCAATACTGAGCATTACGTGCTAATGCTCTCTGATCCAGATCTGATGTGCACTTGACCTTCCGGGGCTGCCGTTGCTCTGTGCTCCCCTGCTGCGTTCGGCTGCGCTCCAAAGTTGTCTGAAAAGCTGCTCAACTGCTCTCAAGATGCACCAGCGTCACGCTAATCCAGTACCTGTGTGTGTGTCTGTGTGTGTGTGTGTGCTGAGCCACAGCGGGATTGAGGCTGACTTACATCACGCGGACCAGAATGGTAAGAGGCTGTGCCTTGTGAAAACTGTTACAGAACACGGGGTGAAAATGTGGGTGAAGCATCAAACATCGACCCAGGATCAGATTGAGACTTGTAAACATAATTCAGTCAAGTAATATACTGTATTTAGATTCAAATTAAATAGATTCTGGAGGCCTTATTTTTCTCTGAGAACAGCTTGTTTATTCAATTATGGAAAAAATAATCATTTCTGAGTTTGTATTATTACATATTATTACCAAAATTACATAACGCCCCTTTAAAAGACCATCTATTCTAAGAACAGTACAAACTGACAGTTATCATGACGAGGTTTGCTTGTACTGAGTGTCAAGTCTGCCCCTCAGTGTTGTAACATGGTTTTACATTTAAAGCCACCAGGTCCAGGTGACGCGTGTTCTGCACATTGAGGCTTACAATAGCTAATAATAAAGGAGGACCCTGTGTTCCTTTGAATCAACCGTCATAATTAAATATAATTAAATCTATATATAGCAGATATCAGTCCGTGAGACCGACATTAAAGCTGACTATGACCTCCCTGCAGAATGGATCATGACAGTTTATGTATGTGGGTGCACGGCGATGACATCCCGCCGCGTCAGTTATGACAGGCACGCCTCCACAGCCTCCCTCACGATTGGCTGCTGCTCCAAATGAGACTCCGCTTCCACCAGAGAGCAGCCGGTCAGCAAGCACACCAAAGCCAGAGGGACCACCTAGACACAGATAGAAAATTTAACACACCCGTTAAATCCTCCAGCACTTTATGCACCTTCCTGCCTCCTCACCTTGGTCCTGTTTCTAGCAGTGAGTGTGTGTGTGTTCATGTCGGACGACGTGATGTCCACCGTCAGCTTGTCCACTCTGTAGATGGCCTTCAGGAGGGCGTCCTCACACTGAGACTCAGGACAGCCAGACAGCTTCTAAAGGGAAAAGGAAACTTTCAGTGTTTAGTGAAACATTACTCATTCTTGTGTCTGCTTTCCCACTCCAGGGTCAGACAGATACAAATCATGAGCATGTGTTGTACATCAACATGGTAATGCACTACTGTGTAATCTCGTGGCTCCCTCTTGTGTCAAAATCTAGTTAGAAAACCTTGATTTCTTTTAGCTGATAAAGGAAAATGTGAGCTCAATATCGGAAAACACAGAAAACTAGGGTCAGAACTGGGTGGTTTCTGGTCTCTTTGATAAATCCTGGGTGTAGTTTGATGTACCTGCAGTAAACGTGTGGCCCTGCTGTAGAGTTTGCTGTTGGTGACCTGCACGTCGATCATGTGGTTCTGGTAAATCTTCCCCTTTAAGACGTGGGCCCCGGTGCTCACGGCGTTCAGCAGCAGCTTAGTGGACAGCTCCCACTGCTGACAGAGATGAAGAAATAACATAAGCCCACAATGAAGACGCAGAAAAATAACCTGCAGTCTTTCAAATAAGAGCTATAGATCAGGAGAAAAAGGAAAATCCTGAGAATCGATACGGTCTAAATGAGTCTTTTAACATTTAACCAGCAGACACGCCTTCTGTCCTTACAGCAAAGTGCTCTGTTGAAGGAGAAAGAGAGTAAATGAGGCAAAGCAGTTATTCCTCATGCTCCAGTGAGTCGCTCGATCGATGTGTGTGTCCGTGTGTGTGTTTGTGTGTGTGCTGTACCATGTGTAGCAAGCTCCTTGAAGCAGGTGACGGCCAAGTGATTTTTAGTGAAGATAAACACAGCTTATTGATGTCGTCCTGCAAAAAAACAGAATGTATTTATAGACAGATCGATAGATCGATAGATAGATAGATAGATAGATAGATAGATAGATAGATACTTGTTGTACAGCAGCTGCAGCGTCTCCATCAACCTGATGATAAACAGCGTGGAGGTTGGACGTCTTCTCTCTCACTCGGCGTGCCAGCTTCCCCACGTCGCCGACGTCGTCTGTGGAGAGAGAGCCGTCATTGTTGACATGTTGATTTGATCTGGACACAATCCAAACAGGGGAGCACAATATGTTTCTCTCTCACCGGAGTGTGTGTAGACGAGGAGAACGAGGTCCAGGTCGTTCAGAGAGGGCAGAACCAGACGCAGAAAATCCTCATGTGCTATGCAAAAGTCAGGACCCTGGAGGAGAGAAAACACATGATGATGCGTTCAAATACCTCCTTTTGCTGCCACACTACTGTTAGTCAAATCTGCTCAAACTAACCCATGCAGTCCTAATGGAGATAATTAGTTGAGCTGTTATACTCTAACTCTGATTGTTTCTATTTAAAGGTGCAATATGTAAGTATTTTAGTTCAAAACATTCAATAATTAACTAAAATAATCATCAGAATGTAGATCGAATGTACATCAACATCGACGTTATGTTAAAGGCGTCTATGTATTGTTTTGCAAAGATATCTTCTGAAGTTAGCATGCTAACCAGATAGCCTGGCTCGTCTTGTCTCATAATACCACTTTGTACATCAAGAGGCGACAGTCCGACAGTAAAGCTCAGGCAGAGTAAGCTAACAGAACCGCTAGTTGCATGGCCTACTGAGCTAACTAGCTGGCAGCAGCTACAGCTACCATAAGTTAGCAGCTATTCTTACATATTGCACCTTTAAAGAAGCTAGAAGAAACTTTTACATTTTGTTGATTCTGGCGGGTCCGCCATTCTTGCGCTGAATTAAAACGGTGTGCACATGCGCAAGGGATTCACAGGAAATGATTTTTTTTTGTTTCCTCTACAAAATGGATATAAATAGTGCGTGCAAATAAGCCCAGTTCAAGTAGCAGACCAGCTGGATTAAATCCATCCAGCAGTTTAATTAAAAGACTAAAGCAGATTAATTGAAAACAGACATCATAAAGCAGGTAAAGTCGGATGTATTTCATATTAATCCTGTTCCGGGTTAATCTACGAGTCAGGATCCGCAGAGACATATGTGTCATTACACTGTGCAACATAAGAGCTGGGTTTCACTTTAATTGGATTTCACTGGATTTGAGACATGTTAATACTTTGTAAGGCCACGTAAGGATTTTTCAGACTTGTTTAAGACCCACAGACGAGCCAGAACAGAAACCTCCACTATAGAAGAAGCTCACAGGAATGTTAAATCTCCTTTACAGTGGCAGTTAAAGACCATGTGTAATTTCTCGTTTCCCTTCACGTACCAGTGAAACCAGAGGACCTTCGCTGTTGTTCAGCTCCCTGTATCCTCCGCTGATGAAGCCTCGGACATCATTGTAGTCTTACGCACACAAACAGGACATACACGAGTAAAAGAACAGATCTTTTAATTGTGATTTTGCAGTGCATCACACTCCTCTCACCTGCTCCGAACGTGGGGATACACTCGCTGGCATCAATTAGACCCATCACAGCAAGGGAGCCCCAGCCCAGGTAACACACATGCCTGCCGCACCGCAAGCTGAAACACATCGAGTGATATGTGTTGTATCACCTCACATATTTTTAGTTAGTAGTTATTGCCACCTTTTCTAGCTTCAAGCAATGTCCTGGGGGCCTTATTTTCCTCCGAGAACAGCTTGTTTATTCAGTTATAGAAAAAATAAGATCAGAGTTTGTATTATCTCATTCATATTGTAAATATTAGTTTGAATCACGTCTCAAAAACTACACAGTGCCCCTTTTAAACCAACAGCATTCGCTGTTTTTCATTCAGTCCTGCTTATTTCACTGTGTTTGTCAGATGTTCATGAACCATCGGCAAACATTTCAAGGTTAAAGTGAAAGCTGTAAAACAGGATGTTCCACCTCTGTCCAGCTGCCTCCAACAGAGCGGAAATCCCTTGCTTCTGAGCATAAGTGATATCCAGAGTTTGCTCGTATGCTCTCATGTGCTGCAGGATGCCCCTGTTGGAAATAAAACATACATAAATGAGCTAACGTCAGGTATTTTTGCTACACTGGCAGGTGCAATGGTGTTTGGACAACCAATCATGAATGTATTTGCATGTGCATGTTATAGTCTACATATAATAATTATTAAATATTGGATTTTTTTCCAATAAACGTCCCTGCACATACACCTGAAGCGTTCAGTAATAGCACAATGACAGAATCTCATTTTTGCAATAACCTCTAGAGGTCAGCAACACACAGTGGGAACAAACAATGAAAATGTTGCTCTTAAATACTGTATATGAAATGTAAACTCAGAGATGTTGTCACATGTGCCTTGCTCTGTATTTACATTATCACCAATGGCATGCGTGTGCTCAAAGATGTGATATACTGACACACTTGACATTCCTAAATGCACCGATCACCCCCAGTAATGTGAAAAGCATGTCCTGGTTTTTTCTCACAGGCTTTCTTTAAGGTGGCTGTTGGAGGAAAGCTGCTGCTGGTGATGGCTGTCGACACAAAGAAGCACTTAACAAGCTGCATGCTGTGCCTTTGGGTGCAGAGGTGGAAACCAGAGGTGCTATGAGGGGACTTAAGGTCATGAAAGAGCTGTGTTTGGAAGATGGAGCTCAGTCAACCTGCTGTCTAGATATGTGAATCATGTCTTTATATATTTAATATTATAGTAATAATTTGACATTGTTGGGGAATAAACTCATTTGCTTTCCTGTTGAAAGTTAGATGAGGAGTTCAATAGAACTGAGGGTGAAAACACAACCACATTTCTGAAAACAAGATAACATATCACAAAACACAGTGACTTTTCTGAAAACACAACAATTTTTGGACATGTTTGTGTTTTGGACACATTGTTTGTGATTTAGACATGTCCTTGTGATTTGGACTTGTTTGTGTTTTAGAAATTGCGGCTGTGTTTGTGTTTTAGACATGTTCTTTTGTTTTGGACATGTTGTTTGTGTTTTGGACATGTCCTTGTGTTTTAGACATGTCCAAAACACAAACGACATGTCTAAAACACAAAACACAACACCAATTTCTAAAAAACAAACAACATGTCCAAAACACAAACAACATGTCCAAAACACAAAACACAACAGCACGTCGTTTGTGTTTTGGACATGTCCTTGTGTTTTGTGTTTTGGACATGTCAGTGTTAATTTCCGAAATTTTGTTGTTTTCTAAAAAGGCATGTATTGTGAAATGTTGCTGTAGCTAAAGCTCAGCTAACATTAGCATAGAAAGGAAGCAGAGGGAAGCAACTAGCCTTGCCCTGTTTCAAGTTCAAAAATATGCACCTTTCAAGCTCACTAATGTACATGTTGTATCCCATTTATTTAATCTGTGCATTCAATCTGTATTTTTTAACTTTGATGACGAGTGATAGTAACTGTTTGCCTGTTTACACTCTTTATGCTAGCTAGCTAAGCTAATTGCCTGCTAGTAAGCCTCATGTTTAACATACAAATGTGAGAGTGGTATCAATCTTTTCATCTAGGTCTGGGCAGGAAAATAGATACGCTTGTTTCCCAAATGTCAAACAAACTTATTCAGTATCATATCTAATTTCAGTCTATCATGTTTTCATTTGCAGCCTCATTTAGGCTTTGACACTGAATCTCTTAGCACAGTTTCAGCAGCAGCAAACCAACACAGCAATGTGCAAATTGTCAATATAGTCATGTAACCGCAGATAAAGCCTGAGATCCCTTGGGAAGCTTTGCAGTGTTTTTCTCCATGCTCACATGTATGTGACGGGTGTGTTTGTGAAGGTGGCCTCGTGAGCAGCAGACAGGACAACCTCCAGGAGAATCTTAGTGACGCTGCCTCCCTTCATCCTCGAAGAGCCGCTGATGGCTTCCGGCTGAACACACACACACACAGAGTCAAGAGCCAAAGTATGGACACACTGCTCTCTTGAGTATGATGAGAACAAGCAGCTAGATGTTCTTACCCCAACTGCTGGGTTGACGAGGAAGGCCTTTTGACTTTTGGCAAGCTCCTGCATCCTTTGCACCACACTGCGAAAAGTGATGGTGCAGCCTGGAATGGGCTCATCCCTAAAACATTATTATTTTATTCGAACCCACAGGGGCATTACAAAATATCACTAATTTACTACAATTTTGATCATAGGATATTAATGGAGCAAGAGTGAAGCACCTGGCCTGATGTGTAGGATTGATGCCAACCAGAACAGGAGTGAAGACCTCAGGGTGCTGCAAGCAGAAGTCCAGCTGACCTGCCACAAATGGAGCCTATGCAGGCAGAAGTAAAAAGGTTATCTTAAGTTATCTGCAAGTTTGCAAGGTTCTGATTAATAAATTGACACCCTGTCAAACACAGAATTCAGATTCGGACCAATAAGAGTGACTTACAGATAATCCACAGGAAATACCAATGAACAAGACACGTCTCTTTCCTTCACAGACCTGCAGGAAGGCAAAAACATGCAGTGGTCAAATGCGGAGTAAGCTAAAATAAATAAAAGTAGCACATTACACTCCACCATGCGCCTGACCTTCTTCAGACCGAGCATGCCCATTTTGGGGTCATCTTCAGGAGCTTCTTGGGAGGATAGCAGAGCTCTGAGGAAAATCAGAGACAGACAGAGACTTGATTTTAACATATTTAAAGTAAGACTATGTAGCTTTTAAAGTAAGAAATAGCACATTAGTCAGCTTTACTTGGGGTGGTACGACCATTAGCTTACAGTGGCTAATGTTAGCAAGCTTAAGTCAGTTATTTCTGTATGTATCTGATATTACTGAACAAGTATGCTGACTTTATTACTCTTCTTTGCTTGTGGTATTGTTACACTACATTTTCATGTCGCAGATACGATTTTAATGTTAACTTCTTTTGCTTTTGTTAAAATATTAACATGCTAAAACATAGCACAGCAGTGGCACAAGCAAAGAAAGAATATAAAGTCAGCACATGGACTTGGTAATGTAGGTCACACAGCAAAAGCTAGCTGAGGTTTTTGCTTGTTTACATTAGCTGACGTTAGCCACTGTTAGCTAAAGCGAAATTAATTTAATGCTTAGCAATTCAATTTTCATTTCCTTGAAGTATAGACAGAATCTTAAGCTTCAGTTGTATGACCAGTAGCTTATGGTGGCTAATGTTAGCTAATGTTAGCAAGCTTTAGCTAGGTATGTCTATGTCTGATATTGTGTTTGCTTGTGTTATTGTTACACTACGTGAAAAAAAGGTTTGCTTAATTAGCTTACGTTTGCCCTTGTCACAATGTAAATAATTCCTGATGGTTATGTATTTTTAATCATGAGTGTTAATGTTCAACGTGACAAAAATCCAACATACTTGTCTCCTCCTGCGATGATGTATGAATACACAGGACTCTTGTTCAGCTCCCTCAGTGCTCTGTTGAAACTGGACTAACAACACCGGAAGCCATTTTTTCATAAAACAAGAGAGAGATTAGATTAGATGACTGTCATGAGTGTCAATAATCTAATATTACTGGCCTAGTCTGGCTTGTTCTGCCTTGCTTTGCAATTTCAATTTCAATTCTTGAACATCGGAAAATGATCTCATTATGGGACCAAATAACTTGAATAGTGGTTATAATGCACTTGTATTCCGTGCGTACAGAGGGCTAAATCAGGTGGGGAGCATTTCAGGACAACTTTTACCGCCATGAGGAAAGCTATTCGACCAGACGTCCCACATCCGCTCAGTACAACAAGGCTGTCCTGAGGATCCTGTTGAAGAAACAGAAGATGAGCTTTGACAACATGCCTGACTGATCAACAGAAATACAGACAGAGAGTCAAAGAGAAGATACCTCGAGAATGAGCTTCACCCTCTTTGCAACCTCCATCAATGTTTCGACCACTTGTTCACTCAACAGCCTCTACAACAAAATCAAACAATAATTTCTTTAAAGACATTTTTTTCAGAATAAATAAACTTTAAGGACTCATAGACCATATTCACAAGGCAGCCATTTTCCTCTGACATCACGTTCAGGGTGGGAAGCTCAAAATTGTTGTAATTTCACCACTTCCTGATTGATCAGCTACTGAAAAAACTATGGATAGTGAAAATCTGGAGGACCATCCAGCCATTGTTCAAGGTAAAACAACATATTTGATAACCAATTAGCTTCCATTAGACATCAGCTAACATTAGCATCCAACCACGACTGATCAAACTACAATCAACCACTACAATCAAACAGTAATGTTAGCAAGGAATACTAACATTGCTAACAATTGAATGCTAATGTTGCTAACGGGTTATCAAATCTGTTGTTTTACCTTGATATATGACCCCATATCCCTCCATATTTTCACTACCAATCATCTTTTCAGTTGCTGGTCAATCAGGAAGTGATGAAATGATAACAATTTGCCATATTCTCTATGTTTAAATGATATGCAACGAGGAAAATGGCCACCATATGAATGTGGTTTAATGTTTATGGAATCTGAACCTTGTACGTGTTTACTGTCTCTTCTTGAAACATCTGGGCATCACTGGCTTGCAGCATCCTGACAATAGAATCTGCAGAAGCGCGGTCGATATCACGCGTCAGGGGATTGGACTTCTCCGAAATAGGAAGTGACGGCTCATAATCTGGGGACTGAGAAACAGAAAATATCAATTAAAGGAATAATTCAACATATTGGTGGCATTCAGTTACTTCTGCCCTAGCAGCTTCAATCCAATGATTATAAAATGTAAACTGAAACAACTCATTAAAAGACTTTCTTTCAGTAGTTGATTTGATTTTATGCTAGTTTATGTGTTTTATGTTTTATTGAGTGAGATAATGATAAGATATCTTAAAGGTGCGATATGTAAGAATGGGCCACCTGTCAAATTCATACTCAAAACAGATCAGCATATCACTAGATCAACCGCTAACTGTATCTGCTCGTAACTAGTTAGCTCAGTTAGCCGTGCAGCTAGTGGTCCACAGTGGGAGGTCATGGAACTGGGGGAGTGTCGTTGTTATCTCTGCACAACAATACAAAGACACCATAACATCAAAACTGCTATTTTTTCACAACAAGTTCACATTTGGACATTTTCATCAAAAAATTCTTACATATTGCACCTTTAATTTAGAGATTGACCTTTTTGCAAAATATGCATATTCATTTTTTTTGAGAGTTAGACGAGAAGATTGATACTACTTTCACGTCTGCATGCTAAATATGAAGCTAGAGCTAGCAGCTGGTTAGCCTAGCTTTGCATAAAGTCTAACTAATGATAAAACTAGCCTGGCTCTGGCCAAAAGAAAAAAATATATCTACCAGAACCTCTAAAGCTCATTAATTCGTTACTTTTTGTTTAATCAGTGTAAGAACAGAAGTTCCTGTTTTATTGGTGTGAGGCTACGTGCCAATCTTTTTCTTGGCACAGTGCAGACTTCCTGTCTTTCTGCTAGCCAAGCACTTCCTGGCTGTAGCCTCGTATTTACCATACAAACATGAGAGTTGCATCAATGTTGTCATCTGACTCCAAGCAAGAAGGCAAATACTTTCCAAAAATTCTCTTAACCTTTAAAATTCAAACACCCAAGATTCCTTTACTGCTTCAACTTACCTCCCATTCACGCATAGTGGAGAGGCTACAAGTCCAGTCTGATCCTGCCATCGTGCACCAGTCTGTCCTCTTCTGCCACAAACAGTTTGTCTCAGGAAACGTCCCGCTGTGTTGCCTGCTTCCTTTTTGTCAGTTATGGCGATTTAAAATGAAAACCACAAAGTGCTCGGCTCGATCTGTAGTGACAAAGTTCACTTAAGGACCTTTGAGACCGAGGAGTGAAAGGAAGTATGGATTTCTCTGTTACACACCAGCTCAAATGCCCAGAGTACCTGTGGATTAATGGCAGAAGTCATTCTTGCAACTATGTTACGGCAAACAAGGGAGAAATGAACACAGAAATGAAACATGACTGACACCTAAGTCTTAAATCACAAAATGCACCACAACAAAAACAGTCAGAACATGGAGATCAAACTGAAACTCAGCATGAGACTGGTTGAAAAAGAAAAATCCTCCCTGATCTGAGCTCCGAGCGTGTTGGCTCACAATAAATAAAAACCTCTAACAGCGATATTGTGCCTTCATTTTGTCAACCCTACAGTGTTCAAAAGATCCTACTGACTCTCAGCAGTGTGCAAGTATTTACACCCCGGCAGATTGTGGCGTCTAATACATTTCATCACTTTCACTGGACTCGATCAAACTGTTTGCTGCAGTGTGCCTCACTCCTCCAAACTCCCACTACTGTCTGTCATAACTGCCGGCCTAATTGCTGTCAGTGACACAGTGGCAAGGACGTTTTTCACATCGACTCCCATCTACAAAGAAAAGACAAATATTTCTCCTCACACTTCATAACTTCGCCTCGGTTTTTACAGTACGCTTGCAAAGGCCTGTGGCTGTCTGTCCGTGGAGTGATGCATTCGTAAGACTCATTACTGGCTCACGCTGATTATTAATGATATCAGACATCTGAAGTACAGCTTGTTGTTAACCTCTCTGAGTCAGTCAACACCCGAGCTGTGCGTAGGGCGGTCAGGATGATGCGCCTTCGTAGCTTGTTGGCAGCAACAACACAGAAGTGTCAGAACTGAGTGCAAAATGCTCAGCCACGCTGTGACATTAAGAGGTTATATTTCTCTAAAAGCTAAGCTAAAAACGTAATTAAACATTCAATCAAATATTTTGGGTGATATGTACCATTGATTTTTGGCAGTTTCATGTGACATAGTGACTGCAACAGTCCAACCAATATTTACTTTTACCTCTGTTTTGTTCTCCACCAACTCCCGAGGGAAATTTCTGTCTTTTTAGCTGCTAAACGCTAAATGTTTAACAGCTAGTGATAACTGTATCTGTTTGCTAGTGGGTGTTGTGGGTTTCTGCTGAAAACTGGAAGGGATGCTGATGAGAGCGGCGAGAGAGAAACATAACAGGAAGGTTGGAGGCTCAAAAACCAAAACAACAAGCTTAAAGGTGCTAAAATACTCAATAGAACTGCAGAGTCAGGTGATGCTTATCTGTGGTTTGTCACTACAGTTAACCCCTTTAACATTACATACAGTCAAGAAAAAAGTGTTTTGACATAAACGCAAAGATTTATCTATGCTAACTAGCTAGCCCTGACCCGTCCTTTTTCATAATACCACTCTGAGCTCCCTGTCCGGACCGCTAGCTGCATGGCTAACTGAGCTAACTAGTTGACAGCAGCTACAGTTAGCAGCAGATAGCGGTTACTCCAGTTGTTTGGAGTTTGAGAGGTTGCTAATCTTACATATGGCACCTTACTGATAGTCTTTTTTCCCACAGAAGCAGAGAACAGTGAAGAGGCAGGGTTTTTTGCTATCTTCCTTGGTCACCACTGCGGTGCCTCACATCCTTTCCCTGTTTTGGTTTTTAACGCAGTGTTTTGTTCTTGTGACTAATTTGTTGGCTACACTTTTTCCATTCCATTTTACCACCTTTTGCATAGAAATGTGTTGTCAACCTGTTTTTCATAGAAGCTTCCTCATAAATAATAAATTCTTCTCGAACAGAGTTGATCCGCGGGTTCCCGATACTCACAAGTCAAGTCAAGCCTGCCGCAGCGCTGCGCTGCACATTGACCTTGGCACCAAACCATGAAAGGTCCTTTGATTTTAAGGAAGCTGCAAGACCTCCTTCCCATCCTGCTTCAGTCTCAGCCTTGCTCTCGATTCCTGACAAATCCTCCCCCCCAAAGGAGCAAGAAAGTCATCAACTCTTAAGTGGTTTTAATCAGTCGTCAAACCCTGGAAGAGAAAACAGATCATTGAAGGCTCACGAGGAAAAGACACTCTGCATTTGATTTCATTCTATACATACGATTATATAAATGTCTTTCCTGTTTTTTTGGCTTCAAATTCAAATAAGCTTGCGATTATATTTCTTATGCTGCCAAAGCATTGAAATGGTGACACATCCATTTCCATTGAAAAGGGTGTAAAACTGCTTCTGTGAGCTGAACAAAATGAACATTGAAGACATGACAAGCCTGTATAATTACTTTCTTCATAGCTCCGGTCTGTTAGCTTCTCCACGGTTTTGGGATACATTCACATAATCTGTGTTTTTATTCCCCTATGAGACGCCTATATTTTCAAACATTTCTCCTTGTGACAGGATGACATGTCTATAAAAGGCCTGCAGAGTACATTCACTTTATTTTTATATTTTAAAAGTGCAATATGTAAGAATTATAGTTGGAAACATTCAAGAAATGATATATATTGTACTGAAGTTAGCATGCTAACCAGCTAGCACCAGCCTGTCATGGTCCAACGTCCAGCGTAGACGCCAACAATCCCCCTGCTGCTCCGAGATCCAAGTCCGGACCGCTCGCTGCGCGGCTAACTGAGCAAACTACCTGATGGCAGCTACAGTTAGCGGTTACTCTGTGATATGCTGCCCCCTACTGGTTTGGAGTGGCCAATTCTTACATAATGCACCTTTAATGCCATCAGGCTCCATTGTTAAATATCTGCTTAGTCAGGGAGTGGGTTACTACTACTTACTGCTGGATCTGAATACTCTCTCCACCGCTGTCAGACTCTATTTAGGTGCTGGAAGTAAGTCATTGTCGTCCGCTGTTGTCCTCCCTACTGTGCTCACATTATCCTCAACTGTGGGAGCTCTCTTTAGAGCCAAATAAAGCTCCAATTAACCTTGTGTTTTCATTGTTAGTGCCTCTCTTCAATTTGTCTGACTGAATAAACTAAGAGAAACTCAGGACTGTTCTCCGTAGTTAGCTGTTATTTATAATCGGCCGGCTTTATATGGAGTTTTTTCCCACAAAGCCCCAAATTTCTGCATTCTTATCTCGCTCTGTCCTCACAGTCAGATTAAAACTCTCATTTGGCGCCTTCCTGATTCCCATCAACTCGGAGAAACGTCATTGTTTTGCTCTTTTTGAGGTTTACTGCTGATCCAGGAGGTGCTGCCTGCCGCTGCCTGTACTTTTGTCTTGAATAGCACAAATCATCAGCACACAAGAAGCTTTGATCTCCAGTTCTCTGGCGCGTTTTTTGCTTCTTCGTCTGGATAAATATTGGAGGCTGAGGCGCAGCTTTTGATTCCTTTGGAGAGGTTTGGTTTTTCTTGCTTTCATACGTCATTTTCGTGCAGAATCTGTGTAATCTTGTGGCTTTCTTTGGCATATTGAGCCTCACACTCGCCACAAAACACTAAAGAGTTTGAATTTGTTTTGCTGTACATGTTTCCCAGAGGTGCTAATGTGAATAATGTGCAACCTTGATGTTTTCTGAAGAAAAAGCTAAACTTGCATGTGGACAACAGCTCCCAGCATCCACCCGATTTGCTTCTGACACATGCCTCTTCAGGTGTTCAGGTCATATCTCACTGCACGTCTGAAGGATTTCAGCCTTTAAGTCGGCCGTCGGGGTGAAGAAAAGCCCACACTCCTTCTCTGCTGCTGAATAACTGTCACTCACACTCATTCTCTCCGGCTCGCACACACACACACAAAAACACACTTAGACGCAGCTATACAACCATCGACTCGCTCTCCCTGTCCTTCAGCCGCACAGCCACGGTCGTCATGACAACAGAGAGGCTAATCTCCAGTGGACAGAGAGAGAGAGAGGGAGACAGAGAGGGAGAGAGGGAGTGCTTGTACAGAAACGTGCCTCTGAGAACGAGGAGCAAGTGTGATAAAGAGATGCAGTGCATGCTTGCATATTTCTGAGAATGTGTGTGTTTTGGACAAAATCAAGTGTGTGTGTGTGTGTGTGTGTGTGTGTGTGTGTGTGTGTGTGTGTGTGTGTGTGTGTGTGAGCAGCAGGCACGTGTTTGTGATGTTGAGTCCATCACTTTCCTTCATTTTTCCTCCTTCTGACCTTCAAAATTCCTGAAAAAATCCCTTATCCAGTTCCTCCTCATGACTTCCTGTTCCTTGCAACTCCTAAATATACCCCTTCTTCTTCTTCTTCTTCTTCTTCTTCTTCTCCTCATTAATCTTTCTATTCTCTCCTTCCTGACTCCGTCTTTCTCTTTTTTGGTGGCTTTATCCTCCATGTCTTCCTCCTTCTTCTGCTCCTGACACACCCTTTTCTTCCCTCCAACAATTCCTAAATCTTCTACTCATCCTCTCTCCTGCGTTCTTTCCGTCAGTCTTTTCATCCCTCGGAAAAAAGCTTCAGCCTGAATCATCCTTTCTCTCACTCACACACACACACACACACACACACACACACACACACACACACACATTCATTCCTCCTCTAATTCTTAAATCCATCTCTCTTTCTCTATAGGCTCTCGGCTTTCCAGCTCCCCTAGTTCCTACCCCATCCCCTCTCTCCCTCTCTCACACACACACACACACACACACACACACACACACACAATGTCCATCCCAGTTTCTCACATTCCCAAATCCTAAACGTTCGCCTAGCAGGGATCGCACACACACTGGCACACACACATATGTTCCGGCTGATTAGGCTGGCAGAGCCACAGAGCAGTCAGCCCACTGGAGGGGATGATGATGGAGGGATGGATGGAGAGTGTGAGGGGGGGAGAAGGAGTGAGAGAGGATGGATGGATGGATGGTGGACATCTCATTTTTGCTAGAAGGAGAAAACTAGTTGTCTTCACTAGAAAACAATCACCCTGAGTCTATACAGCGCTACTGCACGACCCTTATATCTTGGCGCGCGTGCACGTGCGCGTGCAGATGTGGATTCGGGGTTGAAGTTGCCATCCGATAGAGGGCGGAGTGAGAGAGAGAGAGTGAGTGAGAGAGTGAGAGAGAGAGGGAGAAAGTGAGGAGTGGGGAAGCTGGAGCTGCAGAGGGCTGGAGCTGCGGAAAGGAGCGGAGCGGACACGGGCTGCAACGGATGCCGGGAACCTGCAGCCTGAGAGCGGGGGGAGTGAGAGGCGGGAGTCGGGGGTCCTGACCAGAGAGGCTCACATTAGCGCGAGTCGTGGTTTGAGAGTCCGTTGGTGTCCAGCGCGCCCACACACACACACACACACACACACACACACGTCTTAAGAACAGCGGGAGATGCATTACGTCATAGCCTCCCGTCGCCCTAGATGACCGCGCGCGCAGGACGGGATGATGCGGGGCTGCTGGACTACAACTGATTCCGCTGCTGCTGCTGCTCGCGAGCGCCCGGTGGCGGTGTCTCGAGCGGACGAGGAAGAAGGGGAGCCGCCGTCGCGCGGCCGCCGGCTCTGATGGCTCCTCGCGCCCCGGGCGGGAAAGAGACACAGCAGTCGCCGCGGTGCGAGAGGGAAGGGGACAGCAGGTATCTGGGAAGTGACGTGGTAAACGCGCCCCGCGAGCAAGCAAAACGGTGCGGTTGTCGTGCGTTTCGCAGGAGGGCAGGAGCGGGAAGGGGAACATGGCCGCGCAGTCGGACGGCGGCAAAGCCGGGGTCGGGTGCGGCGGGGGCGGTTTCGCCCAGCTGTACGATGTTGATGCCGAGGAGCCGCTGGACTCCGCCGCGATCCACATCTGTCAGTGCTGCCGCACCTCGGCTTGCTACTGGGGCTGCCGCTCAGCCTGCCTCGGCTCTCTCCTCGGTGGGGGCCAGCCGACCGGAGGGGTCGGCATCCGGGAGACTCACTGCCCGCCCCGGGAGCAGCTGTGGCTGGACTGCCTCTGGATCATCCTCGCCCTCCTCGTCTTCTTCTGGGACGTTGGCACGGACCTTTGCCTGGCGCTGGACTACTATCAGAGGCAGGACTACCTCTGGTTCGGCCTCACTCTCTTCTTCGTGCTGGTGCCTTCGGTGCTGGTCCAGATTCTGAGCTTCCGCTGGTTCGTTCAGGACTACACCGGCGGGGGGCTCGGGGAGGTGGAGGGGCTGACCAAGCGGGGCACGGTGGCTCTGGGGTGCCTGTACCCCGGCAGGGACCGCCTGCAGCTGGCCACCATCTGGCTGTGGCAGGCCACCATTCACATCCTTCAGCTGGGACAAGTGTGGAGGTAGGAGGGTGGAGGGGGGGCACAAGAAACAACAACACACACCTGATCCTGACCTGTCAGCACACACTCACACACACACACACACACACACACACACACACACACTTAAAGGTTTACTATGTAGTTTTGGGGAGGAAATGTTAACCAGAAGAGAAAGATCTTCATTAAACCTAAACAAACTGAATACACAGACTGACTTTCTTTTTACTCTGTTTATATGTGGCGGACCCTGTCACCTTTCTAGCTTCAAACAGTGTTCGGACCTTGTTTTCCTCTGAGAACAGCTTGTTTATTCACTCATGGAAATAATAACCACCTCTGAGTTTGTTTCATTACCTCAAATAGGGTGAGTCTGAATGTGTTCCTAGAAACAACACAGTGCCCTTTTAATGTCACTAATGGATAGAGAGGGTTGTCCACTCGATGTAGCTGGAAGCAGGGAGAGCCTGCTCCACAGTGACAGGCGAGCAGGAGGAGGAACAGGGGCTGACAGACAGATATGCAGGGACAGTCGGACAGACAGTGATCCTATTTTACAGTTGAAACTTCTTTGAGTTTCTTTTCTTTAGTGGGTCACCGACTTAAAAGTTAATTCGGCAACTCATACTGAACAATCTGCTGGACTGATGGCTGTAAACTACCTCCTACATTCATCCGAAGCCACAACCAGAGTGTGCTTTTAGGGTCCGACTGCTGTCCGTGGTGCTGAAGACACTTCCAGCACCACGGACAGGGTCTCAGTCGCTGCAGGACGGGACTCGAAGCTACATGTGTTTGTGCATGTGCGTGTCAGCGTGTGTGTGACTAGTGGAAAAACGGTGTCACGGCTCTTCCCATGAGTGTCAGCAGGCGTGGAGAGTACAAAGAGGAAAAGCATCTGCGCTTCTGGCAACACATCACCCTCTTCCATCTCGCACACACACACATATACCATCCACACACTTGGACATGGGTAGGTGCTAATTGTAGTGCTAAAAGCATTGGCGGGAAAAAAAGCTGAAACACGCATCCACACTTTTGCTCGTGCACACACAAGTCTGTAGGTTCTTTGCTCTCTTTGTTTCTTGTTTTGTGTGTGTGTGTGTGTGTGTGTGTGTGTGTGTGTAGCTTTGACAGCAGAAGTCGTAGTAGTAGCAGGAGTGTGTGTCTGCACAGGGACAGTGCTCACCCTCCATCCCTCCCCACCCCTCTCTCAGAGAAGACTCCTTAATGGTCTCCACACTTGCCTCTGGGCGGGCAGCAGGGACAGTAATGAGTGAATGTGTGTGTGTGTGTGTGTGTGTGTGTGTGTGTGTGTTTACATCCTGTTGTGCTACTCCTCTGCTTCTGTGGTTGTAGGGTTAAATCAACCCCCACACAAACACACACACACACACACATCCCTCTATCTCCATTCACCCCACCCAGTCGCCACCCCCACGAGCCTGCGGAATGGACTCTCCCACCTGGAGGAAGTGGAGGGGCAGAAGAAGAAGGAGGAAGAAGAAGAAGAAGAAGAGGGGGAAAGGGGGGGAGGGATGGGGGATGTTTGTAGCGGAGGAAATGGTACCGTCTGATTGAGACAGATTGCTTAGAGATGGAGAGAGGGTGAGGAGGGAGACGGAGGAGGGAGGAAAGGTTGCACAGTGTGAGTGAATTGGGGGAGGGGAGCAGAAAGAAAACGAGGGGAGAGAGGGAGAAGGAGGAGTGAGAGTGGTGGGGGGAGGGTGTAGGAGTGGAGGATCTACTGTATTCGATACATATGGTTTCGAAAACCCTCCATGTCTTGAAGGCGATAAGTGGTCGTCAGGGTATGGCTGCCGCGCCACACAGCGAAGCCTCAATCCCTAACATGAACGTGAATACGAGGACTTCCTGTTTACGTATTTGAAAGAAGCCAAACAAATGGTGCCGGTTGTTTATCCTTCACTGCTCTTGAGTCAAGGACAAACACAATTTTGGCGTTTGGGTCTTATTTTAAAGCTATAAAATCCACCAATCCAGCCTTAAATGGTTTGTTCAGAAGAATTAACCTATATGAAGAAAAGCGTGATAAGGATAGGTCGGGGTATATAGGACGGTCTTTGCCTGGAGTGTCTGTAAATGCACAGGAAGTCAGGATGGATAAAATGAAAAAATGCTTAAAGGAACAGTTCACTCAAAATGTTAAATTCAGTCGTTATCATCTCACTTCCATGCTGATGGAAAGTCAGGTGGTTTCGTAAGTTTTGTAGTCTGAAAAACATTTCTGGAGCTTTACAGCAAAACAACTTAAAAAAGCCACATAAAATGGCTCCATACAGCTCATCAGGCGGTAATCGAAGTAAACCGAAGCCCAGAGATCCAAAATTGATTTGAAAAGATGTTATCCACACCCTTTTAAAGCTTCTGAGTCTTCAATGTAGCTGCTAAGCTAAAACCGCGCAACCCATCTGAAGTGTGTGCACCAACTCAACCGCATAACGAGGGTGTACAAAAAGTCTTTTCAAATCAATTTTGCATCTCAGGGCTTCTGGAGACTTGGATTATGCTAGACAAGCCTTATTGAGCCATTTTATGGTGTTTTTTGGTTGTTTTTCATGTTTTAAAACAAGTCCCCATCTACTTTAAGAGAATGCTGCAACGCTGTTTTGCTGTGAAGCTTCAGAAATGTTATGTTGACTATGAATCTTCCTCTGACTCTCCATCAGCATGGAGGCGAGTAGATAATGACAGACTTTTCATTTTAGGTGAACTGTTCCTTTAACATATAAATAGCATATAATGGTAAGGATAGGTGGGGATATATAGGACGCCCCAGGAGCGTCAGTGAAAACACAGGAAGTCGGAATGGATAACTTTCTGCTATAGCGTAGGTGTGTGTATTCAGTACAGGAGAAGTTTTTTCCAGAATTTCCAGAATAAACTTACAGTGTCATCAGAGCACACATGGTGGAGCATCACATGCCAAGTATGGGACGGATAAAGCAGTGACTATCTGTGCCACTACATCATTAATTAGCCAGGAGTGCTCCTTTGATTGGCAGCATGAGTGGATGTTCATGCCCCGGCCTCCGCATCACGCCTGCATCACATCAGCGGGCCTCTCTAACGATACACGAGTCGTGTGCGTGCACATGTAGGCGTTTTCACATGGTTTCGTGCATTATTTATGTTTTGTCAATTAAGCTTCTGTGTTTCGAACCAGATGGCTGTAATAGCTGTTCATACAGAGCCCTGCATAATGTAGAGGCGCAGGCACACACACACGCAATGACACCCATGCACGTACGGGGGAAGCAGGAGGATATCGATGCACACGTGCATGTACACATACAGTACATGCCTACACACCAACACACACTCTTAGAGTGCCCTGAGGCATTTTCAATTCAAATCACTGCTTAGTTCCCACCCACGTGTACTGTAGTTTCCCAGATGTAGAAATCCACTCAGTATGTATGGATCTAAATGTTGTTCAGGAAGAATTTCTGTCAATACTCAGACCAAAATGAAGGTAGAGTTATTAACAGTACAAGCTGAGTCGGGCTATAAGTCGTAGCTTTTGGAACTGCTTTTGTTTTATCTATCAAATTAAGCAAAAGTAAGAGACTAAGTTAATATTTGCTATCATATTTAAACAAAAAAAAGGAAAATCAAACACTAAAATCAGATAAATAACAATTGTAAGCTTATGTCTGTCCTCCCCCTGCTCATGCAGTATAACAGAAAAGGCATTTTCTGGTATCCCTGCCCACTTTACTCCATAAAGAGGCGGTCCTATCTGCTTGGGAACGGGCATTCAGCAGGATCCTCCTGGTTGCTGCTATGTCATGTGGTGACGTAGAGAGACAGGAGGGGATCGTTAACCGCAAAACAGACAGGAAGTTAGCCAAAACGACGACAATGCTTATAGTAGATTTAAAGGGGAACTGCTGTGACTGGTATTGCATTTGCCATTAGTTTGTGGACTTGAGAGCAACACATTAAAACAATATGAATTGTTTTAGTCACCATGTCTTCAACAAGCAAGCTGTTTCGCATCTTTGATAATGTCGGAGGATGGTATGGAGGATGAAAACTATAAGTCTGAAAACTTGTATAGTAGTGTCACTAATCAGCACTCGTACCTGTGTCCCCCCGCAGGTACATCAGGACCCTGTACCTGGGCATCATGTCGCGTCGGCAGAAGGAGCACCAACGGCGCTGGTACTGGGCCATGATGTTCGAGTACGCGGATGTCAACATGCTGCGGCTGCTGGAGACTTTCCTGGAGTCTGCCCCTCAGCTGGTCCTGCAGCTCTGCATCATGATCCAGGAGAACCGAGCCGAGACGCTGCAGTGTAGGTGGAGCGCAGACGACACAACCTACGTCCTGCCACATTTACAAACCTAACACCGTGTTTTCATGTTGCCCACGAAGCACACACACACAAACAAACGAACAGCTGCACAAACAGTAATTAGCAATTTGCACACATCACGCTCAGTCATTTGTGGTTGCAGATGGTGCTGCTTTTGGATTTTCACACTGTGTTTTTTGTTCAGGTAGTCCAAGAAAGAAAGCACAATCATAAGTGTTTCGGGGGATGTGCTAGCCAAAGTCCATCAGCCTCCTCTTCCTTATTCATCCAGGCAATGTCTCATCTAGGCGGCCACCCACAGGTGTTATTCATCCCCATCAAATCTGCAGATTTGGGACACCTTCTAGTTTGATGCAAATATGTGACTAGCACAGGGGGTGGATGTACACAGCAGCAGGGACATTAAAAATAACGTTTCTGTTGTGTCACACACGACTTCTTATTTAACAATATGCTCGCATTGTTCGCCAAAAACGCCTCCAATGACTCATAATTATTTTGTGCTTTTTGTCTCAGCCGTGACTCTGCTTTGTTCTGATTGTCTCCTCCTCATGTCCTCCTCTCTGTAGGCATCTCCTCCCTGGGCTCCCTCTTGTCTCTCGCCTGGGTTCTGGCCTCCTACCACAAACTCCTGCGAGACTCCCGTGACGACCAGCGTAGCATGAGCTACCGCGGGGCGCTGCTGCACCTCTTCTGGCGCCTCTTCACCATCTCGTCCCGCGTCCTCTCGCTCGCCCTCTTCGCCTCCCTCTTCCACATCTACTTCGGCATCTTCGTGGTGGTCCACTGGTGCGCCATGGCCTTCTGGGTGGTGCACGGGGGGACCGACTTCTGCATGTCCAAGTGGGAGGAGGTGCTCTTCAACATGGTGGTCGGCATCGTCTACATCTTCTGCTGGTTCAACGTGAAGGAGGGCCGGACACGGTACAGGATGGTGGCGTACTACACCGTGGTGCTGGCTGAAAACACCATCCTCACCGGGCTGTGGTGAGTTAGAACAAGTGTCATTTGCATATAATGCAACTAACACAGTCGCCTTGCCTCATAGGAGAAGATGTCAGGGTTTATTGTCAGATTTCATGTCCTGGTGGGCTTTCCTTTTGTAAGAAGTCTAAGAAGACAAGAAAAAAAATCCACAAAAAAAATGTAATTCAAAGAATGATCCTCCTCTTCCTTGGGTGACTGTTGGCTGTAAGTGGAGAAATACCATACTAAAAGGAAGACAAGCATCAAGTCTCCTGAAGTAGCTCAAAGAGCAAACAACAAACCTTAAAGAGGCACTATGTAGTTGTAAAATCAGTCAAAGATCTTTCTCTTCTGATTAAAAATTCCTTTAAGTATTGCAAAAACTACTAACTAAAGCTATGCTAAACCTTGCCATGCCTAAGCGAAGCCTGAACTACTTTCCTACACCACAGAGACTGTTTTTTAAACAAAATTGAAAGGTAAACACCCCTTAAAAAAAAGTGTGGGTTTTAAAATCTCAAGAGAGTTATCTTCCCTGAGGGTAACTTGAAGTTTATTCCAAAAAAATATGTGGAAACGGTAGAAAGAAATCTGTTTCCTGAGGATGTTGGTTTGGATGGAATTGCAAACGTTGTCAGCGATATAGATAAAAATGTTGTTTAAGGTGGTTAAAAATGACTTTTAATAAGTATTTTAGCCTCCGATGTTCCATCTTCCCACCTTAGAGTAATGAAACACCGCCTCAGCCTCCAACTCACATTTTAAAAAACGATCTCAAATGTTAAGTTGGTATATTTGTCTTTCCTTACAAATAAGTTCTGTAAAAATAGTATTGTGTGTTCACCTAAAGCCTGATATATCTTATTCCTCTGTGCCATTGGGCTTACTTCTCCAAAACTATAAAAAAAAACACATGAATGAGCCACAGTGTTGCACTGGGCGGCACACATACGGTTGTTTATTTTGATTCCTTCCCACTTACGCAGCCCTGCTGCCCAAAAATATTCACTAGAGCACCAAATGTGGATTGATCCGCCGCTGAAAATAGTCCCAAACAAATACACTGTTTTGTCCTGTGTGAGTAATGTTTGCTAAACATTGCCGGGCTGTTTCAGAAAGTTTTTTGAGCCTTTTACAAACATGAAAGTTTTTATTTGTAACCTGCTTTAAAGGTAAACTCAGAAATATTTATTTTTTTCCATAACTGAATAAACAAGCTGTTCTCAGAGGAGAATAAGGTCCCCAGAACACTGTTTGAAGCTAGAAAGGTGGCGGGGTCCGCCACATATAAACAAAGTTAAACAGTATGAAGTTGTGTTGTCCTTTAAGATCAGTTTGTTTATTCAGTCATGAAAACAAAGCGTTTGTTTATCCCCAAACTACATAGTGAGAGCACCTTTAACCCTCTGTGTCACCACCATCCTGCAGGTATGCCTACAGAGACCCAGTAATGACTGACTCCTACGCAGTCCCAGCGCTGTGCGGCGTCTACCTGACGTTTGCCGGTGGCGTCCTGGTCATGCTGCTGTACTACGGCTTCCTGCATCCCGCCACCACCCACCTCCAGCCGAGCCCTGCCTCGTCCTGCTGCGCCCAGCTGCTCTGGGGCCTCCCCCTGCCCCCGTCAGCCCCGCCCACAGCCCCGCCCACCCCGGCCCACATGACAAAGTCACAGACAGAAGAGGATGTGGCCGAGACGTGTCTCCCTGTCTTCCAGGTGAGGTCGGCGCCCCCAACCTCCAAGCCCGAGGGCCCGCTGATAAAGATCGACATGCCCAGGAAGCGTTACCCAGCGTGGGACGCCCACTACGTAGACAGGCGCCTGCGGAGGACTATAAACATCCTGCAGTACATAACGCCGGCCGCTGTGGGTATCCGCTACCGTGATGGACCCCTGCTGTATGAACTCTTACAGTATGAGTCCTCACTCTGACACACAGACATGTCCACACACATAAGCACATTGGCACCATTAAAAGACATGTATACATGGGTGTTCAGATTTAGAGAAGATTTAGAAACCCAGCCTCACACACACAATGTGGCACTTGATGTAAGCACACAGACAAAAGCAATCTAACATACTTTTATGAGCACACACACTCACACAAACATTCACACACACATTCCTCGCGGGCACCTACGACCTGCGAGTCCCATGGCCATGACTCAACAAGCTGCTTCAGCGGGAGTCCATCTCTTTCTCTCTTTATCCTTCTGTCTCTCTATTTCCAACTCCTCTGATCCGTCCTCATCTGTTCCCATTGATTTAATTTCACACGTCCGCGCCGTGAAGAAAAACAAACAAAACAGAAAAAACGAGCGCCAAAGTTTCACTCTGGATTTTTCGACCACCGCATGCTGTTTACGTTGCGTTGCTCACACTTTCACGGGTTTCAGTAGAATAAAAAGACGTGACACAAAGAACGAACAAATGTCACTTTTAATAAAAGGAGTTTGTGATCTTGTTGTCGTTAGTCTAGTCAAAAGGTAGTGTATATATTTTCTATGTACAGAGGGGATGTTTTTTATGTACCGTTACGTTGTTGGAGACAGAGCAGTTGGGCACGTCGGATTTTTGGAGTTGGTTGACGAGGTCACCGAGGAATGCGGCAGAGCATGATGGGAAAGATGGAGACAGAGATGGAGAGAGTATTGACATTTAATGCGCACTGAAAAAAAATCTAAATATCATCTAAAGATTGCGCTGCAGTCTGTTAAAGGAATAATTTGACATGTTGGAAAATACACACATTCATTTTCCTGTCAGAATTAGATAACAATATGGTTTCCACTGTCATATCTGTGCACAAAATATTGCGCTAGAGCCAGGAATCAATTCGCTTAGCTTTAGCTCAGCACGAAAATGGAAATTTAGCCTCCTGGCTATTGCTTCATACTTAACCGAGTGATAAAAGAGTGATGTTAGATTTCTAATCTCTCTTTTCCAGAAAGAAAATAATCAGATTTTCCAAAATGTCAATATATTCCTGTAAGAATGCTAACACATAAGCATACACTATGTTAAGGGAGAGTTAGCTATATTAGCTCAACATGACATGTTGTAGCAGCTCAAAAACAGGCCCAAAATCAAGATAGCCATGTGAAACTATACTATAGTGCCAACATTAATAGTACAATAATACAAAACTAGTTAAATAGGCTATGCTGGGTTAGCTAGCTGAGATTGAGTTTTAAATGCTATGAATGAACAGGCAAAACGCTAAAAAACAAACCTTTTCATTGTCAAGAGGCCCATATGTTGTTGCCGCGTTCTCCAACTCTAAGCACATTGTATGTTAAAGTGTTAGCATGGAGCTAGAGCTAAAGATCTACCGAGGACAGATGATCTAAATGTTACAGTTATAGCTTCATACTTAACCAAGTGATAAAATAGTGGTGTCAAACCTTTAATCTGTCTGATGCCAGAAAGAAAATAATCCTATTTCTCATGCTAACACGTGAGCATACAGCACATGACGTTAAGCAAGAGTTAGCAACGAAAGCTGTAAAAAATTAGAAACAAAAGACCCAATTTCTGGCTAGCTACGTTTAACATTAAATATTGTGCCAAAATGGCTGTGGAGTGAAATAGTACGTGGTTTCCCGTCAGAAAACTAAACTAGCTTAATCGTCAATGCTAGGTTAGATAGCCGATGTATTCAGATATTAACTGAATAAAGTTAAAATTTTTTGAATGAACAGACATTGTAATAAAAAACAAATCTTTTCAATTGCCTAAAGACTTTCTCTCACTCAACACATTGTATGCTAAGGTGTTAGCATGGAGCTAGAGCTAAAGATCTACAGAGGACAGATGATTTTAATGTTACGATTCTTATTGCTAAACATGTACTCTCGTCAATGTGCCAATCTCCCACCTGAAGTATAAAAGCAGGCCATTAAACATAAAAAAAATACCATTAAAAGCAGGTTGCTGCTTACTACTGCTGAGTCAAACAGAAGATTTACAGACAAGCCTCCATGTTTGTGGAAGAAGTGTTAGCGCCTGCTGATGTTTTCAGTATTAGCCTACTAATTTATGGTTATATCATAAGTATCACCATTAAATCAGACAGGAACACAGGGCAGTATGTGCTTATCACACTGTTTTCTCAGTGTGTGTGTGTGTAGGGGTCTTACAGTTGTTCTCCATCATTTCCTGTTATGCTTCTACAGGTCGTCCACAGTTGCAAATGCTTCGTCGCGTCGGTTTACTTTGCTAGGCAATGAAAAACAGAGAGGAAATTGTCTCCAAATTTTCAACAGAAAGAGCGAATGCAAGACTAATTATTTTTGATCTACCAGCACCTACCAGTGTGTGATGTCTTAATCATGTTGGTCCCACGCTAACAGGGTGCTGCCACTGAAGCTCGTATAAAACAGTTTCGGATTTCAATCGTCCCAAACCCGCTCGATGAGTCGTGCTGAAAAACGTCCAATATCAGCTCCTCCAAAGCCACCCACGGCTGAGCTGTGATGTATGGCTCATTATTTATTTTTTTGTTTGTTTATCCCTGTAATCCAAGCTGTTACATTGGCAGGCGATAACAAATGAGCCAAGATATCAGTCATCGGCCCCCCGTCGGCGGGAACGTTGATCCTGAAATCACACCTTAACACCGCGTGGCGGCGAGTGAAAATAAAGGGTTTGGAAGGCGGTGAAAGTATCTCCGCCATCCAAAGCTCCACACCTTTTCTCCAGTCCCATGTCTGTGGTAGAGCAGGTGAAACCCGGCCATTTCAAATGGTGCAATTATAAAAGATGAGCAAAAACACACATGCTTCTTATTATTGCTGCTGACAAAAAAGATCACACAGGTCAAGTAAAAAAATATATTGTATTTGAGGGCACGTGAAGAGTGTTTAAAGGGGTAATTTAACATTTTTGGAGGGAGGCTTCCTTTTTTTGTTGTCCAGGTCTGTCAGGTTGTAGGAAAAGTTGCCTTTTTTAAGGATGTAATCATAATTAAGTGCTGAAACAACACCTTGAGTAGTGAGACAGTTAATTGACAACAATTGTGATGGTTGATAAGTCAGTAATGAAGCAAAAACACCTCTTTTTTCAGCATCTTAATTATGAGAATTCATTCCTCTCTCTGGTTTATATCATTATAAATTGAATAGTTTTGTATTTTGGACATATATAGACCAGTGGTTCCCAATCCTTTTGGCTCATGGCCCTTAAAGAGAGTACTCTACCGATTTAGCATTGCAAACCTATAACATTGTCTGACTCACACTTTAAAAAAGGGATCGAAATTGATGCGGCAGAACCATTTTATTTTATTCCACGAAATACTCTTCCCTGTCAAAACCTGGTGCCTACAATATAGCCTGGAGCTGCTGTCTTCAGCACAACTAATGCTAAAAGTGACATCACCTTAGGCAATTTATCAGTAGTGCTCCCCGAGATGTCTAAACAAACTTTGATGCTGTAAAATCCTAGTAAAGTCTACAAGCAGCACTGCTTGTATTATATCCAGTAGTAGTACAACAAAAGCTGATTTTTTTATTTTACCTTGTTTAATCTGAAAATGGTTAACGACCTGAAGAGATCAAATTATTTATTAATTCATAGGAGAAGAAAGCAACAGCCACACCCACCCACATGTTGGGAACCACTGTTACAGACTGGATGATTGATCAATTAAAGGTTTAGTGTGTAGGACTTAAGAAAGGTTTTAGGCAGGATCTAAAAGAAGAAAATTGACTTTAATAATAGTATAATATGCTATAATCAATTTAATGGTGCAATATGTAAAAATTGGCCACAAATATGGGGCAGCATATCACCAGATTTACCGCTAACTGCTTCTAACTATAGCTGTCACTAGCTAGTTAGCTCAGTTATCGAGGCAAATAGTGCTCTGATAAGCTGACTCTGTCCGGACTGGGAGCTCGCAGCACAGGGGTAGTGTTGTTGTTGTTGTTGTTCACTACCAGAAGAAAGTGTCTAGGGGCTGGCTAGTTAGCATGCTAACTTCAGGAAATATCTCTGTGACACAATACATAGTCTTCGACATAACGCCAAAACTGATATATCTTTACTTTCTATTGGTAAGCTTTATTTATGTATATGTATTGTGTTGCAGGGATATCCACTGAAGATAGCATGCTAACTAGCTAGCCTGACCTTTTTCATAATACCACCCTGAGCTCCCAGACTTGAATGCTAGCTGCATGTCTAACTGAGCTAACTAGCTAATGTAAGCTACAATTAGCAGCAGTTAGCAGTTCCTCTGGTGATATACTGCCCCCTATTTGTTTGGAGTAGGAATTCAAGAGGTGGCCAGTTCTTACATACTGCGCGTTTAAAGTAAGAATCCTGTTTTTTTAACCATGAGTGACATTTTACAATTTTAGTGGCCAATATGGTAGAGGGTTAGATGCAGCTAAATCCTACACACTGGGCCTTTAATTTAAAAAATGATCAACTGATTATTTCAACAAGAAAATAATCAGTTGTTGCCGTTGTTGTTACATTTTTTGGGCATTTGTGACAGATAAAAAAAGGAGATTTACACCAAAAATGTTGACGTATCCCTTTAAGTTTGAACAACGTGGAAAAAAGACAGCGAGCCTACATTACTTTTCCGTGGTGCTAGCCGATTTGAAAAAGAAAAAAAAGTCAAATCAGCTAATTTTCTGCAAACCGGCAAGTAGATCCAACAGAAGCAGCAGCATCGGTGTTCATATGGTGCAACACGCTCAAGCTACAGAGTCAATTGGCTGCTAATCCCACTTCATATGGTGCAAATATGAAAAACACACATGTACTTATGGTGCAATAAGGGCAGATTGTCACTTTGAATTCTATGGTGCAACTTGAGTACTGCCTTCAGTTATCGGCCAAGGCTGTGCCAAAGGCTCCGTCCAAACGGACAACTGCTCTTCCTGTCCTGCAGAAGCTATGCAAGTCTCCGTCGCGAGGAGATGTGCTTAGTCCACACGCTCACAAAACACACACACACACAGACACACACACACACACACACAGGGTTTTCCTCCACTGCAGGGAGATGTGCTAGTTAGTTAGCGCACACATGCAGACAATGGGATGCATCCCTACCTCACCGCTTGAACACACACACATACACACACACTCACACATACTAATGTCCAATAATCCCTTTCCCCCTTTATAATTTGGGAACAATATTCATATGGTGCTATTGAGTAAAGCTGGATGGTTTTTGTATCGTCGTGGTTACAGTGGTGTGAAGAATTTAGCCAAATATGTTTAGAGTGTTTCACATTCAGACTGATCGAACGGTGTTGATCCGATCAGTCTGCGTTTCCTCATGTAGAGAGTGTGCATTAAAAACAGCAACACCTTCTGTCTCGGTGAAACTAAAGATGCCTTATCCGCTTGACAGAAGTGGAGGTGGATTTTATTTTAAGATATCCGATGAACCTTAGGAGGGTGGTGCTAATTTTTTTTTGCTACACTCTGATCTGGGACATGCATTGTACATTAAGCATGGGTTCAGTGTTTTCAGAGCACAGCAATCAAAAAGGGAAAACTGTGTTAGCACGTCGTCCTAAAAACAACTGAATATGTGACATTTAGAGAACACAGTCAAGACATTTTTCTGTTTCGTTCCACAAGATCGTGCTCGTGAATTTCTTGCATGAATGTTCTAGTTTCGAGGGAGATAAGTGGCCACTGCGCAGGCTTCGAGGGTTTGAAGAGTCACGGCTTTGTATGTGCTTCTGGGTTGTTAAAGGGAGATTTATGTTGCAGCTAGCTTTCCCCTAGCGCTGACCTCTCGACCTTTTTGACTCAAACCATGGCCCCCTTTGCACCCAGAGCTCCAGCCAGTCACAGATCAGGTTTAACACAGCCAAATCAGGTCTGACACAACCAAAAAAATACAGTTTCTTTATACGGAAGTATTCATGTGTGGCATTCAGACTCGGCTGTGGCCTCATACTCAAACTGCAGGTATCATCTCTATTTTGTTTTTTTAATCAAGAAGTCACAAATCCACACCCTGCGGCTGAGTCTCAACGCTACAGATGAGATGTTTCTTCCTTCACACTAAAAACCCAGAGCCTTAGCCAGGCCCGCTCTGTCGGAACGTAAAACCCAGTCGGTGTTATTGTATGGCTACTGTCCACAGCTATGCAAGGTTCTGGGCTTGGATAACCTTTACAAAAAAAAAAATACCACATCACTGTTTTCGTGTTTTGCTTGTCCTTATTTTAATTCAGTTGTTTTGAAAAGAGGTGAAAACATTTAAAGGGGCATTGTGTAGTTTTGGAGAAGAAATATTAATATTTACAATAATAATGAGAATAAGTGTTTGAAGCTAGAAAGGTGGCAGGGTCCGCCACATGTAAACAAAGTAAAACAGTAATTGTGTTGTGCTTAAAGATCAGTTTGTTTATTCATTCATGAAAACAAAGAGTTTAACTATGAAGATCTTTTCTTCTGATTCCCTAAAACTACGTGCTGCACCTTTAATGAGCTACAATGCAAACACCATTTGTTTACATCTTTTGAAACATTTTTGTTTATGATAACTTGTTAAAAATGGGTCGGGAGGGGGTAAAAACAGTGTAATGTACCTTTACGTTGGGAGAAGGGGATGCAACCTCCCGACAGAGGAATGTGCAAAACCAGAAGGGTGTTTTTATTTTCTTTGGATAAACACACAAATGTTCCACTATCAGGGTCTGTAAAGCATATGAGGCCTGTTGATGGGCAGTGTGTGTGCGCGCGTGTGTGTGTGTGTGTGTGTGTGTGTGTGTGTGTGTGTGTGAGTGATGTGTCAGCAATGCTTCATATGCTCTTTTTTTTTTTTTTTTTTTTAGCCGAAGTTTTACTTGCTTGGTCCAGAGCTGTGAAATTCTCATCATTACTCATCGTGGTTTTGTAGAAATGGAGGCCAGACGCTCAGATGTTTCTGATCTCAGACCAGTTTCTACCAGATCTGAGTCCCGACGACCATTGAAATCCTTTTTTAGAAGCGCAGACGTTTGGTTGTTTTGGCACAAATACTAAAATTCAATCATGGAAAAATGAGTCGGAAGGATTTCAGTGGTTTGACTCAGGTGTGGACACTATAAGCACAGGGCAGGGTCAAACTAAACCTTAATGTGGATGTACCTATAAGATGTACCATGAACTTTTATTTTGTTGGGGTCATGCTTTTCTACTGTGTTCTTCAGCTTGGGGGGGAAAAAAGTAGCTCTAGAGAATTTGATGTGCAAACGTACCTTTTTCTGTTCTCGTGGTTGGCCTTTTGATTGTAAATACCTTTTTCTGGTAATCCTCCTCAGTTGGATCTATGTTCGATGAGTTCGCTTAGATGGCTCTTTCAAATGTACCGATAGTAAATGTTCTTTATAAATATCCAGAATGTAAGACGAGAGGAGAAAAATACGGCTTAACTGGAAAACTGTTTTCGTAGGAGTCTGTGCCATCGTGTTGTCTTGAGTATAAGCACACTGATATTAGATCTGTAGGCAGGATGGAGTCTCTGGAGGTGATTTGCCAGACAGCCACAAACCAAACTAACCAGACAGGTAATATTTGTCTCTCGTATTCCTGATGAACGCTAATAATAATTCTTAATTGTTCTGCAAAGAAAGACCATCAACACAAGCGAAAACTTTCCAGTAGTACAAAAATGTTGATTTTAAACCCTCATGTGTTGTGTTCAAATTGCCAATGGGGTAAGTGCTCAAAGATTCACCACTCTCATACCTGTATGCTAAAGCTCTAGCCAGCTATCGGTTAGCTTACCTTAGCACAAAGAGTTGAAGCACGGTGAAACAGCCAGCTAGCTCTGGTAAAAAGTTGGACTTAGCTATCTAGCTAGTTGTGTCGAAAGTTTAAAAAGTTAGCCCTTAGGCTGTGTCCGAAGTCACTCCCTGTTTACTTACGTACAATACAATTACTGTCCGCCATTTTATCTGAGAACCCGAAACTTGAGTGTCTCAAAAATTCCAAAATGGAGGGAAAAAAGCAGTGTCCAGTTAGCTAGTTAGCTTGCTAGTTAGCTTACCTCTGCTTTGCTAAGCTAACATCTCCTGGGTGTGGTTTCATATTTGGCGTACAAATGGTATTAATCTTCTTATCTAACTCTCTGCCATGAAGTGAGTAAGTCTATTTGCCAAAGTCAATTCGAAAACTGATTTTTTTTAAAAACAAGCTGTAAGTTCTGGCAAAAAATTTTCACTTCAGCCAAATATCCGCCCAACAAAGTTAGCTAAGCTGAAAACTGGAAGAAGTGGGAAACATTTAGCCACCTACCAGAACCAGAGTATTAAATACAAAACTGAAGAGCCATGCTAGCTTTTTGTTTTAATCCTATTTCCAGTTTTAATGCTAAGCTATGTCTCAGCTTTAGCTGTAGCTTTAGCGTAGAGACATGAGAGTGGTTTCAATCTTAACTAACTCTTGGCTTGAGCACCTTCCCTAATGTCAAACTATTCTTTTTTAAAGGTTGTATTTTTTAATGGTATATTTTTCAGATATACAGTGGAGGCAGAAGCCGATAGTTGAGTGAGAGAATATGATTTCTTGTCATTTTTGGGAACCAACCCTTTAAGAAAAATTGGAGTAATTTAGGAGTCAGCTTGGTAAGATGGTCACATTTGCAGGTGCAGCTACATGCCAATAAACAGTTTAGTACATAAGCACATATCTCAACCTTGTCTGGCTGACATCTCCTGACTTCAATGTAGAAACGATGGCTGCTGTCATCAAACCGTGTTCAAACCGCTCCTGCGTCAGCTCATACAATCACTATTCAGGAATCTTCTGGTCTTCGATGGGATTCCCAAATTCAAACCGAATGTTTTCTGACCAACCACAAACGGAAGAGAAACGAGACGACACCTTGTGTATCTCTTGTTTGTCTGTGTATTCTGTGTCTGCGACAGTGTTAAAGCATTCGGGGGAAGAGTTGAATGATATTTTCAAATGGCTCCAGGTGGCCAAGCGTTAGGAAATGTGTTATTTTTGTTACAATACCTCCTGAAAATAAAGTCTATTTATCTGTGAAGAGACAAAGATTTACAATAATACAGATGACATAGAAACTATGACAGATTTTAAATGATGTAAAACAGATATAAATGAAAATATGTACAGTTCATTTGGTTTTGAACACGATACAGAAATGTATATGCGTCAGTATTGAGTTTGATTTTATATATTTACCATTTTATTACATTGTAATGTTGTGACTGCGATGGAGAAAAAAAAATATAAAGGAATATAAATTAATTTTTCCAAATGTGTGTCGCTTCTCCTTAAACATTTAGGGACGCATGATGTGAATCACAACACGAGACATCAGATTTTCAGATCAACTTTATGTAGTTTTAACAGGCCAGGCAAGGTTTGCATAGTACCATAAGGATTGTTCTACACTTATCAAAACTAGAAACCTACTGTACAACAGGAACATAAAGGGACGAACACAAATAGAGTGCAAAGATGCAGCTTAAACACATAAATAAGATGAGACCATCGTCTTGAGATTTCACAACATACCACTTGTCTGAACTACTACACTGGGATTGCTTTATGGCACAAAATTATAATGTTTTACAGTATAATGCACAGAAGAGGATGCAGATAAAGATAAAAACACTAATCTCTTGTAAAATGTTTATCCTCCTTATTACGGGGAAAAATAAAGTTTCTTCCAAAAGTACCTAAAAAGACAATACTACTAAAGTTAGCCAGTCAGTCAGTCAGTCATGTAGAACATCGTCTCATCTGCGAATGGTGATAATATAAAGCTATATGGAGAAGAAAGAACAGAACATGCCGAACGTCTAGATGTGTGTTTTTCTTCTTCAGCAGTTAAAGCAGCAGGAAGCATAATTAACACACTCATAAATAGATGCATGAGCAATATATACATATCACTAGAGGCTGACAATATTTTATTTTGGTTATCAAGAAATCCCTTACCTTGCCAGGCAGTTGGATCTGCAAGATCACGCGTGAATCCATCTTGCCAGGCTTAATGTTATATGCCGTGGCTTAACCACAGTGGTTCGGACCTATCGGTGTCCAATAAGGAACTACTGGCAGATACAGGAGTGATTTTAAGTGTGACAATAGATACCTGAAGAGGTTACATTTTGGCGGAAAAGCTGTTTTAGCTCTCCTCCAAACTGGCTTTGTGGCTGCTAGCACTCTCCTAATGTCGATCTGATTGGTTCAAGTTATAGACAAATGGGACGTCCAAGTTTCCAAGGATGACTTCTCAGATGGTACCCACAAAATCCCCCAAAAAGACCAAAATCAACAACGTGTTAGTGGGTCTGTGAATACTACTGTAGACGTAAATCTTACAAAAACAGGTCAGAAATATATTACTTCATCTTTGAAAAACACTAAATAACTTCCTGAAACAGCTGGGCACTGTAGTTTTTTAAGCAAACGTGACTCAAATAGTAAAAAATAGTGCATTTGTAGGGGGCTACTTACAGCTGCGGATGAATACTCATTTCCTGCTACTGAGTATTTACAGCAGCAGGACGTTCATTGTTAGGTGGATGGAATGGAAATAAACTACATTGCCCACGTTCATTATAATCAACAGTGTGACTCAATTATGTTTTTTAAATAGCTGTAAAACAATGGAGCTCTTTAGCACAGATGATTTATCACAGTTAAAAAACACACAATACTTCATAGTTCAGAGGATGCACTGATTGTTGGCTTTGGTCTTTTCATAGGATTTGTTGATTGTAAGAAAACAGGCACCATCAGATAATTATGTATATAAAAATGATTTTGTCGAGCTTTAAAGGAGCACTACGTAGTTTTGGGAAAGAAGAAAAAGATCTTCATTGACTGATTTCTTTAAGTCTAAACTAACTAAAACAATCTCTCTTTGTTTTCATTACTGAATAAACAAACTGACATTAAAGGACAACACACTTTCATACTCTTTTACTTTGTTTATATGTGGCGGACCCTGCCACCTTTCTAGCTTCAAACAGTGTTCTGGGACCTTATTTTCCTCTGAGAACAGCTTGTTTATTCAGTTATGGAAACAATAAATATTATTGAGTTTGTACTATTACCTCAATAATATTGTAAATATTAAAATTCTGAGTTTGAATTTATTCTCCAAAACTACACAGTGCCCCTTTAATTCATTATTTTTAAAAATCCATCTAATCCAGTGTGTTCTTGTCATTCAGAGGGTGAATATCTCTTTGGAGCATCTGTTGTGCTTCTTAAAAACAGTCTTTGGTATAATTCATATACATTATATAAATACAGAATGAATACCTGACACACCAACACTTACTTACTATCATTACCCATTACACTAAAAGTTAGTGGTAAAATGTTTCAATGCAGATTTCAGTCTTTCAGAAATGTAAATCTGGATGAAAAGAAAACGTAAGAGGCGACATAGACTCAGATATCAATGTAACAAACCAACCAAAACAGTAACAAAGGAAAGTAATAAGAAATAATCGTTCAAGTTTTCCTCTTCATGAAAAATAGGAACTCAGTGTGACAGAATATGAATCTTAAATGAGCCAATGGCTCCCTCTGCTGACAAAAAGTAACACTACAAGTACAAAATAAAGGAAAACACAGATACAAAATAAAGTTTTCTATAAAAGACAGTTCCCACAGAAAAATATATATCTCTCTTGACTCGGTATCTTAGAAGTCTTCATTTAAACTCCCACAAGAAAAATTATTAATCTCAATGTTATCAACCTCCTTCCAGAAAGTCTTGAATATTTCCTCAAAATAAGTTACATTCCATAACAAGTGGCTCCTTGTTGCATTTTCAAGTCTATCATAACAGTAACATCATAGAGAATCAGTAACAACGACAGTATTCACTTCCTCCTACAGTTGTTTCTACACCAGTGTACAACTCCACAGCAGGCTTCAGTCTGTCTGCAGGCTTTTTAACAGGTTTTGTTTATTTGCACATACATGTACGTACGCACACAAATGCCAGAGGGAAAGGTAGGAGAGCAGGGTTAACTGCGACGTGTCATGTACCTACTGCAGCACGAACAGGTGACACAGGTTAATGTGTGGGGACAGGCTCTGATTGGTTTACTCCAGCAGGGGGTTGTCGTCGTCGTCGTCGTCAATCTGCAGCCTCTGGAAGGGCCGGGGCCCCAATGAATGGCGTTTTTTAACCAACCAGAACAGAACTGAAGAAAAATGAGAGAAAAGTTAGTTTGTTGATCAGTTGAAAGTGCTTATCAGCTTATCTCCAGGTTAGGAGTTTCCAGGTTTAACGGCAAGTTTCAGTTTTGTCAGTGTTTCCACTGAAACTGAGACTTCTGTCAACAACAGGTAACCACAGCTTGCTGCGCAGGTAGAAAACCGCCGGTTTCCTGTGTAAACACTACAGTGTAAGTTTACACTGACATTTCACCTGAGGTTGAATCTTCCCCGATTCTATTTATCAAAATATCTTCACCAATTTCTGATACAAGCACTATTTTTTAACACTCAGTCCAAATAATTCAAGTGGTAGTCTATCCTGGGTCCCCAGGATTTACATTAGAGCTGCAACCATTGGTAGATAAGTTGATCAAAAGAATATTAGTTTCTACTTTTGATAATCGATTAATTGTTACGCTACGCCATGCTACTTACAAATATACTGTTGCAAACACTGCGAGACTTACTGGTGATTGTACTGAGTACCAGCAGGACGCCCACCACCAAGCCAACCATCACAGGAACTTTAGAGGCGGTCTCGGCAGCCAGCAGTGACTGAGCCTGGGCCAGGGTGCCGTTGTTGGGCCGCGGGGGCACCGACAGCAGGTGGCACATGAGCGGGTAAATGTCCACACTCTGTAAAGACTGCATTTTAAAATTCTGACGGAAGCTGGGCCCGGTCGCTGCCAGGAAGGGGTGCATGCTGTGCAGGGTGTTGTCGTAGCCATGATTGCCCACTGAGGGAGGGAAGGATAGTAAGAGCATTGTGGGTTAAGAGCATTGTGGGTTAAGATCCTTGCGGTGGATGCTTACTTATAAATAGAGATATTCAATATTCAGAGCAAATTTCAGAGCAAAACAGCACAGATGACTTTGCCATCACAGTATTGAGGGAACAATTAAGAGACGTACATCTTTCCACCTTGTTCCCTCGCTGCATGATACTCCAGCCCTCATCGGCAATCAGTATGATTGGTGGGATGCGCTCGTTGTTCATGTAATGCAGCCTATCAGGGATGTCCTCTTTCATGTATGCGGTCATATTAGGATGGCAACTACTCAGATTTTTGAAGACGGCCTTTGGGTCTGCAAAACACACGCCCAGAAATAGCGTGAGCAACGGACTATAACATCTGTTTACAATATTAATGAGGTAATAATACAAAATTCAGAAAAGTTTATTTTTTCCATAAGTGATTAAATGATGATGTGAAACTGATTACCTGAACGTGGGATGAGGGTGGCGACAGGTGTGTGCTCTATCAACGTGTAGGTGTCGGGAGGGAGGCACTTGTCCAGCAGTATGAGGCGCTCAGAAGAGCACTGAGCCATGCCGTGGTCACTGGTTATTATGATGTTGATGTGACCCCAGAGGCCGACCCGCTTCAGCTCTGAAATCATCAGGCCAATGTTGTCGTCCACCTGATTGCATACAGAGAGCCACAGCCATCAACAAGTGTTGCCATCGAGCCAATTTCGTAGTCAGAGGTGTTCTGTACAAATTCGATTAACCCTCAAGTGTGCTGAGTGATAGCAACATGCCAGGTTTATGACATATTGACAATGAATTTCCATATTTATTGTATTTTATTATCATTGATAGTAGATAATAAAGACCCTGCTGCCAGCTTCCAGCTTTTCTAATTCAATAAAATACCTGCAGGTCAAAATCCTCCACAGTGACACGATTAAGCATTCTGACAGGTTATTTATTCGCTAATTTAAACTAAGACATAGGGCAACAATGGTGGTAATTACTTGCCATCATGAAACTACATCTAATCTTGAAAAACGTGTCTATCAGGGCTAATTAGAGAAGAGGATATTCTTGTGGACGTTGACAAATACTTACGAATATGCGTTGATTAAAAAGTCATCACACCCATTACCACCACATATACATTCCTAACCTGTGGGAAACACTGACCTCTTTCAGCACTTTGCTCATTTCAGCTGTGTTGTCAGGGCCGTATTTGTGACCCGACTGGTCCGGCTCCTCCCAGTAGAGAGCTGCAAATATGGCTCCTTGCTCCTGGTGGAATGGGGTTCATGATACAGAGTGTCAGACAACCTCTATCCTCTCCAGACCTTCCAAATATCAATCCCTTTTCCTCTGAAGTGGCATGAACACAGTTTTAAAATAATGTAACTGCAGAGCTATACATTACGTGTGAACGTTTGCTCACTAAAGTAACTTTTCTACCTTTCCGTCAGCCTGCATCCACTTTGTCACATTCCCCAATCGCTGCTTGAATGTCACAGCAGGCCTGTAGTTCATGAAGTGTGTCGCTGTGCGGTTTCTGATGGCCACGGCGGAGCCGGGCCACATCATGGCCGCCGTTTTGTAGCCAGAGTCCAGCGCCGTGAGCCAGAGGGGCTCCGCCTGGCTCCACCACATCGGGTCGTTGCTGCTGATGTTGAAGGTCTTTTTGCTGGCGGGGTCGTACATGCTACTGGCCAGGATGCCGTGAGACTCAGCGTATAGCCCTGTCACCTGGGAAGGAAACGATGGCAGTCATTGTTGGTTTTGTTTTGATCGTCATAATTCAATTAGCAGGAGCAGCATGTTTACCAGGGTGTAGTGGTTGGGAAACGTCTTGGTGATGAAGACGTTGGTGAGCTCCTCCACCAGGACCCCCTGGCTGTACAGGCGCTTCAGGTTGGGCATGGGGTACGTCTTTAGGTAGTCCGCCCGGAAACCGTCGAATGACACGAGCAGCAGTGGAGGGGGACGTTGCTGAGGTTTGTTGTCTCCTGTGGCAAAAGCTCTGATGCCACACAGGAAGCCCAGCAGAATTTTTAGTAACATCCTGAAAAGGTGTGAAGAAAAACAGTTATCGAGAAGACAAAGAGTATCCAGCCATGTTAGCAGCTCAGTGAGGCACTTATCCTAAATGTCAAGCTGTGGTTTCACATTCACATTTCTAAACTCTCATGAGACCAAAGTATCATCCAGGCTTGAGGGTAGAGCTACAAAAAAACAAAAGGAGAACTGAGAACAAATGCCTGGCCGGAAAGCAACATCACCAACCAATCATCATTCTCATTTTCAGATGCACACTGAGAGAAAGTGACTCCCTTAATGCGTCACTGAATTGCTCACTTTTGTTTTCTAGGGAAGTCAAACTAGGTGGTTTATTCATGCTCTACTACAAGAAGACAAAATTACAACCAATCATGTGTGATTAATGGCTGCATATGTGCTTCCTGTGAGTCATCTGATAAGGCAGTTTGTCTGAGTAGGGAAGGAACTGGTTGTGGCAGATGCTTACTGTGTTTCTGAGGTTTCTGTCACTTTTTTTTAGCGTGTGCCGACCGGATCGTGTGGATGTGAAGGGTTCTAATTTTCAACATTTTTAACTATGTTGTGTGTTTTTTGAGTTTCCATTTTCATGCCGTTTTACTTTGTTGATATTTGGCGGACCCTGAGACTACCACACACTAAAAAAAAATTAATAGAGGACTATAAACAGAAACTTTTTACTTCTAGGCTATGTTTACGGCTCGTATAAGTTGCGAGGAAGTCTTGTAAAAACTTTATTATCAGAGCTGGGTCAACTTGGGCCACTTTTTTATTTAGTCTTCCAGGACGACAGCCTATTCCAAGCTTGGTTTTACACAGCAAAATGTGTATTTTACTAACAAGGACAAATAACTTAAATGTCAGATCAGACATGACTGCAGGATATCAAACCTCTTACCTTACACACACACACAGCCACAGTCTGACTGGCCTATTATGTCATTTCCTCCACGCTCTCCTCTTATTCAACACACTTCCAGTGAAGTATAACTCATTTACTGTTAAGTAATTCAGTTCAGCTCAGTGATCTCTAAGACACATGAAATTGAAGCAAATCTAAATAAATTAGATTGACTGCAGAAACACTAGCAAGACAGAGATGCACTGAATCTAAAATTAGATGAGATTAGATAGATATATCTAATCTATCCCTGTCAATCTCTATATTTGATTACTTTAGTCCGCCACTCCTGCCTGAGAAGAACCTCGTTACATTATACAATAGTTACATACATACAAGTATAATCAAATGTGTGTGTTTTTCTACATTTGTCTCTCTGTCTTTTTTGTAACTCGTAAATTAACACACAGGACAGGTCCATGACGGATCCAACAGGACTGTCAACATGCTTCAGCAACACGTATCAAATTCAAAACCACAACCAGGAAGTCACCGTTCACGACGAAATGATAACAACCAAAGACATGTCATAAATACGATTAATTACATTAATGAAAACGGAAGAAAAATACGGAATGAAAAGTAACGCAGAACGGCAGATATGTAACGAGCAAGACAAATAATTTCATTTTCACTCCCAGCAAAAGGAGCCGGTTAGCTGTCTGCTTAGCTAGCTTGCTAATGTTACAACGGTCACATTATGAAGACGGGTTGTTGGATAACCTTACCTGGTCGAGGTGCGACAGGCAGGTGTCCTCCAGACAGTACTCTCGGATAACTTTTCCCCTTCAGCCTATTTTCGTGGCAACATGTCAATGCACTTCCTCAACGTACGCAAATAACCGACATGTTGTGGAGCTAGCGAAGACTATTTTCAACAACTTCCGTCCGGGCATTTCAAAATAAATCCCTCCTTGACGCTTAACGTACGGAAATACAAAGAAATATGCTATTTTTGTCGTATATAGTTATGTTTTCAATAGAGATAGCACTACAGTTGGTTTAATGTATGAATATAATAATCTAACAAGATATATAAATTGTTTCATATATAAGTTTAAGAACACCACGCTTTTATTTTGACGTAGCAGCGGCACGCCTCTGCTCTTGTTGTCGCCGACTTGACGTAACAGTCGACATGCGCATTAACTTAATTGGCAATTAAAGCAGCCAATCAGCGTTCACCAACAGTGGACCTGTCAGAGTTGTATCCAAAATAACTGTTGTAGTTTTGTTTAAAAATATGAAATCTTTAAATGTTGTAGAAGATGAATTATGATCAGAGTAGCCCAGTTCTGTCTGTAGCTTTTAGTTAAATCACCTCACAACACCTCTATGAGATGATGTGAGTGTTGTGGTAAATTAGCTTAATAGAAGTGCATGATCAACTCCAACACAATACCTCTCAGCATTACATTACAGCATTGTCTTGGTATTTACCAGGCACGCACATTGTTCCCATCTCAATGCTATCCTATGACAAGTAGGAACTTTTATCTCTGAATCTTATATGCAGGAATACAAAGTTCAAGTATGACCATCCTGGTCAAATCATCGGATTAATCCTACCCCTCGGGTTAATAGATCAGCTATTACAATTCTACCATTTCAGTTTACAATGAATGTCCAGCCAGCTTATGTCCAGGGTTTCACATTTTTGGTGCCAGAAATCGTCACAGAATGGTCTCATATTGATGAAACACTTTGTCATATTATCATTCAAAATGCAGAAAAACATGAGATAATCCAGCAAAAATCTATTTAACATTTTTGTCAACAAGTCTGTTATTTAATTTTAAAGCAGTATGGTAAGTTTTGAACTTATTGATACAGTGAGTTTGAAAGATGTGGGTATTTACCAGACAGAGAGCGTTTAATGAAAGGCACTGTTGCATTTTGGGGAAATGTGGGATTAAGATTTACAAAAAACCTAACTGGTCATTGTCTAAAATTGCAGATGTTGAACCTACTTTGAAAGTACCAAAGAATGTTCAGATCTCCTTGCTTGTGTACAGTATTACCTCACATGTTGAATTTTAGTTGAAAACATTCAAAAGTTAAAGGTGCACTATGTAGTTTTAGCAAAGAAACTTTAATCAGAAGAGAAACATCTTCATTGACTGTTAACTAAACAAACAAACTCTCTTTGTTTTCACGACTGGATAAACTGAATAAACAAACTGACCTTAAAGGACAACACAATTTATACTGTTTTACTTTGTTTATATGTGGCGGACCCTGCCACCTTTTCTAGCTTCAAACAGTGTTCTGGTGACCTTATTTTCCTCTGAGAACAGCTTGTTTAATCAGTTATGGACAAAATAAATATTTCTGAGTTAGTATTATTACCTCATTAATATTGTTAATATTAAAATTCTGAGTTTGAATTTCTTCTCCAAAACTACATAGTGGCCCTTTAACTAAAATTACCAATAGAAAGCGAATAACACTTCTAATGATGATGATGACATCTATGTATCGTGTTGCAAAGATATACATCCTGAAGTTAGCATGCTAACTAACTAGCTCCAAGTTCCTGTGCTAGTGGTGTAAACATGCTGAGCTAAATCGCTAACGTGAGAAGTTAGTGCTTAATTGAGCAATAAGCTGACCCGTGTTTGTTTTGAGTCCGACAGGTTGTCAATTCTTACATATTGCACCTTTAAAAATATTGAAGACGCCACAATAAAAGATGGACTTTGCATTCACAGCTACTAATAATTAACTCTTTGCAGCTACTATGACTCTACCCAACAATAGCAGTAACATGCCGTATCTATTCAACTTGTATTCTCCTTTAAGGATCAGCCTGTCTTACCTTGGCATCGCCTATCTGCCTCCCCTGTCCAAAGTCCTGCCTGGGCTGCTTTTTGATAAGGTAGGCACCACTGGCATCACGGTCACTCTGCTCCACACCTTGACACGCTCCACCATCTCAGGACGACCCATCGTTTGACCTCTTCAGCCAGAATGGACCCCTGTGAGGAGAACGTGTACGAGAACCCAGAGGCCACCTACCAGAACGAGTCGTCAGGTGTTTATGACTTGACCTACGAGACACCGTACGAAGAGCCGTCCGCCCTGACGGGAGGGTACATGAACGCTGGACGGGCCCCCAGTCCACCTGCTCTGCCCCCACCTCGCATCCCCACTGAGGAGAGGCGAGACAGTTCCTCCTCTTCCTCTTCCTCATCCTCATCGTCTCATTCCTCACATGCAGAAGATGAAGAGAAAGCTGAGGTGGAGGACTGGACGAGGGAGGAGGTGAAAGAGGAAAAGGAAGAGTCATCATCAGAAGAGGAGAAAGTAGAGGTGGAGGAGGTGGTGGAGAAGTTGGAGGAGTTGCAGCAGAGCAGCACAGTGCTGAATTGGGAGCTGGGGTCTCCTGAGGCCGATGTGGACGGGGAAAGGTCATCACGCAGGTCCTCCTCTTCGTCTTCATCATCTTCATCGGCCTCTGAGAAGGAGGAAGCTGAGGAGAAGGCAGAGTCTGGAGAGGGGGAACTGAAAGTCACACTTTATGTGAAGGTAAGGAAGAAGAGGGTCGGATTCATTACATTCTCTGATTTACTTCAGTTTAAACTCTGGCTGTGCACATATTGCACACACCCACACACACAAAGTCATGTAGCCTGCATGCCCCAAACCTATAAACTGTCTTTGAACCGGCCTCATAAATCTCAGCCGTAATCACGTTCATATCAGTAGCAAGTGTGCAAGGTCAGTGTGTGTGTGAGGAATGTGATTGTGGCACATCCAGAGTTGGACTTCATGCCCCGTTGTTCGGGCCCTGTACACACCTGACTGGGGCTGTTCACACATACATTTCTATTTATAGGTCGTCATGTTTAGTCATTCCTGTATGCATGTGAGCGTCAGAGTCAGTGAGTGTGTGTGTGTGTGTGTGTGTGTGTGTGTGTGTGTGTGTTACTGTGTTTCTAAATATAAGTTGAACTGACAAGAATGTTCTGACTCAGTGCTGGGATAGTTGGGGATGGTTCCCGTCGCACGGCCATGTGATCTATCTATCTATCTATCTATCTATCTATAAGCAAACACACCCAAACATACTCACTAACTGTACTTATTACATAATCTGGCATGATCCTCACAACAGTCCACTTGCACTGGAACATCATAAATATGACACTTTGAAACTACACCTATAACAATATAACCCTGAGGTCATGGCGGTACAATGAGAGTGAGAGCACCAAGCTAAGCGGGCTCCAAACTATTTTAATGCTGTCTTTTTCAAATGTTCCCTTGAAGTGTTAGCATTGCGTTAGCATTGGAGCCTTGCTTGAATTACTCAGTAGCATACTTATTGAATATAAAGACAAATCTAGCAAATTTAACATCGTCAAATGTCACTTCACCTCAGTTACAACATTAGCAGTGGGCTATGATTCAAGCGTTAGCTAGCTAAAATTTAAGTACCATTATAGTAAGGCACCCTTTATTTAAGTTAAGAAGCTATAAGTAATGACTATGTTAATGGTTAACAAATCATTGTATCTAATACTTTATAGATCATGTAGAAGCTTTATAAAGACAACTTGTGACACTTGCTTTAGCTTTTTAGCTAGCTTTTAAATTTGTTGAATTCCTCTTTTGGCATCTTGGCCTAAATACATGATAAATACAAATATATAAATATAAATACAATGCACATGAAAATAGATACTTTTATTCTGCACCTTTCTCCAAGCTCTGTAGATGTATTTTTAATTTTTTTTAAGGATCTGTCTTAGAGAGCTAGCTAAAAAGACACAGCTATGCTAAAAGATGTTTCCCATGACCTGGCTATCGAAAGGTTATTCTTGTCTATAGCTTGTAACTGATCTATGAAGCACGATTAATAATTAATAACCATTAATAAAGACATTAATCACACCTCATAAACCCTACCTAAACATTGCTTTATAGATTGTGGTAATGGAACATTAACTTGACAGTAAAATATTATACATCTCTTATACCAAGCCGCATCGTACAAGGGATAAAGCAGAGATATGAAGCTGCAATTTGTGAGTACTCTAGGATAAAGTCCTAGAGTCTTGGTGATGTATTACATCAGGTACATGTATTAAGCAGCCTGTGTTTGAGCTTAAATGTCTATCAGGTTACATGATCTAAATCTTTTAAAATGGATTTTAAAGAGATCTGGCTTCATTTTGAGAAAATGCTCAGTGATTACCTAAAACATCTGGGCACTAGTTTTTTAGCAAATGTTGAACAAACAGTAAGAAATAGCACATTTGTTCGGGACTACTTTCAGCTGCGGATGAATCCACATTTCGTGCTTTAGCATGTACAGCACCAGTGTATTTGGGATCAATTCCAAACTTCACTACATTACTCCACACCATGGGACCTACGGGTGCTGATGAGTCTGACATGGAGACGATGACTCTCTATGATTCAAAGTCACCCGGTTGTGATGTCAATCAGAGCACTAAGGGGTGGGAGGAGCGGGGCACCCTTGGGTGACTTGCTCTGCCCTTTCCCTCCTCGCTGCATTAACGCTTTCAGTGACACCCCCTCTCCACCCCACCTAAGGGGGTTATTTTTTGCCCGTCACTGTCACGCCCCACTGCTGAGGCCTCGGGTACAAATTGGACCTCTCTCTCACACACACACACACACACACTCTCTCTCTCTCTTTTCCCTACACACACTCTCTTTGGCGTTCGTCCTCAGCTGACACTCTGACACAGCTGCTATGGGACCGAGCAGACTTCACCACATGGACCTGGAGTAAAAATCTGCTGTAAACTGAAACGGCTTACACACACACACACACGCACACACACACACACGCACACAGAGACAAACACATCTACACACTTGTGGAAGCAAAACACACAAGCAAAGCGTGTTTCTCTTGACCATGACGGATACTGCAGCCGAGGAGGACAAGGACCCTGATATTGAGCTATTTGTCAAGGTGGGGAGTTGTGTGTTTGTGTGTGTGTGTGTGTGTTTTGGTGTTTGCAGAGTTTGTGATGAACACAAACTCGACACTAGATCAGTTTTCTCTTTTCAGCAAACTTCACTATCTCACCCCACACACTTGTTATTTTTGTGTATGACAAAATTTCCACTGCATCTGTGAAATACTTGTTGTGTGTGTTGTGTGTGTGTGTATGTTGGGGATGGCTCCTTTAAGCGTGTGCATGCCATGTTTTTGTTGTTGTGTGCTGATTTTTCCGTGTGTTAACCTGACACCCACGTGCATAGACAATCTCTCTCTTTCTCTCTCCCATGAATTATTGCTGGGGTCCTTTCAGTGTCGGGAACAGCGGCTTTAAATGGTCCAATGTTATGATACAATAAGTATTATTATGTATTTATATGTATGCATGTGTGCACTTTCCATTTGTTAGCTGACCAACACAGTTTAGACATACTGCTCTCTAACAGTCATTCACTGAAAAAAAGGCAGTATATATTGTGACAGACTGTTGAAATGACTGTATGTGAAAAAATATTCAAGGGATTAGTAGAAAAAGTTGGAAAACACACTTTTTCTGGGAGGGTTGGATGAGAATGTCGATACCACTTTCATATGTGAATGCTAAATATGAAGCTACAGTCAGCAGCTACATTTGAATCAGTGGTAAACAGCTACTAGAGCTAACAAAATCTGCCTGTTATCAACCATAAAGCTAATTAACTAGTTATATATGGTTTGCTTTATCTAATAATAATAATAATAATAATAATACAAAAATGTGTTTTAATGGTTGTGTGTTATTTCTTGGCTGGACAGATGGTGTTTTCTCCACATATGCTTCTGTTTCTTGTTGTTCATCTTTATGCTAAGCTAAGCTAACTGGCTTCTGGCTGTACTTTCCCATTTGACTTATAGATATGAGAGTGTTAATAACGTTCTCATCTATGTCTTGGCAAAAAATTCATATGACTTTCTATTGTTTTTTTCAATACACATATTTTGTTTTAGCTCCTCAACTACAATTGATTCATAGTCAACATTTTTGCTTAATGCATGCAGCACAGTATTGTAATCAAGCCACTATTGCTAATTTAACTAGACTGCTTTTCTAACTAAGTTGCATATTGTACTGAAAGAAATGGACAGCAATGGCTGCACGGAGGGATAGCAATGCTTCATTTAAATGTTCAAAACACCACAGCATGTTTTATACAGTAGTTAGCTCTTATGTAAATTATACATGATTCCTAGTAAATGGGTTTAAAAGTGTTTTCTGTACACAGCAAATCTGCCAAATGGGGTCAGATGACCAGACTCGGCTTCTCGGGAATTTCATAAAACACGTTTTGAACCACACGACTTCTTTTGATTGACAGAAAAGTATCATGGCGGGACAGGAGGCTGTATGATTTCTATAGCTGATACACTACTTCAGTATTATAGGAACAAGAAGTCCAAACGGGCAGTGAGGCGGCTAATGGAAGCAGTGTGGATTATTCATGTTGGACTCGGTGTCTGATTTCAGTGTCCTGTTGCAGCTTTGCGCACACACACATACTCAAGCACACACACACGCATTCATCCTACTGTATTTGATCATAGGCCAATTATAAATGCAAGTACAGTATGTACACGCACAGACCCGACCTCAAACCCACTACTTCAAACTATAAGGTACTGATTCTTCTTCTTGTAGAAGTTGCAACTTGATTAATTGATTGAAGTGTTTGCGTTGCGTATGTGTGTGAATCAGTGTATTACAGTCATTAAGGAGTGTGTGCATGTATGAGTACAGGAGTAGGGCAGCATATGAGGGCTAAGGAATATGTGTGTCTGGACTCGTTTTTAATTCTTCATGTATCTGTATTGGTGTGTGTGTGCAGGCTGGGAGTGATGGCGAGAGCATTGGAAACTGTCCCTTCTCACAGCGCCTCTTTATGATCCTCTGGCTGAAAGGCGTAGTCTTCAATGTCACCACTGTCGACCTCAAGAGGTAATACTAATATCATATTATAGCTCTATAATATTACAGTAAAACACTCAGAATAGAGGATAGAAGATCAATATTAGCTCTAGCTTTACACAGTTCTGGTGGGCAAACCGAAGAGATACAAAACTTGAAGAGAAAATTGAAGAAATGTTTGTTAAAGCTGCTATGATCAATATTTTTTGGACTGTATTAAAATTGAATTAAAGGTCAAACTTTTAAATCCACAGAGAATTATCATCAAACTCTGCAATTCCCATTAGCCCTATGAAGCGTTTTAGCATCTCTCAGCTCATTATTTTGGTCTTCTTGCAGACATCTTTACTGTTTCAGTTCACTCTCTTTATTCTGACTTTTTCCAGCTCCAGCAGGTAGATGTTATCAGTAAAGAAGCTTTAATAAACCTACTGTAAGCAGTCAAACAGCAGACAAAGTTAGGAACAAGTTGGTTAGCATAGTGTAGCACTTAGAGCCACATATTACCCTTAGGAGATAATGGAGACAAATAAAGTAGAGTAAATATTGGATTTACATCCAAAAGAACACCTGAATGCTAATGTAGCTCTGTGTTTGCTAGGCAGCTCAATGCTAAAAACTGCCACATCAACCTAAAATGTGCTAACATGTCAGTATTATCTTCCCAGGGGCCAAAAAAAGCAGGTTTATACAGATACTTTAAAAAGTAATGACCAAATTTCCCTCCGCCTCGACTGCACTTTGAGGCTAATGCTACCATGCTAGCACACTTTCAATACTTGCATAAAATGCTAAATGTGACAGGCTGTATATATGCCCAGTGGATACAAGATACATGAAAGCAGGGTTAAAGTATATTACAAGTAGCTAAACTAGATGTTTAGCTTAGGCTACAGTAGCGGTCTAGCACTTTAGCAAAGTAAATTTTCATCTCCAGGTTAAAAGATTCTCTCTTGTCCAACCTTAGGTTAAAGACCGGATCATTTCGAAAGTAATAACCTAATTTTTTTCAGCCATAGAATGATAGAAATGCTAGCATGAAACACTAAATTTTACATGCTAATTGGCTAATATAACATGCTAATTCATGTTCAAAAGGATTGTTCCATATGGTGCAGGGAATGTTTTCAAATATTGTGGTTTTCATGGCTTAATCCTTATTTAAATCACATACTTGTACCCTGTTGTTATATATGGGACATTCAAAAAACGTTGTAAACATATGTAGTTGTTTCAATTGTTTACATTTCTTTCTAGAATTGCATGGACCTACTGTAGCTTACTGTGCGACTAAGCAGCTAACAGATAGCTTAAGAGCAGCTTTCACACATGCATTTAATTATAGTGTGGCTCCAAGCACTGCTTGGAGAATTACATGAAGGTAATAAAGAAATTCTCAGAGGGTCACATTTAAAAACATTTTATTTTAAAGAGGACTTTTTATTGGGAAATGAGCCCCATGGTAGTTAGCGTTTTGCAGCAATAGCTACCTTGGCTGAATAGATAAAGAAATAAAGGGGCATTTGTTTACTGGTGATATTAACAGTGAAATAGTATTTCATAACACGTTTATAGTAGAGGTTGTAAAAGGGTTCCACTCTGATTAGGAAACCAGCTGACCTGCACAACCTGGCTCCAGGGACACACCCGCCCTTCCTCACCTTCCAGGGGGAGGTCCTCACCGACGTCAACAAAATAGAGGAGTACCTGGAGGCGGAGCTTGCTCCACCAAAGTAGGCATCACAATCACACACAAGAATAGGAAACAGGGCGAGCAACATCCTGACTAACAACATGGTAACGTTTTGTATTTTAGGTATCCCAAACTTGCAGCAAAGAATCGTGAATCCAACACGGCAGGAAATGACACGTTTGCCAGGTTCTCTGCTTACGTCAAAAACACAAGGCCGGATAAAAATCGTGGTAAGCACAAATCAGTATGTAACAGATATATATAAGGATCCCAACACAATGCACTGGTTTATCAACTTTCCTGACCTCATGATATGTGGTTCATGTGTGTTCCAGCATTGGAGCAGAGTCTAGACAAGGCCCTGGCCAAGCTGGACGAGTATCTGATGAGCCCCCTTCCTGACGAGGGTCATTCAGGAGAATCCAGACGCAAATACCTGGACGGAGACGAACTGACGCTGGCTGACTGCAACCTTCTGCCCAAACTTCATGTTATCAAGGTAACCTGCTTTCGGCTTTGTTCATGTTGACCTTACGAATCTGCCTTTGACTGTAACTTACTTGACAATATCTTGTTTTTTGCCAGGTGGTTGCGAAGAAGTACAGAAAGTATGACATCCCGTCTGAATTCAGGGGGGTGTGGCGTTACCTTACCAACGCCTACGAACGAGATGAGTTCACCAACACATGCGCTTCTAATGAGGAAATCGAGCTAGCCTATAAGGATGTTGCGAAGAGGTTGGGGAAATGAATGCACCACAGCCACAGTCACTTTAGTGCCCCCTCCCCCCTGTTTATTGTCTGGTAATGGTAATTGTTCTGTTGATATTTCTCCAAAGAATAATGTGATTTTCATTTATTGAGGAAAAAAAGTTTGTAAATGACCGTTCATTAAACCCCTCCCCTGAGCAGGGATCGTCCAATCACAGATGAGCAAGTGTAGCCAGGATCAGTGGGGTCTATCAAGCTTTGGATTTCTCAGCATGGTAAAGGTGCAGTCCCTTTTTAGAACTAGCTCCTGGATCATCCTCTTCATTGGATTTGTTTACACTCAAGCAACTCCAGACGATCTTAACCGAGATAGCGTTAGCTATGTTTGCTAAACACATCAGTAATTCCAAATCCTCAAAGCTGTTTCTGTCCCAGCGGTTAAAGTGAAACCTACTATTTTACATTATAAGGTGTGTAAGCTAATTAGCCAAACAGTGTTATATTAGAAATTAAATCTTCTAAAGTCTTTTAGCATTATATTGTGTATGTGGCTATTGAGTGCTCATGAGATAACCACTTTAAAAGATTCTGGTTTTAAAGGTGCAATATGTAACAATTGGCTACATGTTGACTATATCAAATATGGGACAGCTTATCACCAGAGTAACGACTAACCGTAGCTGCCCTTAGCTTGTTAGCTCAGTTAGCCGTGCAGCTATAGTGGTTTGGGCTAGGAGCTCGGGGATCAGGGGACTAGCATAGGGGCTTTGGACCAGGATGTGCTGTGCTAGCTGGTTCACATAACTTAGCTAGATATCTCTACACAAGTTAGACATCACACAATACATTTATTTCAACTACAATTCTTGCACATAGCTCCTTTTAAAAAGAGTCACCTAAAAAGTCAAAGGTTAAAAAGCTGAGTTCTCTAACTACTAACTGAGCTAATAGCTAGCTAGCTCCTTTCAGCGCTATTTAAGCCGGCAAAATTGACGCTAGCCGGCTAGAAATGAGAAGCCTGCTTTTGTCCACTTATGTCTGAAATAAATGAGCCATTGTTTTAGAAGTTACCCAGAATTATTGGTGGTAAAAACATCCATCAGCTGCTTACATGCGAGAATGGAAAGCTTGACAGGCGTAGTAACCGAGGGTGGTGGGGGACATGTCAAAAGCTAAGAGGTGGAGTATTATGCCTTTCTGCTCACAGTTAATCTGCTTATTAAACCCTGATAATTTCATGTCATGAATTTTCTTTTTACATATGTATTATTAATAATTGGAAGCATAAAGCAGGGTTTGATTGTTTCTTCTGTGGCTTTTGTTGTATTATATATATTGCAGGGTCGAATTAGACAAGAAAGGCTTGTTGGATTATACTGTTAAGAATGTGTTTCAGCCAAAGTGATTTGTCTTTTATTGGTGCAGTGTAGACTTTATAGACACAGCGCCCTCCATTTCTTAACGAGGCAATGACTGACCTGTTCAGCTTTGTGCTTATTCACCCGCTTCGGCTGCGCAACGAAGATTACCAATCTCCTCCAAAATCACACTTTTACAACTTCACACCACAGTTTATGCCTCACGCTATCACACTCTCACAGTATTTTCCAGATTGACAGTCCACAGTTAAGTCATTCGGTTTGATGAGAAGAAAAAGCACCCAAACAACCCAGTTTCACCCCAGCTGCTGTGTCGTCATGTTATTTAATGAATGTAATTTTAATCACGAGTGCCTTAGTGGGAATCAAGCTCTCTCTCTCTCTGTCTCTTCTGCCTTCAGCTCTTTGTGTCTGTACAGTAAATTATGTTTGAATATAATATGAATGTGAATTATTGATGTCACCAGAGGGCTCCTCATGCCCCATGGAGCCGTGTGATTATAATATAAATTTAATATTTCTGTAAATGATTGTAGCTCGACTATATTAATATTCTTCCTGATGATTAGAACCATGAACCCACTTGTGTATATGCTTATTTGAATAATAAATCTATTTTCTCAGAGACTAAGCTTGGGATGTTGTGTTTTCCTACACTGGAAAGTGTCTCACTGATGTATGAATGTGGTTTATGCAGACAAGAAAATGGATATTGACTGTGTGTCTCCCGGCGAAGGCGTTATTGTGTCACATAGTGCAAAGAAACAGCAATATGAGAAACCTGTCTAACTGATTTGTTTATGGAAATGCATGCAAAGTTATCTAAGGCGTGTCGTGCTGATAAGTAAATCTCTCTCATCTATGAAATATACTCATGCCGAGACACATGCATTTAGCAATTTCCTGCACATGTGACCTCTCGCCATCACTGGTTCCCATAAACAGACACACACAAAGGGAAACCTCGAAAGCAAAGACCTGAGGATGAACAATGCATTTCCCTGAAGGCGCTGCGGTGTACACAGCTTTTCCTCCACCTTTTGCTTTCAGTGTTTGTTATCTCCTCACAGCAGGTCCCTTCTCCTTCCTGTGGTTGTGAAGCAGAAGCTTTCTTGTATTTGCACCTCACAGTTATCTATTTCTTATGGTCTGAACACAGCTTTATGTAGTGGCATCAGTGGACCATCTGTAAAACTTTAGATCTACTTTTCACAGTAATTATCAGTGGAGGCAGAAGATGAAAAAGCATGCAGAGCAGGTGTTAAAAAGTCAAAAATGAACTGGAAGTGCCTGTAGCATCAGACAGCCAGCAGATGGCAGTAAACACAAAGCTTTTATTGGTCTGTGATGAACTGAATACATAGTTAGGGATCGTCCTGTTTTATGTCTCCTCTTTCTGTTTAACAACCTTGATGTGGAAAGTGTTGCCACACAGTTATATCCAGCACTCAGGCCTGGTAGTGATCAGAGGTTAAAGCAAGCTTCAGATAATAAAATGAAAGAATAACTCTGTTTCAACTGTCTAGTGTCTGATTTCTGTCCGTCCTTCACTCGGGTGATTTGCAAGTCATCTTAAATGTTGTGTTAGCCCTGCTGCTATATCTTGTTGGTGGCTTATTATTATGAAGATGTTACATTACTAGGGAGAAAAATCTGCATTTGAGAATATAATGTTTACCTTTCAATCAAAGTATTACAATGTAAACATTCAACCTCTTCATTCTGAAAATACCTAATCTTACAATTTGATATTCAACTAACTGCTCATGTATTCTGTCCCAAAAAAAAAGATTAGGATGTCAGGATGTGGTGAAAATAATTAAAAGGGCACCAGCTGTATGTGGTGGGACACCCGTGTGCAAAAAGGCACCTGAGAGGGCACTTTATTGTGTTTTATCTACCATAGGGGCATCCAAGTGGGCACTTTATTTTGTTTTATCTACCATAGAGGCATCCAAGTGGGCACTTTATTGTTTTTTATCTACCATAGGGACATCCAAGTGGGCACTTTATTTTGTTTTATCTACCATAGGGGCATCCGAGAGGGCACTTTATTTTGTTTTATCTACCATAGGGGCATCAGAGAGGGCACTTTCGCATTGTTTTTTGAACATGGGGGCACCAGGATGTGTAAATTCATCACCATACAAATTAAACCTTACTCTTAAGAATCCACTGCATGGATAAATATTGTTAATTGTTTTGAAATTGATGTCTTATTTAGGTAACAAATAAAAAGACAGACAGTCAAGTTTATTTTAACTTTATTAGTGTCCAACCCATGAGCCCTTTGAAAAGATGAAATGTTTCTTTAACAGGAAGAGAAAAACATTCTTTTGTAATTAGTGATCTCAAAAAAGTTTTTATTATTTTGAACTCAAAGGCGCAATATGTAAGAATTGGCCATCTCTCGATTTCATACTCCAAACAAATAGGGGGCAGCATATCATCAAATAACCGCTTACTGCTGCTAATTGTAGGTTCTGTTAGATAGGTCGCTCGATTAGATGTGCAGCTAGTGGTCTGGACCCTAAAGTAAACAAATTAAAGTAAAATATCATCTAGTTTTGTGTGAAACTGCTCAGTGACCTACATCGTCTCGCTCAACAAACGTCATCAACGCCAAGATGGCTGCCAACTGGGGTCAGAATAGGTACTGGTTAGCATGCTAACTCCAGTAGATATCTCAAAAGTGCTGTATTGTAGGCAACTGGACGTGTTTCAGTTTCTTGAAGACGTTTCACCTCTCATCCAAGAGGCTTCTTCAGTTCTAACTAACTGGAGAGGAGTTGCAGGCTTTTAAAACTCGTCCTTACAGAGACATTAGGGACATGCCTGAGCTCTGAGTTTCAGAGTCCTCAGGGCCACTTGTGTTTACCTCTTTGATAAAGTGTAAATACTCCCATTTCTTCATATTCTGTTGATAATTTTGAGTATGTATTTAAAATGTTAAATGTTGCACCTTTAAGACATTAAAACAAAAAATGCTCAATGCCCTGTGAGTTTTAGTTTAGTTTAGTTTACTTAGGTCATTTTCCAACTTATAAAAACGCAAATACACTGGTAGATAGACAATAAATTAACTTAATGATTCTAGCTTCAGAAAAACAAACAAACAAACAAACAAACAAACAGCAACTAGGAATATGCACATTTTTAAATATAAAAACCCCAAACTCATTTTATGTACACTCTGGTGTTCATACTTCTGTTTTATATTCGTAAATCATCCTGTGTTTAATACTTTTGTTTAATCTATTGTGTGTTTTACACAATATTAAATGCGTTAATAAAAGCTGGTCAAGGTGAGGCTATTTATATTTTAACTCTCTCCCTCAACGTTATTCTTCGTTTTTCTGCGGGCCGTGAACACGCACGCGGTCCCTTCACTGTCACTCTCGCTCTGCAAGTGGGCAGAGCGAACACATACAGAGGGCTCGTGCGCTGTGCCTGGAATCTCATCTCTCCAGTCCGCCCGACTCAAACGACGTCTCCTCTCGCCCTCTGCCCGGATTTTAACTCTCAGTCCCACTTTGTAGCACCACCGCGGGCTGCCGACGGGAACCGTTACAAAAGGTAAGCCCCTTTCTGTCAGCGTGACCGCTCCGGAGCTCGTTTTCTGCCCCATTGTCCAGGAAATAACGCTGGGAGAAGAGGCGCAGCATTTAGCTGTGCGTGCTCGGGGAGTGGGCGACTTGTCATTGCGGCGGTGTGTGTGTATGTGTGTATGTGAGTGTGTGTGTGTGTGTGTGTGTGTGTGTGTTTTGTTGTGAAATGAGTGGTGGTCGACCGAGGCTGCTAGTTGAATTAGCCGTCTGGAGCCTCAAAAACAAAGCTAATGCAGCCAGAAACTGCGGTAGCTTCCATGCGAGTCGGTTAGCCACTCTGGTAAAAGAGCTGGGTAGCTAACGTCAACGCTAGCTGATGTTTGTCTTTTAGGGAATCAGACGTTAATCGCCGCAGCGAGCAAGGGGGTCCCATTGTTATCACACGGCAGGGTTAGCTAGCTTATGAAAGAAGTGATAGTATCCCACTGTGATAATGCAAAAAAACTGACAGTATATTGATTATTATGTCCTCTGGCAGTATAGCATCAATCTAGCAGGATCATGTCTCGAACAGGTTGTTTAAGAATAAACTCCAAGTCATTACCAGCTACTTGTGACCAGGTGCTTGTTTACAGCAGTGTTAAGTTAATGACATACTTCAGAGCTATTATCTTTAATACACCACAAATATAGCTCCGAGATGTTTACCCAACCATGTGGTCAATATTCAGCAAGGAGGAAGCAGGTATCAGCTGCAGACAGTCCCTTGACAGTGTTGCACTTATTTGAGTTTCAACGGAAACAACTGGTGAAACAGGACCGAGGCATTTCACTGGAACTGGGAAGGCTGGGGATTTCTTTTCTCCCTCTCAGCTCCCACAGATGATGTTGCGTTTAGGTGACACAGTCTCAGATAACAGGCTGTGGAAGTTAATCGTGTTCATTTCATGTCCTGCAGGCCCACAGTGCTGGGGAAATGCTTAGCTGGAAAAATGGTAGGATCTGTATTTTGGGCTAGAATTACATGAATTAACACCTGTTTTAAAAAAATGAATCTAGGTTGAATATGAAAGAAAACGCCTTTGGTACTTTGCTCTAACTTGTGTAGTTTAATTATGTGCCTCACGTTTTTCAACCGGTTGTTTTAGGGCTGCAACTAAAGATGAATCTGCTGATTATTTTCACTATTAATCGATTCATCGCTTGGCCAACGTTGAAAAATTTTCATCGCATTGTCCTAGATCGCAGAGTGACATCCTTAAGGTAGGGGCCAATACTGATACCAATTATTAGTAATCAATAGGAGACAAACAACTGATATTTAGAGCAGATGTACAATACACATTGTACACATTACTATTTGTTTTGCAGTTGCAGATTATTCAGTGTTGATAGGTTTGTACTTGTGACATGTAACCAATTGAATAGTGTTCCCCGTCTGGTGACTACAGACAGCGAAAGGATGCTACATCAAAGCCGAAATTGCACATTTTTAACGCAGTTATTTTATCTGCGATTGCAGACAAAAAACACAGATGCATTTTAAAGTTACACTATGTAGTTTTGAGGGGAAATTATAATCAGAGAAGAAATAAACAAACAACCTGACCTTGATGACAACACAATTTCATATTGTTTTACTTTGTAGCTTCGAACAGTCTTCTGGACCTTAATTTCCTCTGAGAACAGCTTGTTTACTCAGTTATGAAAAACAATATATTTACGAGTTTGTATTATTACCTCATCAATATTGTAACTATTAAAATTTAATTTAATTTCTTCTTCAAAACAACATAGTGCCCCTTTAATCAGAAAAATGCTGAATATCTGCTCAGGCAATTAATCTGTCTGACTCTACTTGAAATTGCATCTTCTCTCCAACCAACAGTCCAGCACCGATAGGCTCTTCATTTACTATCATAAATGACAAAGAATAACAGCAAATCCTTACATTTAAGAAGGTGGGACCAGCAAATGTCTGACATTTTTGTTTGCAAAAATATCCAAAAACAACTAAACGATCATCAAATAGGAATAGCAGCTTATTATTGTTGAACAACAAATCAACTAATTGTTGGAGCTCTGACGTAGATAATGAATTAAAAGGGGACTGAGGATGGCCCCAGGGGGACCCCACAAAAAGCATCAATTATTCAACTAATCGTTGCAGCTCCAGTTTGTTGAGGACCAGCCAGATTAGTAAAAGTGTAATCAGTCCGTAACAAGGATAAAGGGAGAGTGAGACGTTTGATGTTCTGCTCCGGTGTGTATTAGGTCACTCTGGCTCATTGCTGAAACACTTAACTCACCAGTGCAGTCCAGTAATTTCCAGTCTGCGCCACAAGTAGTCTCATGTAATCAGGTTATGACATACTGATTTGATTACATGAGATGTGGCCTATCCTGTGTCATTATCATGCAGGGTCCAAATGCGATTTTGTGGAATTTCAACAAGCAGCTTGTCAAAAGGTCCTAATGTCTTTTTAAAGTGGTTTTGGTGGGTGATCAAGAACACCGAGTTCAGGACTAATTTCCCTACAGTGCCAGTAAAGTCTATCGCATCTAATTCAATGTGAAAACTCCCTGCTTATGATCATCGACTGTAGGCTGCAAGCTAATGCTGAGTGTAGTGACCATCCCGAGGTGAGCCACCAACTGCCCCTGGCTTTATAAAGAGCTCTTTCAGCCACCTTTTTGCCGGAGCCCTTTGGGATTATAAATCCTGAGGAAAAGGAGCTTTGCTTCGGTGGCATGCTTCACTGGCAAGAAATCGTTTGGAGGTTGTGTGTGTGTATTTGAGGGGGGGTGTGTAGCCAGCAGAGGCAGTGGAGGGGTGAGGAGGGAGGGATTGAAGATGGAGGGATCGGGGGAGAACTGGACTGTGGTGATGGATGCTATGCAGAGAAGTGGAACACTTGGCCTTTCTGTGATTAAAGGGCCCCTGTTCTTTCAGCACAAACACACACATACACACTCACACACCTGTATTCTCTTACTTGAGGTCAGGCTGAGGTAAAAAAAAATCAGCTTTTTGGGAAGAACATTGTGCCATGTTTCGTTGCACTTTAGCCAGAAACCTCACTCCACCTTGGCACTCCGCTCTGAAGAGGCTCTCTTCCATCACGCAACACACATTCGCTTCTTTACAGTCGCGCTACTGTTTGCAGCTCTGCAGTGTGAAGCACTCATTTATTCGTGCTGCACATCTGAGCTGTAGAGAGATGTTCATTGGCAGGGCAAGTCACAAAGCCTACTGTAAATCCTCTTGAAAAGCTGTTTTTTCACATCCAGGGCAATGACTAAAAAACTGAAGAGGTAATAAAAGGAAGATTAGGGATTTTCAAAGGGCCTTTAGTGTAACCTCAAACATTAATCACATCCTCAATTTCATGCCTGGTTTTTTGTCTCCGAGACTGTTGAAAGATTCACTCATAGGTGGAATATTGAACCGTGAACTGCTGTTCAAAACTACATTAAAAAGTCAAAATGAGGTTGTGAGGCATTTAATATTGTAATGCTGTTGCCTAGTTAGCGACCTCTAAATTAGTTTGACAACCATGTTGTTAGGACAGATCCTGTTGTGCTGATAAAATGTGTAATAACTGTGTGATACAGTTATTCTTCAGAACTGTGAAGCTGCTTCCACAGAAAGATGAAGTAATGTTTTGGCTGAAGTGTGTGTTGTTATTTTTCATGCCACGAGGATATAATGTGACAACATTTAGCCACTCCTGACTCCTTTTTAAGGGTTTTAAAGGGTTGGGATTGCATGAAGAGTGAAGATCAGTATTAGGATTAGTTTTATCTTTGGAGAGTGTTTTGAGATTACAGTTTAAGATATGCTGCCTGATTTTATTTTATCATTAGTGGTCATCTTCTACATCATGATAAGGCTGACTTGTGTTATCAAAACAGGAGAGCTTTTATGTGGTGGTGACAGGAAAAAAGAAGTGCCACGTCTGCCGTCAGCACCTCATAAGCAATTCCCACCCACACTTGTTGCCCGGTTTGTCTTCAACATGCAGGTCATGTTCTCGGAGGTCTCGTCCTCTCCCTCTCATCTCATGGCATGTTGTGGCAGGTTTAACCTGTGGGAGCTCAGCCTGAGAGAAGTTATGCCTCAGCTTTGTCTTTGGCGATGACTTTAGAAAGTGTTTCCAACAAGCATGTCTCAATCAGTGTCCTTAGGAGGTTTTACAGTTGGTAAAGAGCTTGAGTGTTGTTTATGCGTTTGCCAAATGTAAAAAGTATTCACCAAGAAGTGATGGTCATCAGTGTGTTTCAGAAATGATGACTACCTGTCCTAGATGAGACCTACAGTAACTGGTTCCGCCTGTTGTTTCCTTTGTATTTTGGCTTTATGTCTTGCCAAAAACAAAAGGACTCTGAACTAAATTCTGCTCAGTTCAAACAAGGACTGTATGTCCACAGGAACAAGACAGCTACAGACACAGTACGAAAAATGAAAGAAGATTGTTGGATCACCTCCCACTTGGCTTCCTTTTCCTTGACAATGGAGTGAAATTCAGCATTTTTTGTTTCTCCCAACTCCCAAATGTGCTGAGCGGATTCCTTTTGTGAGAACAGTCATGAGTTCACTGGTTCTCACTGGTTTTTGCAGGTACTTTGAGTGTTAAAACTGTCCAGGGACTCAACCCTCCCCTGCAGTTAATATTGATAGGATAGTGAGGACGTTGCCACCTGTAAGGATAACCTGCATAGCAGTTTTCATTAACTTTTTTTGTATGATCATGCTTAAAATGTTGTGGATTATGTAATTTGACTCTTTACAAATTTAACTAGAATTTTCACCAAACACATTTTTCTTTTTGGACTTTGGTCACATTCTGAAGATGATTTTGCAAACACCAAATCAACTGGGTTGAAATGAAGAGAACTATTCACCTAAATGTGTCCTCACAGTAAAAGAACAGGTTTTGTCAGCTGACAGCATGTATTCATTTTGAGATCACATTTGTTTTGATGTCTCTTGTAAATGAGGGTGTGCTTGTGTTTATGGAAATGAGGGTTTTACATCCTGTATAAAGCTTCTCAATTGGTTGATCGGCCACATCGCCTTCCCCCATGATCTTATCTTTACTGAATAACTCACCAACCAAAACAATTATTTTTTTTTCATTTCCTTCACTGTCCACCAAAGCCTTTTTGATGTTCATAGCACTCTAGCACTATCAGATGTATGTTTACTTATAAAGCTTATTTTGTCTGTGAACATTTCCATAACAAAACCTTGACATTGGTTGCCTTTAAAAACTGTTTGAGCCCATCAATGACTCAATAAACTACACATTAACATTGATCTTGTTTTATCTCCCATTTAAGATTAACTTCCTGGACTTAGCTGCAGGAAAAGCCTGCCACAAACCCCGGCATTTGCTCCTGATATCTAGTTACGAGCTGGATTCACACCAGTAAGGTGGTGAAGCTGCTGCAGCAGCAGTGCCTGTTCCTCTGGAGGGCCTAATGAATAATTAAGAGGCGGGGCATATGTGAAGAAGGCCATTAAGATGCAGAGTCACACTGGTCTCCATGGTAGCAGGGCCATATTATCAGGATCACGTCTCCTTTGGCCAGGCAACAGGCGAACTATCCCAGCCTTAGTGTGGGAGAGGGTGGACGTCGACTGGAAGGAGGAATTTCACTTCTCCTGAAAGAGTTTTTGAAGTGACGCTTGAAAATAATCCCAAAGCCTTAGCCTCTAAGTGCCAAATGGACGGGTGTCACAGCATCGTGAAGACAAACAGTGTCTCAGGTGAAGTTGTGATGATGCAGAGCTTAGTAGAAATGATAGATTGATAGAAGATTACTCTGCAACAGTTTTGATCATTAATATTTAAGGCAATTTATGAGCAAAAATGGAAAATATTCACTGGTTCCAGCTTCTAAAATGTAAATATACTTATAACCTACTAAACTACTATTAAATCCGCATTCTGGCCGTCTGTTGCCATAGACGCTATCTGTATAAGTAAAATATATATTTTATCGAATCATTGAGTAACCACGATGTAAAGTGTGTCAGTATGCGAATTCAGAAAGGGAATAGGGGTTTAAACAGTTTGTGCTTTGATCCTTACTAAGAAGTGGCTGCAACGTAGCAACCATGCATTGTTATTACAATACAACATGCCGCTTGTCATCATTGTTTGTGATACAAAAGGTCTATTTGCAGTTTAAACTAATAATACTTCAAATGAGTAATTTCTTCAATAGCTCTTTGTGACATCAAAGAAAATGGATGCACAAATAAATCGTTGAGATTAGCTTTCAGAGGTCCCATCTGGGCCCATGCAGCACTGCTGATGCAGGTTGACAATGGGTTACTGTACATGTCAGTCCGTGTGACTTCATGCCCACAGCTGTAAAAAGCCAGTGTGAGCATGAGCAGGACTGAAGGGGAACAATGTATCATTTTCACCAAATGAACTGAACCACAGCAGATAACCACTGTCTTTATCGGTTAATCTGCTAATTATCTTTTCAATTAATCAATTAATTATTTGGTTCACCAAACACTCAGCAACGATAGAAAATACAAGGGATGAGTGAGTACACATTATCTGTATCTGGATAACCAACTAAGTAATTATCGTAGCCATATCTGCAATCAGAATGAGTGTGGCATAAACCAGAAGTGGGTGGTGTTTAAACTGGAAGTAGTTAATTTAAACCCAGAACTGATTTGGGTTGATTTGAAGTTGCTGTATTTATTTTATTTTATTTATTTTTTTTATTGATAAAGAAGGATTTACAGAACAGCCTCAGAACTGAGCTTCAGATCCATATTGTTGATCTTTAGAGCAAGATGACTGATTACAAAACCAGTTTTTATAAACTTGAATTGATGAACTTCAGCTATTAAAAAGGGACTCTCCTTCACGAGTACAGATATAGCAACATTTTCCTTGGATGTAGAGGTGTCGATAATTGTGATACTGAAAATTTAAATCTTTATCGTGTTAATAACACGCATATGATAATATCATGTTAATCGAGTTCATCTGGTTGCCTTTTCACTAGTAAATGAGTGTAATTGTCCTTTCTGTACACTTTTTTGAAAGTTATGGTTACAGACTCTCTCTCCCTCCGTAAACTTTATTCTTAGAGTTATTTATTTGCTTAAAAATAGACAAAACGCACAATAAACATAATTAAAGAGAGATTTGATTGGCAGAAAAAATGGAGATAATTGTCTGTTGCAGAGTGTTTCATACAGACTGACAAGTAAGAGTGATGGTCATCACCAGCAGAGAGGTCTGAACTCACCTGAGTGTGGGAAGTTCAGCTCTATGAAAGCCTATTCATATTCAGGGGAAAAATGGATACTTTTTCCAGGTTAATCCATAATTGATAACTGAGGCTACATCTAGAGCTTATTTCACTGCTTTCTGTGGTTATGCAACAAGCTCTTAGTGTATGTTATTTCAGTTCAGTAGAACGCTCTCTCTTTTGGACCTGGAGTAATGCACTGGAATTAATCTGGACGTCTCAAAGCCTGCTTCACCTTTTATAGAACATCTCCTAAACTGCACTTTTAAGGAAGTTATTTTCAGCTCCGATCACAGATGCAAAGCAAATGGACAGAGTCTTCACCCCGCTTCGCCATCTGGCCCCGGTCTTAACAATTCAGCATATGACAGAACAAGGGCAAAGGTTGTGTGATTAGGACTCTGCTGGAGAGATATTAAAGCCTGAGATGATTATTGTGACAGTGATGCTATATCATTGTTAAGTCTAAATCCCTGCAACTTCACCCTAAACCAGTTTCATCTGCATACACAGGGAAGATAAACCAAGTGTCCCTGATAGCTGCAACATAGATGGATACCGCTTGTTGGGAACATTCATCCTAGATGCTGCTACTGTCTCGAGCAGCAAGAAATGTACTTTACTTTGTCTGGAATTTTCAGCCAAATAATAAACTCTGTTTATTTTTGTTTCTTGGCCATCAATACGTCTGTCTCCCACTTTGCAGAGACTGTGAGTCACTTTGAGTTATTGTATTATGAGTGCCATGGAAATCTTCATGCATCTGTCCCTTGAATTGTACGTTTAGCAGCATTATCATGTATTTATTTCCAATTTTTGCATTCATAACGCAGCTCTTGACAGGAAAACGACCCACCAGCTGTTTGACCTTCCAGATCTGTGTACTTAATGTGTAAATCACTTGTCATACCTTGATAATAAACAGATGTTCTCCCTTTGACTTATTATGCGACCATTAAAAAGCAATCAGCCGTAGCGGTAATGATTTATGTATGTTTTAATATTTGTATTTAATTTAGATTAATTTATTATTTCACTTTAGTTTTTTCTTTTCACGTCTGGTTGGTCGTATCCATACTACAGTGTGGGCGATACTAAACTGAACAGCAAGTGCAGTTTTACAGCTGTAATTTCAGCTCTGTTGTCCCAAACAGGAACCAGACCTTTCTAGCAGAATTGGTAATTTCTCCCAGGCCTGAATGATTCAATTGTTTCTGTCTTCACTGCCTCTTGAACCTGCGGGCTTGTGTGTGCCGATACTTCTCCCAACAATGAAAAAAGCATTCAGCAGGTTGTTACGTTATCATCCCTGGTTGCAAAGGATCATATATTCTGCAACCTCAGCTGGCTGTCAACACACTGGGCTGTTGCTGCTGAGAGCCAGAGGGCTCCCTGCCAGACAAATTAAGATCCTGAATTAGAAACCAGAAGGTAACTGAGAGGATATGTGTGCACTGCTGGAGGGGCTGAAAAGCTGCATCGCCCCTTTCTCTCTGGATCTGGAAAGTTTCCTAACAAAGGAGTGATGTTGCATGATCGGTTACAGCGTTAACAGCGTTAAATAAGACGGATGGACACAGGAAATCAGGCCAGCTCCGACTGAGATTGTGTGTATTCAGAAGCTGAAGCGGCTTGAGTCAGTGTACTGTGTAGGTTTTGGCTCGTGCATCTTCCAGCGATGTACCACAGGGCAGTCTTAGCAGCGTTCCTCTCTGATAAACAGCCCCAGAACCTCCCGTCCTTGCCAGCCTGCTCCCGCTCTCCTCCTAGCGAGCGATTCCCAAGCAATGAGAGACATCCGATGTTATCGGCGCTGCAGATTGCACGGCGCTACTGCCAAGGGCTCGTCTCATGATTTGACAGTGCGGTGCAGAGATTTTTTTTTTTCTCCTCAGTCTTGTTTTGCACACATAAAGCAAAATAGTGTGTTCAATGAAAAGACAAGAAGCAAGAATCAGTGCTTTGTTAAAATGTATGATCTCTGTCCGATTGAGCTTTTGTCTTAAATGGCTGAACAATTATGGTGTCATAACCTGCTGTGAGATTCCAGCCCTGTTGGAAGCTGCTCGCAGCTGTCTCTGACCTATTTCTGAAGCTGATGGATGTAAGGTGAAAAGAGTCTTTTGTGTCGCTGCCTTTTGTGTTTTCTTGGGAAAGCGCAGATGACTTTCTGATATGAACGTCTTTGCTATACCCCGTTCTCAACACTGACCTCTGAGATCAATAAATACACTGATAGAAATAAGGACAGGTGAAAGAAGTCCATTGTAATCGTGGGTTTTTCACAGTATTGCATCCATGCAGGCGGCTGTGGTCTTGACCTGGTTAGAGCCGCTTTGAAAGAGCAGAAGAGAGCCGCAGTTCAAAAGCAAGGCTGCAGAAATCCCCTCCCCACACTTAGCCTCATTTACAGCGACAGCGGTTGAATGCAGATGAGAGAACATCTTCTCCTTTTGGCTCCATTGCGTGTCAGAAAGTTTTTTCTCCCTCTTTTTTTTGTTTAATGCCTAAAGCCAGAAGCATTTATTTAGCATTGCGTAGATTGCCTTCAGGTTGTCAGTTAAGGCTTGTTTAACTATTTAACAGCTGCCTGAGTGCTGCAGGGCTGTCCCAGTCTATGTTTGGCAAAAGTTTAGACGGCTGTCTTGTCATTGGCGTGGTTGTGTTCATTCAACATGTTTGGCTATGTTCTCACATATCAGAAGCTGGCACACGGTTGAGAAATATGGACTTCTTTCTAGGAATATTTATCTATTTATAGGTATTTATGAATATCCTCTGGTCAAACATACAGATAAAGTTGATAATAAGTTTTTGTTGCTCTAAATATGTGTGTAAACGTACGCTGTCAAGCAGCATTAAAAGTTTTAAGATTGTGTTGAGTAAAAAGGAAACCATTCACTGCCACCGCAGAGCAGACAAAAAGTCGCAGTCTCAGGAAATGAAGTAGACCTTGTGGTTTTTGTCATTTTTGAAATGACTCAATTAGTAACTGTGTGACTTTTTTGCCCCTTTACACATTTCAAGCGTCTCGTATCTGCAAAAATTCCGGATGATATTTACGATACTTTCATTTACACCGAACCCCAAGTAATGCTCAGGCTTCAAGAGTTTGCATGAGTGGCCACAATGTAAATTTTGTCATTCATGCGGGACCTTTCAAGTCTATATCTCTATGTACAACTGTTATGCTACCTCACCCATACAGACAACTCAATGGTTAAACTGATCAGGGATTAGAAAAATGGCACCACAGCCGGGTGCACCTCCTGTATGTGTTGAATTTGCCAAATGAAACGGGTTACAGACACCAACTTCAATGTTACTGCGGCTGAGGGTATTTCCCTAGACTGGTTTACTGACAAAGTCAAAGTTTGGCTTCATGGTAAAGGAGCCACATCCGATACGTGTAAATGCATCATAACTTCATAACCGGGTAATAGTTCAGGTTATTTTTCAAGAAAATGCCAAACATTTTTTTGGCTCCAGCTTGTTTAATTTGAGTTGAACAGTTGAACAAAACAAGCGATTTTTCAACATTACCATGGACTCTGTTTAACAGTTTAATCGATAATTAAAATAATTGTTGGTTTCAGTCCTAGTTTTACGTTGGCTTGTGTTGCTGCAGTGAAAAACAAATTAAGTAAAACTTAGTTTCACCTTGTTTGTGACCTTTTGCCTCCTACAGATTTATTTCTTTAAGTGGGAGTAAATATGTCAAACTTTGACCTTTTGCCACATGCTCAACCACACAGTCCAAGAGGGACATCTTCCTTTGTTTATCTTGCAGAAAAGCTTGTTGAACATTTGTGCAAGAAACTAAAATGTAATAACAGAAAAGGCACGCATTTAAAATTCTGTTTGTGTTCCCGCTTGTCAGTGAGGAAGACAAATGTGGGCTATCCAAATGTTTATATTTTGAGGGAACTCTAAACCCCCTTGCATAAACTCCATACAGCCCCATCAATCATGAAGATCACAGTGTGTGGGTGAGACGAGGCTGTTATGTGTAGCCTCTCTTTCTAGAGTAAGAGAAGCATTAACCTTGAAATTACTGATCTTGTTTTTAGCCAGTGTTCTCGCTTAAAGTCTGTATTGCTTCCACGCCAGATATATTCCACGCCACCAGACTCCATGCACTTATTTCTCCTTTTTGGAAAGAGAAGATTTAAGTTGGTCCTGTGCTGTATGTGTTATTAAAATCCAGATTCATACATCATAGAAAAAACAAGATGAGTTTTCACTCGTCTTGGCTCACCGCCTGCATACAGTAGGAGCTTCCACACACAGCGACCTCCAGTTCAGGTACACTGTGCCTCTGTGCTGTGTGGTGTGCTGCAGTTATAAACTGGCTGGAAATCTGAACCACACACACCTTCCCCTTTAATATCTCCTCCACCCATCTATGGCTGGTTCCTCTTTTTGTAAGCGTAACTGCAGCTGTAGTGTCATGCTTTATCTCCTCTAGTGCTGGTCTGGTTTGTCACCCTTTTTAAAAATTCACACCATGCATGCAGTACCTTGTATAGCAGGACATGAGGCTTTGTTTCTGTTTGAAAAAATGTTTTGATTTCATATAGAGATATTCAGACTTGAACAGTTGATGAATAATTAAGTGATTGACAGAAAATTGACCTTCAACAGTCAAGCGATTGTTGTAGTCATTTTCGAAAGGGGTGCTATGTAGTTTTCAAGAAGAAATTCAAACTCAGAATTTTAATATCGACTTTATAAACCACATCGTGCACCTATATATCATTGTAGATGTAATAGTTTTGGTTATCATACAATTTGTCAGAAAAAATAAACCATATGACGATGTTATTCTGAGGTCGTGGTGCTTGTACACTACAAAAACTCAAAATCTTACTAACTTTATTTATCCAGTTTCTAGTCAGTATGTCTTATTATATTTAATATAAGACACAATCACCTAGCAGGTTATGTTTCAGTGAGATACAGGGACCTGATTCAGACACAATATCTACAATATTTCAAGAAATATTAACATGCGTACATTCATTCTTTTATATACTTATTTTTGTTGCGGCATTTTTAAAGTGTAATACGCTTCTTCAGTGTACTCTGATTTATGACCAACACTGCTTACTCACTGTCTAATTATCAGTGTTTTTATTGTAATCATGTCCATGTGGGATTGGGTTGGGAGAGGGAACTCCCTCATTATCTCTAATTAGCAGACTAACCCCTCCTCTGTCTTTGCTCTCTGTGCTTTCTTCGGCAGGATGCAACAGGTTGGACTCAGTCCACTGAGGACGAGGATGGGTCAAAGAAGGAAATCACGCCGGTGAGGCAGACGAGCCATACGACCTAACCCAAAACCCAAAGCAGCTACACCAACTGACACAGCCATGCCCCGCCTGCCCTCCTGATTCTCCTCCCCCGACCCCTACGCCTTCCCTCGGTCAAATCCTAGTCACAGCAGCCCCCAACATCCCCCTGTCAAGTCAGCATGGCTACACCCTTCCTGTGGAAGCTGTCATCCCAGAAGCTGGGCTTCTTCCTGGTCAGCTTTGGCTTCATCTGGGGCATGATGCTGCTGCATTTCACCATCCAGCAGCGAGCCAGCCATGAGAACAGTGCTGTACTGAGGCAGCAGATCCTGGACCTCAGCAAGCGCTACATCAAGGCCCTGGCTGAGGAAAACCAAAGTGTCATGGACGGGCCTTATGTGGGAACCATGACAGCTTACGGTGAGTAGTTTCTAGCTGCAGCGGTTTTCAAACTGTAAGGTGGGAGTGGCGTGAGGCAGAGACACTGCATGAGATGGAAAGAGTTGCATGAAGGTATTCTAAAAGATACGGGAAGTTAGTTATTCTACTGATTCAGTTCACTCATCTACACGGCAACAGTTGGAGCTGCAGCAGGGGCAGTGACACACAGCTCATGGAGGCTATTAAGGTACACAATTGCTGCAATTTGAATCAACATCGTTCTCCCTCTCAAAGTCATTCTCAAATCTGAACACAGAAGTGATACACAAATAATTTGTGTCTGTGTGACAAACACTTTCCGAAGATCATTATCTACATGAAAACTATTGATTTTTTTATGATTATATATTGATTCTGAATATTTGAAACGGCCTCAATACTCATTTTCCACACTATCGATATACCAATACCAGCTGCACTTTCTCTCGCTCACCTCCTCTCAGTCACTCAAGTTGCTTCTTCTCATCACTCACTATTCACTCTGTTTTGTGATGGTGTTCTCATCAAAGATGGCAAGTGCAGAGCCTCCGTGTCTGGTTTTGGTTGACAAAGAAAACAGCGGAGTGCTGTTAGGAAATACTTTGCATTTGAGGCAAAGGAACAAATAAAGGCAGAGGTTACAAGCCTGCCCACATGCAAACCATGCTACAGATCAGTGCTCACAGGAGGTGCTAATACAACAAATTCAGCAAAGCCAAGCTGATCCCCTTCAGGGCTATCAGGCCAGAGGAATCTCAGACAGTAGCTTTTCAGTTGATTGGATAAAACTTTGGCTATGATGCGTAACACACAGCACACAACAACAGTACCTTGTTAAATTACATTCTTATAACTTAACATTCTTATGCCTTTTAATGTTGTGCCAACTTTTCCCTGTCCTTTTGCAATTGGTATTGATTATTGATATTTTTCAAGCCATTGTATCGTCGTTAGAAATTCCAGTTAATATACTTATCTTGATATAATATACATACTTTTTAATGGCTTCACATAAGTTTTTACAGCCATACAGGGTTCTGTGATCTGCTATATTTGACGTAGTCCAACTGGGTAAAGCTCATTAATTGCCCCGATGATACAAGCAAATAAGTAATAATTGCCTGACATATCTGGAAGGAGCTAGAGGCTGGTGAATGTGAAGTGTACAGGTTTCCTTCTTTTTTTCTGCTATTATCATAGCAAAAAGTATTAATTGATGTTGCGTGAGCCACTGCATCTTGGTGTGGTCTTTCCCTCTCTTTTTACATCTTCTTTAAATCAAATCAAAATGGTTCCACTCGTCTACCTCCTGAGCAGGCACAGCATTACCTATATTCAAGAGAACGTGTCTGGGAATGTTAACGCTGATACAGCTGCATCGGAGCGTAATACTGTAATAGCACAGGTCCAGAAGAGCCATCAATAAGTTATTCATGCCATTAATAGACCTGTACGGCTCGATGGGAGGCTTCATTAGAAACCTGAGATTGGAATTGATTGTTCTCTAATGCTCAGAGAAACAACAGGATACAGTAAAGCTCCTGGAGATTAAATCAGCTCCCCAGAACAGAAGGAAGAAGCTGAAGTACACAAAGTAACAAGGTACATGCAAACATGTGGGAAAGCCACTATGTAAAGTACCACCAGCAGACTGTACTTCTATTTAACTCAATGGTAGTGCTCGAGCATCTTGAAGGAAATCCAACCTCAACATCTGTGCATATAAAATCAACTAAGTACTAATGTGTAATTCACTATGACCTGGTGTTAATAACTCAAGATGAGGAATACATGTACAGACATATAACAAAGAGGAGAAACTCTGCCTAAATACTACATTTACATATGAGTATTCCTCCTCGTTAATCATGTGATTAATGTGATCCGAGCTCAGTCCATATAATCTCCTCTAACATCATCCACAGTTTCCAGGGACCAGCGTCCTGTCCAGTTAGTTTTGTCCCCTCATATGATGGATTGATTTTTCACAGTGCTGTCGGAGCAGCAGCTGACTGCCGTCCAATATCATATCAAAATCCATTTCATGTCCTTGATTAGATCGGGAGGCAGCAGGATACTTGGGCTTCCTGCGCTCACTCACTTGGCCGATGATTTGCCCTGATACGATTTGTAATGAGTTTAAGGGGAAACGGGGTTTCCTCCACTGCTACCCATAAATGACCCATAAAATCTTAATGCATCTGAATTTAATATTGTCTCCTGAAGAGACCAGTTGGAGCACAATTGGGACATTGCCTCATTAGTTAGGGCAGATTGTAAGGAGACCCACCTGTTGAAAAGCATGAAATAAATGTTTATACACAGTATCACGTGTATGAAGTTTGTCTCAAGCTAATTCCTTTCATTATCTTATGTTAGACATTGTGTTTCACCTTCTTTATCTTTTTAAGTCTCACAGATTGTTATAAATATTTTAATGCACTACGACTTCCTGCATCCTCTTCAGTCTTCTCTTTTTCAAGATTATAAATCTTACGAAATCAAAACTGCCAAAAATGTGCCTATTTATTGTCATATTGTGCACAATTTAAGAAATATTGGGAGAGCAACCCAACAAATCAACAGAAGTTAGCGTGCAAACCAGCTAGCCCTAGCCCATCCTGTCTCATAATACCACTCTGAGTTCAGACCACTAACTGCACAGCTAACTGAGCTAAGTAACTGATATCAGCTACAGTTTGTAACAGTGAGCGGCTACTCTGGTGATGCCCTCTATTTGTTTTTGTTGTAGTATGAATTTGAGGTGGTCATTTCTAACATATTGCCCTTAACCTTGATCCGTGACTAAAACTATTCTGTATTGTAGTTGTGAAAACCTTGGTCATTGGGTCTTGAACCCAAGCTGACCTGGATATATCAAAGTGCTGTCAGTTTCATCTCTTATCACAGTACATCATAATCATCACCTGAGGAGGAAATGTATTAGGGAATTTACACAGGAAAACAAATGCATGCTATCAATGGTTATTACTTTTTGGAATTTGATTCCGAATATTAAATTGGATAGAAAATCACCTTCCATCTTTCGGTCGCACAGTTAGCTACGCAAGGTTTTATTGTCAATGCAGCAGGGAAAATAGGACTTTCAATTAGTCTTTGAAGCATGAAAACAAATTAATTTTGGAATTGGTTTGTCTTTTTGTTCTCAGGACATTGTTATTATATTGCTTCTCTTTTTGTCCACGGCTTCTTTTTAAGTGATAGCACATCGTGCCTGTGATGATGTTGGTTTTCTCTCTATTAAAGCTTGCTTAGGATGACCACATTTTCGATTGGGCCTGATTATGCTCGGGTCCTTGTCAAATCGGGTCTCTCTTTTCTTTTTGAGATGATTTTGCATTCAGCATGTCCTCACAGTTTGAGGTGCTGGAGCACCATTGACTAATTCCATTGAATAGATTCCTGTCTGTGCTTCATTTGCACCGCAAACATCCCTGAAGCCTCTCAAGGCGCTGTCATCCCATCTCCTTCATCCACGGAAAAGTCAGACGTGTCAAAGATTTGATCTTTCCTGTCCCACCCCTCCTGAAACTGAGCCATGCAGCCGGGCGTGACCAGCCACCTGACACGGCGCCTTATTACCACACACTTCAGCAGCTATTGTGGATTTCTTTTGTGGAGTGGACACACAGTGCTCTTGTAGTCTCTAGTACTAGGGCTTTTCTGTAGGGCCAATATCAGAATTCAGAAGAATCCAGCTGCCCACCGTGGGGTCTGGGTGTGGTGTGAGCTTATATTTCTGCTCTAATCCTCTCCATCCTCTGTGGGGATGAAGGTTATTGTGCGCTCCTTCTGCTTCTGTCTCCTCTTTGTTATATTACGTTGGTGAGATATGGAGACAACTGCTAGGCCGGTTGGAAGCGTCACAGATGACAATAACCAAAAGGGATCAGTGATGAATGCCTTGGGCTTATTTTCCTCTGTAATCACTTCTTTCTCAAGCTCAAGGGTTTAATAATAAATCCCAGGTCGTTGTGCGTCTAGATTATTATCTTTTATGATGTTGTTATTATTATTAAAAGCAAAGTGAAGTTTGTGTGTTTTCCGCTCCAGGATTTGTTTTGTAACTGCATCACCTTGATAAGGCGTATTGAGACAGGCAGAAATGCGTCCCTAGGTGTGCTATTACTCATCTGGTTACCTGGCAGCACTGTTAGTAAAGCAGCCATAGCGCTGTGAATAATGCCTCCACTTGTCCTTCTGTACACTAACACACAGACTAATGAAAAACGCTCAAAAACTCTCATTTGATTATAAGAGCTTTGTTGCTTTCAGTGTCACTTTGGGTGATATTTCTCATTCGTTGTCTTGATTTGGTTCTGGATTTTTATAGAAGCCTACTAAGACTTGACAGCCCACGCATACTGATGTGTTTCCACCAACAAACACAGATTACAGATAAAATAATCTCAACCCTAAGGCCCATTAACAGACCATTTTGGAAGGCAAGAAAAGTAATATCCTGATGTCATTGTTTTGCAATGCACAACAATGGACAATTAGCCAGTCATCTCGGGAGCAGGCCTCACGTCTCCGCAGATGTTGGAGAAAATGTTCAAAAAAGGCGTTAACCACCTATTCTAAAGCTGTTGAAGAACAAAAACAAGCTCATCAGCCAGATTTAAGTCCATCCAAGTCAACTGAAAAAAACTAAGAAAAAGAAATATCTAGTCTGGGCTGGAATGTGGACTTTGAATTAGAACAGTACTTGTGCTTCGACTGAAGAAGTATAACAAAGCCATAAGAACCCAGGCTGATAAAGGCTTACTGTGTTTTATCAGAGAAAAATGTAGTGCCTTACAAGTCTTTAATACAAGATCAGTAGATCTGTTGCCTTCAAAAAGATTGTGTCACATCAAAAGATGGAAGAAAGAAATGCAGCCAATTATACATACAAGAAGAAGTTGACGTTGGCTAAGATATTAAACAAGCCGAGTGAACCTCTCAGATGTACAGCCTGGAGTCAGCGGGCACAGGCCTATGTGCCAGAGGTGAACAGAGGGGGGCATTAACTCTGGGCTCACCCTTTTTTTCCCTAATTATGTTCAGCCCGATAGCTTGGCACGGCCGCCGCTCCAAAGCTTTCCGTTTGGTTTCTTCCCGGTCTCGCTCCTCCGCTCCCCGTACATCTGCTCCTCCCAGCACACACAGCTCGTCCAAATCAGACAAATGCTCTGGCGCTTTCTCTCCGCACGAAATCAGGCTGGTGCGCTCTGCCAGGCCTCGTTGTGCCCTTGCCAATCTCGCTGACGTGATGAAAGCTGGCGTGTCAAATGCAGCACGGTGAGGGAAAATGTGGCGCTTGTATGCGATAGACAAGCTGCAATTATCATCATCTGAGGAGAGCAAGCGTGATGCACGCGAAATTGATTCTGCACACATGAAAGCCAATGCATTGATACATCATACACTCTTGAGTTTCTGATATTAAGATATTAGACATTGTACTAACAGTTACAGCAGCTTAAACTTCACATTTCTCTGTAAATGTCATTACAATCGCTGCAGGCTACAGTATCGGACAAATACCACAATGCCATGCCTTAACATTTTGATGTATGCCCTATCCGTCTCTCCCTGTCCGTTCCACCATTAGCCGTGTCCTATGCAGCTAGATGCCCACGGAAATGCAAAGACCCAAATTGAACAGTGAGGTCACTCGCAAAGACGCCGAAGGCTCCAGTTTTGCATTTAAATTAGCCTCAAGCTGACTGCCTGGAATCCAGTGATTTGTTGTAGTGGGAGAGGAAGAGTCCCCCTGTTGTAAATGTTCAGATGCTCGGTGATAATAAAAGAAGTGGACGCTTTGTCTTTGTCGGAATTAATTGCCCTGTTAATCAGACGCAGATAAGATTATATTTAATACGTCTCACATGCTCGCTTCAGAAGTATTACATGAACATCAAGCTGATGCTTACATTGTGGAAGACTAACACTTACTTTTGTATATCTCCTATTCCTGATACCACACATTTTATATATAAAATATCAGACACTGTTGCTATGAATGCTGGGACTTACTAATATCATGGTAGTGAATGGGAAAGATCTAGAAAACAATGATTTCTGTCTGGTAGGCTTTTAGCTTTTGGCTAATCAGAGTCATGCTTATATTGTCACAACCATTTATGTAAATTGTAGGTTTTGCTAACATCAATTGAGGACTATTGAACCAATCAGAAATCATTTATGATTAGGGGTGCTATCTCTTCCTTTCAGGCAGTTCAATAGGTATCTAGATGGAATTGGAAGTGAAATAGTAAAAGTGAGTTTAAAGACTTAACCCTCAGCATTCAACTGTTTTAAAGATGGCTTATACAATGTAAATGTAAAGCAGCAGTGCACATAGTACGCCAGACATTTCCTTATGTGTATATTTGTTATGGATGGCTTGAGCTCACTAGTCGATAAATTCCCAAATCACATGTGATTTGGGTATTTATCAACTAGTGAGCCAGCAAAACAGAACCAGGTGCAGAAATAGTGCTGCTGTCAGATGTTCCAGTTTTTTGGTGGAGAACTAAAAAAAACATGATTCACATTCCTTTCTTGCAGACTTGAAGAAGACCCTTGCGGTGCTGCTGGACAACATCATGCTGAGGCTGGGCAAGCTAGAGTCCAAGGTGGAAAACATCTACAACGGGACGGGGGGCAACCTGACCAACGGCACCAGCACCGCCACACCCAGCGCCACCAACTCTGAAAAAGTTAACGTGGCAGGTATGTTTTGCATCCTTTTGTTTTTGCTTTGTGGAGTATTCATGTGGTGAGAGGGTAGGTTAGGATTTGTACACATCTTTGGTGAAGGCAGAAATCTAGTCCTAAGGGATTGAAGCTCTCTCCAGCTCCTTAGAAGAAGTCAGGAAGCCTTTATTCCCATGAAATGTGACTCATGTTTGGGCAAGTTTCTACATTTTCTTCCTCCTGAAAAACCCTGTTATTTAGATATGAAAGTACACATTAAGCATATAGTAGCTGAGGCCAATTAAAGAAATTAAGATAAGCAGATTGTGGCTGCTTTCTACAAGCCTCGTTTCATTTCAAAAACTCCCTTAGTGAAAAACATTCCCAAGGCATACAACCAGCTAAAGTCTGCCAGTATTGCACACTGCACGCCAGGCACTTTATAGGACCAGACCGCATCCTTGGACATAATTCAAATAAGGCCTCCGTTCACGCTGCATGACCCTTTTATTAGTTTTCATTGATTTTCCTGCCAGCTTTCAGATGATGAATTCAGCCCAGTTGAGAGAGCGAGGTGTTGGTTTTTCTGGGATCCTGGGAGTTGCTCTCAGTTGTTTGAGCAGCATTAGACAGTAGGAATGTAGAGTCTGTGCTCTGAAGCAATATATGTAGACTTGGATTAGGCTGATTAAGTTGTACAAAGTCGCATTTGAATGGATCTAATCCTAATGACAGCTGCTGTACTGCCATTTATTATCAGATATTTATGCTGCCTTTGTAACTTCTTCTCTTCAAAGACCTTGAGTTGAATAGCAATAAGTGTAATGAATGGACATGAAAAGTGATCGTTATTGAGAACATTTACATTATACAATCATCCTTCTGACTGATATCAAGACTCTGTATGAAAACCTGACTTCCTGTTTTCCTAGAAACGCTTTTCTATTAGTGTCAAACCAACAGTACCACATCCTTTCACGTTATTTGTAGCACCGAGCGTAGTGCATATCTAGCTCCATCTCGTAGACGCTACGACACTTTTCGAGTCTACTGATCACTCAAGGTGCTTTACAACACGTCACGTTCATGCATTCTTACGCTGATGACGGAGGCTTCTCAGGAGCAATTTGGTGTTCGGTGTCTTGCCCAAGGATAATTCACCATGCAGCCAGGAGCTCCAAGGACTGAATCACCAACCTTCTGATAAGTGGACAACCGGCTCTACCTCCTGAGCCACAGCCATCCCACTGCTTTTTTAGTTTGGGTTATTTTTTTGTTTTCTTCTACGCCACATTTTCGATTGTTAAGTCTTAATAAAGTGTCCCCGGCGCCTTTAAAACCAGATCATTTTCTGCAGAGAGCTGAAACAATAAGTTGATTAACTGATTAAAAATCAACCAAAAATGAATTGGCAAAAATTCTGATAATCATTCTTCCAATCAGAAACGCCAAGAATTCATTGATTCAAGTTTCTCAAACTTAAGTATTTGCTGGGTTTCTTGGTCTTGTATCGCAATGAAAGGAATATACTCTAGCTATTTTCTTGAGTGTAGTCTCCTCAGTGTGTTCTCTGCTCTTCATCTGGCAATTGTGGACACTAATCTAATATACCATTGTTGAGGCACTCTTGGCTTGAGCTCCTGTGTTGTGAACTGATAGCACCTGGACCTGTGACACATGTCAATAGACCTGCAGTGTCCTGCTCACTTAAATGTTCCAGCACTTCTCCTGAGAGACAACATTTGGATACTGAATGCAGGTCAAGCTGACAAAGCGGCAACCGCATCTCTCTTGGCAATGAACTAAAGGCCCCATCACTCCGGAGTCTCTACTGGAGCATGTCTCCTGTCTTGGAGTGGGTGGCAGCCAGCGCCGTTGCCAGCTCCGCTATCCTCCTCCCTGACTGGAAGGCAATTACAGAGATAAGAATCGGGACAGTGAGGGGAACACGCCTGGCTTTCAGAGAGAGAGCTATCAAGATGGAGCTGAGCAGCAGCCCAGGGAATGCACTGTTTTCACCTCGATTGTATATATTTTCTGAGCCAAGGACTCTTGCACGGTAAACCACTGCAGAGGAGAGGGCGCAGTGAGATTTAAGAGCAGCGCTGAACAAAAAACACAAAGAAAACGTGATGAAAATATGGCATTTGATGTATCGATTTGAAGAAGGTTACAGTCTTATCACTCCGCTCTGATCTGATGTTTTGTTTTGCTGCCATTTTTCATCTCGTCAAACTTGAGTCAATGTTCAGTTCTCACGTTGATAAAGACATGATATACCAGCTTTCCAGTATGGCCACGCATAATGACATTTTTGGGTGATGGGTTTTTGTGATTATTTGAATTAATGAGGTTTTTTAAATGCACATATCGAAGTGAACAAAAAATCCACCTATCAGTGGTGATAGAAATGCTTTCACTATAGAGTACAATAACTTTTTTCATTTTCATTGTAAAACAAATGTCAGTAAGTTCACTTGAATACTTGTAGGATTAGACAATCTTTGTGGCAGAAATGCCATATACTGTACATGCACAGTTGGGTGACAATCCAGTGTATTTCTTTCTTAAGAAATGCAAAGTAAATTGTTGATACACCTCTTTATTTCCTCCCCCGTGCTAGCTCTCTGAAATCCCACATTGCACAAATATGGTTGAGGCTATTTTGAAAGAAAAACATTAATGAACGCCACAAATGTTCTGGGACTCTTCCCAGAACCTCTGATGATTTGCTTACAGTGCTGGAACGACAAAAATCAGAATGCATTTCAAACAAAAGTTTTAGATAATACATTGAATATCCTTTCACTTCATTGTCTGAATATTACAGCTTGGTTCCCCATTTCATCAGAAGCTCAAGCTCCACACTTTCCCTCTGCTTCTTCCTTCTGCTGATGTGAACTAACAGCTGTCCACACATTGTAGACCGCTGCTTTTTTCTTACGACTGGTCATCTCACAAAAATGTGGCCCGCTCATATTGCTTTACAGTCAAGTTCAATTGTGTGCGCTGTAAAGTCTGCATACATGGTATCGGCATGCCACATGTTTATTGCTGCAACGCGAGCTCCGTCTCTGCACCGAATTATCTTCGGCCTTGTGTGTTGTTACATTTAGCCTGAGGACAACAGGCACTGAAACCCCTTTTATAGGATGAAAACAAGTCGATCTGGTCTTGGTTGCTGCTCAGCAGGAGGCAGATGGGACTCGCTCCAACAGCAGTATGTGATGCCTTGTCTTGCCATGTCTCGCTGATGTGGCTAATCAACCTCCCCGGCAGTGTTTCATCTGCGGGCCGGCCCGTGCCATGGACATGTAATCTCCTCCTACACACACACACGCACAGGCGTAGAGACAGATGTAATGAATGGTCAGGTGGTGATTTGCAGCCACCCTCGCTTTCCTCTTTCTCCATTTTTGTACCCGCTATGATGTATTTCTCCAGCCCTGGCGACTGTTTAAAGTTATCAACGTCTCTTACATCTCAACCACGTCACCAGTGACATTTGGTTGATTTGCTGTGTCCAGTCTCTCTGACACGGTTCGCTTTTTTGGTAAACAGAGACCTGTGCTTCACAGCTCAGGGCGTCTTCACTGCTTTGTCTCTTTCAGCTATTGATCCGCTCGCATCTCTGTTTGCCGTTCACAGTGAAAGATGAGATCCAAGGTCTCAGTGTCAACAAAGGAAAGGGACAAGGACGGGGTCTCCGCTGGGGATTGCAGTTGTCCTTTTTACCTTGTGATTTCAGTGGTGCTTGCCCTTCATTTTCATTTTAAACGTTCAGCTGATGTCCTTACAGTATCAAACATAAATTCTGTGTTATACTCAAGGATTCTTTTCCTTCAAAACCTGAACAATTGAATCACCATACAATTACCATTTTAATACTGAAAACATGTTGAGAGACTGTGGTCTCCATTATGTTCTGGAAGGCTTGTTTACTTCTTCAGTGTACAGATCAATACTAATAAAGTACACACAACCACACAAGCCCACTCAGTGCTAATAAGTTGCTGAGAGCTGCTGTCTGCTCCCACACATTTTCAAACACTCATCACTCTACAGGCCTAATGTACATTTTTCCAGCAACATAATTGGAAGCAGAATAAGAATTAGCTTTGTAGCAGTAGTGATTTATACTTTTATACCAGTGTTTTATTTTCACCTTTTGTTCACGTTGTTGTTTTGGCACCGCAGCGGCAACAAAGTTACTGAAGTATGAAGTTGATTAGAGGAATTATTTATATCTGCTTTTATTTTTCGTGCTGATTAAAGTTGAAATCTTGAAGCGCTTTAGTCCTGGTTGATCTGGCAGGGTCAGCTGTGACAAATGCAGAGCGTTTCCTGTGGCTGCTTCATAATTAATGCCACCTTGCATTTCACTTGTCGAATGCTTAAATTTAAAGTGGTTCTTTTAATCAAAAGGGTGAAAACAAAAGATGTAGTTTGATGATATCTTGGAGTAGGATGGAATTATGGGAGTTGTTGTCTTCATTGTTTAAACAATCACCATTGCTGATGAAAATCTATCTGACATGATTCAGCCAGAGATGTTATGGCCAGGGTTATGCATTAAATCTCTTTATTACTCACTCTGACGTAACACCAAATCAAACTCTTGGTAACCCTGAATAAAACAATGGATTACTGCGGGTTAGTGTTTGGTCATTTTTAGGCATGTTAATTCAGAAATGACACATTATGTCTTGAAATCTAAATGGAAATGTTATGTTTCCTAAATCCCTTGTGTGTGAAAGCAGTTTGAATCCAGTATGCGAATGGCGGACCCTGCCACTACCTATAAAGTCTACAATACAGAAGTAATATATTGAATTACTGTTGCTGGAAAATGACCATAAATAATGTTAAAAATGGGTTTGAATATCATGAAAATCTTGAGAGAACCTATAATTAGATCAACCAGACCTGAATCTTGATGCCTTTGCTTTCAAACTTTGGAGAGGAAGTGTTTCTCTTATCCAGATCCTCCACATCTTGTGCTCACCTGCCGGTTTGGTAGCTTGACGTGACGCAGCAGGGAGGACAAGCACATACAAGCTCTTCCACCGCGTCAGTCAGAGTGTGTGCATATTTTCTATTTGTGCATTGAATCCGCCACAGAAAACCCAACCGTATATACAAGAGCGAATTGGTGCCTGAATCTTGTGTTGTGCTATCGCAGGTCCCCAGAGACCCCTCCCATACGGAGAGTCTCTTATAGTTGAGTTGTAAACAAACGGCAAGAAAGTGCAGACAGCTTTGCTTTCATTAAGTTTCCTGCCTGGCGCTGCGTAGAGCCTGAGAATGCTTCCTGAGGCGTTGTTGACAGGGCTTGTGTTATTTTTCACACTTTAAAGCATAAATCACACCCCTCCTGGAAGTAAAATTTAAAAACATTCCTTCATACCTCAAAAATGTTGGCACAAGAATCTCAGTATATACAAACATATTTAAAATGTAGCTCTGCAGCCGTGTTAGGTGGTGTTGCTTATCTTGGACACAGAAAGGTAAACTGAGAGTACATACTATTACTGGCAGCCTCTCATTCATACAGTTCGTACCAGATATACCGGTCTGATTGCAGTTGAGCGGATTCACTTAGATTAAAGGTGTTTAAGTGATTACAGATTCTTGTTACAGTACTCGGTCACTCTCCAGAAATATACTGTACTTCCTGTCAGTCATTTGAATCTAGACGTGGGTTTCGCTTTGTGTAGGCCCTTATCTCGTTGCTGCACGGTTTCAAATCAGCAACTAGAAGTCTGGAAGGTTAAAAAAAATAATAGTCCACGGTGCCATTTTCACGTTAAATCATATTTTATGCGTTTGAACAGCGGAAGAAAAATTCCACTGACCCATTGTTGCAGAGGACGCTGCTCCTTACCATAGACCAAATTTAACAGTTGAACCCAAAGAATTAAACAACACTAACACATATTTCCTACTCAATAACACACACACTACAATAGATATTGCCTTTAGCCAGAGGGTATTAGAAATAGTATTTTTATTAGAAAAAATTTAATTAAAGGAGCATTATGTAGTTTTGGGGAAGACATTTTAATCAGAAGAGAATGATCTTCATAGTGTAAAGACAGTAGTTTATTTAGTTTTAAACACACTAGATAAACAACTGTCTTTGTTTTCATGAATGAATAAACTGAAAAAACATACTTCAGACAGTGTGATTTTCCTCTGAGAACAGCTTGTTTATTCAGTTATGAAAAAAAAAAAAATTCTCAGTTTGTATTATTACCTTATTCATATTGTAAATATTAAAATTCTCAGTTTGTATTTCTTCTCCAAAACTACATATTGCTCCTTCAACTTTTGCATTACATTTTGTACATAAGACGCCCAGTGTGCTTATGATTGTTTGTGAACAGAAACACTGGCCCTAGACTCACCTTACCTGCTGTATTTTAGAAAATGTGAGGGCGTCTGAACTTGTTCCTTTGCGTGTGAAATAAAGATGTTTAGCCCTGACACTGCGGCGTTTTGCACTGCAATAAAGGGCCAGAGCTAGCCGCAGGAAAAACAATGGTAATCATCTGAAAAAATCCATTTGAATCAGTCAAATCACAGGTGAGTTGAGGCCACTCCAGGAAAACACACACACGCAATATATCCATCTAGCAGGGCTCCTTGCCACCACATCCACACACACACATCCTCTCTCTTTCCCCACAGGCAGGGTCGTCCCTCTCGAGGTTGCGGCTGATTGAGGAGGCAGGGTTGGGATGGGAGGAACATCTGGGGCTAAGACACCATTGGCTGGGACACGTGCACCCCACTTTTTTCACCGTGTCACTCTCGGCTTATGTTTTCCCTCCTTCCTAAGCTCAAGTCGGTGACTCTTTTGCAGGGAATTTCAGAAATATTGAGCAATTTCAGGGTGTGTTTTGGACATGGAACGTAAGGGGATCCACACTAATGTGTACCTCTCTTCCCCTCATGCACTCCTTCTCATTGTATTCCCTGCCACCCTTCTCTGTCCTTGTTCTCTGCATACTGTATGGCTCTGCTTCTCTTTGTATGCTGCACTCAAACTCCCTCTGCATCCACTTTCCTCCATTGTCTCCTCTTTTCTCTGTGCCAGTATTGTTGTCGTGCTGGTTAAAGCCACAGCCTCGCTCCTGACAGAATGTAATCTGCATTGCCTCCTTTTCCCAAATATCAGCCATTTCCCCAGGAGTTTTTTTTTCACTCGCACATGTGAACATAACATACACAAACATCCACAGCACCTCCAGCTTCATCTTTACATTCACTGCCGATGATTTTTCTCCAGGATCCTAAATTGAAGGATAGAGAGCAGCGGATGAAGGTGCACTTGAATCGAGAGTGGAATGCAAAGATGCATTGATGCACAGACTGACACCTGTTTACCAGCACATAGATGCATGGTTTTGTTATAAGTTCACACGTGTTCACACTTCACAAGGAGCTTAAGGCTGAGAGTGAGATAATATTTTTGGTTCTGCATTATGCAGCTCTGTGTCTCCTGGGCTGCTTCGCTAATGACAACACGTAGAATATTTTGAGCTCCACTGCAGTGCCCGCGAGTTAAACTGAAGCAGGTTGAGCGTTTGCTTGTTTCGTTGTTTACAGGAAACACAAATGTCTCACAGGTGACCGAAAAAGTCTCTCTAATTTAAGCCCTTTAGGCCGGAACATTTCTATAACACCTGCATGTAGCTGTTTTTAGTTTAGAAACGCTGTTCACTATTCTCAGTTTCACCCACTGCCCCTCTCATCACAACAAAGTTCTTTGGCGACACAACACTCAAAAAGTCCGGCGTGTCTCACAGCTTAAACCCACAGCTCTCAACCATTTGTCACAAATGAACAGTGGAACATTAGTCATAGCTCTGCAATGATGAGAGCTAATCAAGGTTCTCTGGCTGCCTCGTGTGTCCTTGCACCACTCTTGGTGCAAAAATTTGAATCTTCCCCTTCGGAGAGAACAGAGGGCTCAGATTGCATTGAGCACAAAAGAGGGATTGATTGCAGCCAGACAACAGACGTTGTGCTCTTTGCAGCAGAAAGGAGAGAAAGAGGAAGCTCGATGTGGGCTGGAGAGCGAGGCTACATGGGGAAATTTGGATTTTTCTTGCCTCCAGGATTTCACTGTTGAACACTTGTGTGGACTAGAGGCAGTGTGGAACATGTGTTTTGACTAGCTCCAAACACGTGCCCCTCATGCTGAGAAGCCCCTCTGGTGTGTGTAACACTGCTGTGTGCCTTCAGGTGGCAGAGCCTGGACCAGTGGTTTCCAGTGGGTTTTGGGTAAAATAAGTCTGGCGGTTCCACCGAAATGTGAACAATAAAATCTCGGCACAGACACCCATGAGAGAAACAGTAAGGCTGCTGTGTGTTTTTGCACGAGCTATCTTCATGTTCCTCTCCCGTCTGACGAGGTGATAAAAGTGACAGGGAAGTTGAGAAGTCATCTAGCGTCTGTATGACAAAGGGAGATTAGTCTGTCAACTATCTTTGGAATTGGCTCAGGTTTTCGGCTAACCTGCTCCGAGGCAGCTTCAGTTCAGATAACAGGTTTTCAAGCTGTAAAAGCTTCCCTTATTTTCTGTCTGCCTCTTTCCTGTCATTCTGTCCAAAAAGGTGGAAATACAAATATAATAATCATAGAAAAAAGATGCTCCTTGCGAATCCAGAACTTGCCTGAGAATCGTCAAGTTTTCGTCGGTATCAAATTAATTCAGTGATGGTTGTCTGTAAATCAATGGGTACACTGCAAACAGGAACTGCATATAGCTCATTCAGCATACTTTTAAAGGTGCACAATTGCCAAATTGTAAACAAATATAGGCTAAAAAGAAGTTGTAGCCTAAAATTAAATAACTGATTCAATGGCAACATTATACTTCTTGCTGGAAAAATGTAGTCATCATTCCTAAAGGACACCGACATGGACAAAAGCATTGAGCTTGCAACAAAAGGACAATTGAAGAGAAATAAAGACAGTATTACACATCAGTAAAATCACTTATTGTGGTTATTACATCAGTGATGGAAGAAGCAGTTTCATGCACAGCCGTGTTTCCACTCGGGCTGCAACTAACAATTGCATTCATTAACTCTGTCGATAAAATATCAGAGATTAGTGAAAAATACCTGCTATACTTTTCCACAGTTGTGTTCAAATGTCTTGTAACAAGAGTCCAAACCTCAGTTTAGTATCATGTATCACAAAGAAAAGCTGCAAATCCTCACTTTGGAGAAGCTGTTGTTGTTTGACTAATCCGTTAATTAACTAATCAGGGCGGCTCTGGGTTTAAGACAGGGCTTCTTACTCAAATTTGCCACACTAACAGACTAATGATAATGAGTTTATTAAGGAAGAAATCCACTCATTATTAATTAGCACTGTACATTATAAAATATTAATGCAACATGTTGGTCACATGCACCTCGTCAAACCTTGTTTCAAGCCTTTTTTGGACAGACTATCTTTTTGCTTTTGCAGCAGCAACTCATTTACCGCATGTGTTGAAAAAGACAGCTGTATGTAAGTGAAAAAAGGCCTATGTAATAGTTAATCCTATAGATTTTCTCATTCTGCGTCAGAAGCGTGACTATCTCCCCACCTCCTTCCACCTGCACAGCTGTTGATACCCTGTCGCTGAGAGGAGATGGTCCGTCAGCCGGCCTGCTTTCAGTCTAATTGATGAGCTGCTGCAGAGATCCACACACACACAAACTCTCACTCTGCTACACTGGCTTTGAAACGCTAATTTTGGATGCACTTTGCGAGAAGAGGCAGAGGTATTGGAGTACACAGAGCTGAGGAAAGCTGAACTTTTCACCTTCGATTTTTCCGTTCTCTCATTTGTTTGTTATTGTTGAGATTTCTCTGTTAAGAAAATTGTCACTCATTTTGTTTCTGTATCATCGAACCTGGCTTTGGCAGATTTTGTGTTATTTGAGGGAATGTTTTTTTACTTCAGTGTACTTGAGAATAAAACCAATGAGAGCCAGAGAGAGACGAGGAAAAAAGGACGCCCGAGAACTACACAAGAGAGAATAACATAAACCAGATGTCCTCAATCTAATTCGGGAGTTGTCAAATGTCAGATTACCTCATGGACTTGGACAAACACACTCACATGGAGGGAGAGGGAAAAATTACCCTGTGTGTGTAGTATCACTTATTGTTCAGAGATCGTGCTATTTAAGGGCTATCAGATGGCCAACAGTGTGTGCTAGGAACTGGCTAATGGTGACCTCAGTGCTGTGAGAGGCTCTTGGACGTCTTACGCAACTTTGAATGATCTCATCTGTTTTCTGCCTCTGGTTTTCTCTGTACATTTCAAGTCACTTTTTAATGCGCATTGTACCTCATTATTTTTCCTTTTATATGCTGTTCACCCTCTGTTATAACATATCATTCATCTTATGGTGGTGTATTTTCTTTACAAACTGAGCACAAACTGTTATTAGAACTATTTGAAGACTTTAGCTGTAAGTGCTGTTTACCGTGATTTCTTTGTTCCAGTGTTTGCTAGGCTGAGGTGCGGTTTGGTCTCAGCTAATCACCTCCTATCATCCAGGAATGTGTCGGTCACACCTCACATCACCCTATTCAGTCACGCTGTATGTCGATGTCTCGATGTGCTAATGCTGCTTGACGCTCTGCCAGGGTGTTTTACTTTAAACATAAAGCAAAGCAGCCAGTGATTGGACAAGCCACTGAATGTAAATGGATATGAAGGGAAAGAGGCAGGTGAAGGTATGGCCGGATTGATGTCCATCTTTGTCGTAGGTGAACGATGAGGAATCGTCTCCCTTTGAAACAGCACCACCTCTGCTGCGTTTGATTATGAAGGGAGCTATATTTAGCCGCTCCTTGGCAGCAGCTTCTTCTGCTTGATTAAAGCTAGGAGAAGATTTGCCTGGTGGCTTTGGCGCTTGCTGGACAACTGGCTGAATGACAGTGTGAATGACAGGCTGCCTGGTTTGGTTGGTTGGTCGGTTGGTGGACTGACTGGATGAATGTGTGTGTGAAGGATGACATAACAGCAACTCAGTCTTGCGTGCTACACAGAACAGCCACTTTACCAAGTAACGAATCGCAAGTCAGGCCTCTTTCAATAAATCACCACAATTTGATTTAAAGAAAAACAGACGACATGAAGGCAATAAAAACAAAGAACGACAAAAAGAACAGATTGGGACAAAAAGAGCTAGAGTCCGATCCGATACTTCTATGCACCTAAATGTTGATTGAATATGACTTGATTAAACATGAGCGGCGGCTTTAAAGAGAAGCTGTTTCCTGTTTTGTTCTTTGCTTACGGGAAAGACAGAGGACAGACAACACAGTCGTCACCATCAAAGCTCAGAGAATTTTTGACACACCGGGTGTGAGAACAGAGACAGTAACAGATGCAACCAAATAATTTTTCACATTCATTATCTCACACTCTCAATTTTCACTTTCATGTGCAGCAAAATGCTTGCATTGTTAGAGGCCAGCTGTGGTGAAGGACAGCAGGGCTGAGACACTAGCAGGCTGAGGTGGGCGAAACACAGAGTTCAGTCATGAAAGGTTGATGGTGCAATATGTAAGAAATAGCCACCTTGAATTCATATGACCAGAGTAACAGCTAACTGCTGCTAACTTTATACATCAATGACTGTAACTACTGTTGGCTTGTTAGCTCAGTTAGCTGTACTGTACTGTTGGACTACCAGGGGAGTGTTGCTGTTTACGCCACTTGCACATGAGCTTTGGAGCAATGGGAGAAAGAGGTTCTCACACCCACGGCTAGCTGGTTAGCATGCTTGCTTCAGTAGGTATCTCTTTACACAGTTCATAGACGTCTGTGACAAAACATCGAAAATGTTATTTCTTCACATTAATTTTGGTACTTTTAGTTAATTCTTTTAACGTTATGAACTAAAGTTCTTACATACTGCACCTTTAATATTTCAGCCGATACTGATCCATTTGTCTGGGTTGGCCCTGGGTGTCTCTAGAAAAAGGCTTCAATCCTCCCATTTGTTGCTCGACTGCTTAAAGCCCTTTGAAACAATAAGAAGCCTTTTGTTGTGTATTGTATTCGTCTTGTGACTGGCTGACTCCATTAGGAATGGCTTTACTGGCCTCCCACCTCTTCTCTTTTTAACCCCAACTCATTCAAATCATATTACTCACCAGGAGTGTTAACAGTAATGGAAAATATAACGCTTTTCTTTTTACTCAGTTCAAAATTGGTGTTATTAGTTGGCTTGTTATAGCCCTTTGCCTGGACTGGAATTGAGATTAGTTTTCTATTGTCCCTCCAAACTTGGCTATCGTACCCATCAGTAATGGAAACAAACAGTGTTGACGTCTGATGTACGTGTCAGCTTTCTGATAAAATCAAAGTAGTGGGAGTACTTACACTTTTCTGTCATTTCCTCTTTCTTGCAGAGGGCGTAGTCAAAGATAATAGACACAATTGATTTTCATTATGCAGCTGCTATAATACACAGCATTGAACAGTGTGTGAGCCAGGATTGTCTGGAAGGGGGTCCAGTGAACCTATTAGCACTTATCTGTGGGATTACTGATCCATCCCAGGGGGACAAAACACAATACCGTGAAAGCTGTACACCTGTTGAGTTCTATAAGTAGTACTGATAGTATTGATATTCTACATACTGTATTAGACAGATAACCATTGTAATTATTTGATTGCATGGACAAAATATGAATTCATATGAAAGTTATATGGACAAATCCCTTTGTTTAATATAAGCTTAATTATGCCACTTAACTGAACTTTAATCTTCATCTGTAGCAGGAATGCCAGACTAATAACTGTAGCTTACAGTGATTGACAAATATTACATTTCTGTGATATGTAAAATGACTTTGAAATTACTATTATTCTTATTAATTACGAAATCATCACGGCCTTTCATAGAAAACATCAGAAAAAAGATCCTTCTTGTAGCTCCAGAAATTGCCTTAGAATCATCACATTATTAAGTTAGCCTCAGTATCAAACCAAGTATAAACAAAGTGTTAATTTCTTTCCCAGAACTACACATAATTTAAAGGTATATTATTTAGTGTTGACTACACTGCCACGTAGTTTTCTTCATTATGTAGGCAATGTTTTGTTGCTATGTAGTCTCCTCTGACAATGTTAGCTAAACATATCAGGTATCATGTAAATTGGTCCCATTAACAGCTCTGTGTCCTCTGTGGCTGAGCTGTAAGCACAGACTGTAAGGACGAGTTGCTGCTACGTTGTGATTGCTCAACATATCCTGATTAAGGTGATTAAGATAGCGGTATGATGTGTTTGACATTAGCTTTAATCAGTACTTTACTCAAACTTCAAAAATTACAGGCAGGCAGCTAGCACTTGACTTAATGACCGGAAGACACAATCCTGACCACGTCAAGATGACTTGTGGCATTTCATTCTTTAACATTTCATTCTTTAACAAATCATCTTGGCAGGGCGTACGCTCACGATATGTTTACTAGATAACAGCCACCAGTTTTATCAATTTTAGTTTTGAAGCCTGGCTAACCCACCAAATTTACTGTAATTGACTACAGATGAGGAAATCTAAGCATGAGATGATTGCAAACATCATTTCCTCATCCTGCTCTAGATTTATGTACGCATAAAGGTCATAGTCAACACATTTACTGCTTGTTTTGGAGGACATAAAACCCTCATAGAACCAATAAATGGACTCAATATCCCCTCGTCTCCTTCCCTAGATCATGACCGAAGCAGGGGATGGAAATGTGTTGGTGGCTTTCCATCTAGCTGGTGACATTTTTAAGTTGCAGTACTCTGTGGCGTGTCATCACCACTTATTCTTCCCTGATACACACGGCTGAGGGAGCGAGCCAGAGAGTGTCAGTGAAATATGTGTTCCTCACTAATCTAGGTGATGGAGGCAGAACAGAAAGGGAGGCAGAGGAAAAAAAGTTTACCAGTAGATTATCTGTTTACTGCAGCAGCTCGTTGGTGCAAATAAACAGAATCACAGATGATCATCAAGTTGGAGCCTCCACCCTCCGCCCACCCCCCCCGACAGAAGTCTGACCCAGTGCTGCAGCTGCTGATTAGCTTCATACACACACCTCTAAAACACCACCCACCACCTCATTACATCAGTCTGGTGTTTGCCTCTAAGCTTTTATCTATTCACCGCAAAGTCTGCCATGATGCATTATTTATATTCTGGCTATAAAGGTCAGTGGTGATGACGTTAACGCCTCTGAATGGGGGTATCAAAAAGGTGATTATATGGAAGGGAAGCCTGCGTGCAAGCCTTGAATGTTAATCTCTTGGTGATATTGAAAGCAGTGAGGAAAAGATACCCAAGTGACTCTCTCACTGCAGTTGTGTGAATTTTGTTTGTTGTAGAAATATCTTAATTGCTCCTCGACCTGTTTTTGCATCATTGCGGACTGGACTGGCCAAGCTCTCAGCTCTTTGTGGTTTCCGTTGTCATGGAGTTGAGATTGCAGAGCCAAAGGTGATGCTGTTTGCTGACAGTCATCCCTGACCACAGAGTAATGGGCAGTCTCCAGCTGTCAATCCCAGACTTACTTATAAGGACCGGCCTGACGTGCAGAGATTTTACCACATAGTAACAGCCATGCTAGTAGCTCTGGAAGGCTGTACTTACCCATAGTGCTACTTTGAGCTAAATGCTAATGTCAACATGCTCACGATGACAATGCAACATGCCGAGGTTATCAGGTGTAATGGTTACCGCAAAACTTTGTTTAGCTTGTTAGCATGCAAGCATTTGCTGATTAGAACTAAACACAAAGTACAGCTGGGTAATTATTTACTGACAGGTTAGTCATAATATGATGCAGATAGTGTGTCCTGAGGGGAACATGAATGTATGAATAAAATGTAAAAGCAACCTTTACAGTGGATACACTCAAAACTCAAACCCAGAAATGTCTACCTCACAGTGATGTTTCATCATGGATATAATTACAAAACTTACTGGCAAACCATCCAATAGTTAGTGAGATATTTCAGTCAGGAACTGACATGGAATTGGTGGACCAACAGACTGACCAACATTGCCATACCTATAGCCAATCTGCTAGCATTGCTAAAAACAACAATGTAGCATCTGTGATGAAACCTACAAATCTAAAGATGTTTTGAAGCCTCAGTTTGGCTCTGGGGAGTTGCTCGTGCTAGAAAATCTGTCTTCGAGACTTTTTAAACAGAATTCTGTACAGCCTGATTTTCTTTGTCTTTGTTATAAAACCAATATTTGGTAGCCATTAGATAAACGTAACTTTGTGGCACATTCTTATTAACCTCTCTCCATTGCTCTTTTGTATGTCTCTTTGTTATTTCACAAGAGGAAACACATGAGCAACTTCCAGCTTTCAAACCACAGTCATGAGATGAAAATACTGAGTTATCAAGCAGAGGCTATTACCTTTGCCTTACACAAACAGCTTTAAAACAGCATGTCCTCTATCTTTTGCTATATCTGTCTATTGAGCTGGACAACAAATTGACACCATCGAACAGCCAAATGACCCTATATCTATGCCAGGGGATGGCAATTTTTTTCTACAAGCTGCTTATGTACAAGCTACTTTGGCAGGCGGCCACTCTGTATTTTTGGAGGTTCCTTTCAGTTCTAAAGAAAGCTATTTAGCTGATATACTACTAATACTGAAAATGGCAGGTGAAATCTGGATTTCTTTATCCCAATCGATCAGACATAGCTGTTCAGACCGAACTATGTGTTGGATAAATAATGTTAGCTCCTCACATGAAAGCTCATTGTATCTGTTCCTTCTTGTCCCATTAAGCTTTACAAGACCAAAAAATTCACAAAATGGCCGTTGGTAGACACACATTGAATGGCTATTGCTTTGATTTCATAAACATTATAAGGGTTATAGCATAAATGTGTTTCCCAGGAAAGCTTGGTCAGTTTAACAGCGAATTAATCAACAAAGTGAATAAAGGAATTTTTCTTGGAAAATGGTGGAAGCTGGAAGTAAATATGTGACACAGCTGCAGTGGCTGCAGTTCGGTCCAGTGCATTTTCATCTGTTGGGAATTATTCTTCAGCACACTCGCACAGAGCAGCTTAAAGTTTTTTACTGGTTGATGGCCTCATTGGCTTGAAGTGGTCCCTAACTCTAACCTCAACACTCATAAGTGCAGAGATGTTATGCACACATAATATTTAGAAAGCCAGTCACTGGACTCTCATCACATCCACACAAAGATTCTTTAAACCTCTGAAGGGTAAGACTCTGTGAACTGCCGAGTAGAAATGTGTGTTCCTGAAATGTTAAAGTTGCATCTGCCTCACTACAGTGTGAGGCTCATACATCCTGTAAAAGCTACAGACAGTTAAAGAATTTTGCAGCCGACTGACTTAACCTTATTGATTTTCTCTCTCTCTCTCCCCCTGTCTTTGTCCAGACCTCCTAAATGGAGCCCAGGAGAAGTGCGAGCTGCCGCCTTTGGAAGGTTTCCCTCACTGCGAGGGCAAGCTCAAGGTGAATCACATACTGTGCAAACACACATAAAGACAGCCTCTCCATCTCACTCCGTGTCTGTCTTTCACACTGCTTTCATATCCGCGAAGAGGTCAGCTCGGAGTAAGTCAAAGAAGAACTAGGTAGGCAGCCTGAGCAAGAAAAGAGCACCAGCTACAGCAAACTACTTGAATAGAAATTGTACCTAGACGCCCACACAGTTTGACTGACAAATGATCTTCTGGGATGAGAAAGGCAAAAACAGCACAAGTATAAACTAGGATTGTGTTTTTTACCACCATATTGCTCGAGTATCAGGAGTGTAGCCTCTGCACAGAGCAGTAATAAATGGTGTTGATGTGATATGCAGGAGTTTTCAGGAAAGTGGTGCAGACTGTGGGTTTGTAAATAATGCTGCAGTTTGATATTTATCAAAATGGAAGGCAGAATTCTGCGTAGATCTGAAACAATCGGGTAGCATGCCAGTTCTGATCATATAGCAGGAATGCAGGTGTTTGGAAGACATTTCAGAAGCTGACAAGTTCAATTAAAGCGGTATTGAGATGTTTTGGACCACTTGGAGACTTAACAATAAGACAAGTATTAAAAATGTAAAAAAGAAGTTACATAAGCTTGTTTTTGTGATGGTGGTTTCATTTATTTATCTACAATTTATGTAAATAATTTTAATGAATATTTCATTAGGGTCAATTTTCATTTTTAGGACGCCTGTCCTACTTAAAGGTACGCTGTTGAGTTTTCATATAAACAAACACATTTTTGTTTACATTCATCACTCACTAAAACACATTGTGTGTATCCTTGAGATTTAAATGGATTTCAATCCTCATTAAACATTTTCAAATCCAATACATTCATTTATGCTAGCTAGCTGTCTTCTTCTTCTGTGCCTGCTATGTTTTTACATGTCGATCAGTGTAATAGTAATATTTTTGTAGAGCCCTAAAGCGCATGTATAGTGTGCCTCCTTGTGTTTGTTCATGAAACAAACAAATCTGGAACCAACTGACAAAAATATTGCTCCATAGCGCTACTAGTGGTCAAAAACTCCACATGGCACCTTTAATATTTATCATATTTACTCCTTCGCCTCAAGAAATGAAAATGTAATTCATCTGATTAGCAAATTATTACCCATTTACTCATCCAGTGTATTACTGCAGTTATTTTTCCGGTCACCTGACTGATATGTGACCCATATTCACTCACCTTTTAGCTCCTGAGTCACCGCACAAGTACAAACAGCCCTGTAAAAGCAGTTAATGTGCGGAAAGTCTAATGTCAGGCGGATTTAATTTCACTTGTCGGGACAATAGGGCCCTAGCGAGCCTACAACAGATACAGGTGCATACTCACAAATCACACACACACTCACAGATGTATGCACAATTTCAGTCCAATGTTTCTGTTTTTCTGTGTGCGGCGGGTCTCCCTGGAGCTGATAGGGCCCTATCATACACACCATCTGCTCAGCCAGTCCCAATCCTCCACTGATACTGTCAGCATTTCCAACTGGGCGCCAGCCGATGCCAAAGCTCACTCTCCTCACACACCAGCACACACACAAACTGTACATGAGCCCGGTTTCAGAAAGGCCTTATAATTCAGTTAACTGGTTTTCCACAGCAGTTTAACTATGTGTACACAGTTTGTAACATCTGACAAATCCATTTCCCAGTTTAAAGAGCTCTTCGCTTGTCGTTTAAACAAATAAAGGACAATCTTCATGCCTTAACCATCCAAGTGACTCCGATCCAAGCCCATCTGCCAGGTCTCCCTTCTGTGAACAGCTTGAAAAACTCGACATTTCATATTCCCCTGGGTGCTGCTCCCTAAGGTTACTTTAAGTCAGCATGCATGATGTACTCGAGTCTATGAACTAAGCAGGATAGCTGTCAGTCCACATCTTAGCTCAGCAGCGCTTCCACTTTGCATGTCATTCATGGCAGTGTCACGGAAATCTGTCATGTTAGGGATCAAATTGGAAGAGAAAACATAGAGGAACACTTTTCCTTTCAGGGTCCATGTCCAAATGCACCGTCTTCTTCTATCCTTCTTGATGTTTTTGGGTAAATTTATTGAGGATGCATGTTCTTCCTTCTCAGTCAAGAAGGCCATTTTCACATTGATATATTCCCACACAGTCACACTTGAGTGCTACTCCAGAACAAACTCCCTCTCTTCCTGTTGGCCGCTGAGCAGCCTCACTGGATGACTTGCACATGTGTTTGATGAAAGGGAAATTATCTGTCTTTTATTTTTAAAGCCCAGATTTTCCATTTGATTCTCGAGAATGAAGCTAATGATTTATAATCCTGCTTCTCTAACATCTGAGGCACTAAAACAGCCTGTATTTTCACGAGGATAGTGAAATCTAGACAGGTAGCTAGTGCTTTAAATTTTACAACTGTGCATTATGTATTCTCCTTGCATCTCAACCTGCTCACACACCACAGTGTCTGGAATCAACCTGACTTTTTTTTTGTATCCTCAGAAAGAGCTCCATTATTAGAATGAAAAAAGCTCCAAATGGCAGTTGTTTGGCTGTCAATGTGATTGCCTGAGTAGAGTTACTTTATGGTCACTGATAAAACTCACAGTGGGCTCTTATATTTTACTGATATTAAAGTTCGGGTGAGCTAAGGGGGTGATTTGAGTGAGAAGTGGATTTAATCTTGCCTTTTCCTCTTTTTTTTTTCCCCTCAGTGGATGAAAGAGATGTGGCGCTCTGATTCGTGCTACGGCAACTACGGCGTGGATGGATCCACCTGCTCCTTCTTCATCTACCTCAGTGAGGTGAGCCCCGAGTGTGTGTTCATTGAAGTTAATGAGCGTCTAACTTACATGTGTACAGTATGTCCCCAAAAAAATACTCATAGGAAATCAACCAGTGTCTGCATTTTCCCTCTTTGTCCCAATATGCTGTGTTATCAGAGCATCAATAAGCACTTCTTACAAAGACTGCATACATATGTTTAATAGTAACACTTGTGTATTAAAGGTTTCAACATTACATTAATAATTTGATTCAGTTCCAACCTTAATGTAAGCCTCGGAAATCATTGAGGTTTCTTTCATCTGCAATGATGCCGAGATACACAAAAATATGGAAAGTTAAACCATTTCAGAAATTCTCAGTGAAAACAATTGAAAACATGAAAGTGAGCAGAAGTGTTTTGAGATCATCATCTTGAATTGTCCGGGGGTAGTGAGAGTGTTGATCTCGAGAGTGTTTTGTAGATAATTCCATGTGTAGGGTCCACAGAAACTAAAGATTTTCATAGGTCTGAATAAAAAGCAGCAGGCATTTGTCACACAGTACATAGATTACTTTGACATAAAGTCAAAAAAGTTTCTTTACGGTCTGTTTATGATGATAGTTCATTTTTGAATGTAATAAAATAAAATATTGTACCTTTTTTAACGTCATTCTGAAATGTCTCAACCTATCAGTGGAACATTTGCATTCAGTGGAACATTTGCATTTAACATTTTAATAATTTACCCCGTTATGGTGGTAACGGTACAATGCGTGCAAGATCAGAGGATGCTGGGATTTCTGCAAGTTACCGGCACAGACAACCCAGAAAAATGGATGGTTCAGAGGCAGAGCGCCTTGACAATGCTGCTGTAACCTGAGAATGATCACATAAGAACAGAGCGCTAAAAATAAGATAATAAGAGAGGTAGAGGGGATTTCATTTTTAATGAGAGCAAATTAGAGTGTGTTGAGGAGGACGGTGTGGGAGAAGAGGAGATGATTCAGTGGGAAGGGAGGGGGGTGTGAGGTGCTTCTTGAAGAGATGAGTTTTCAGCCTCCGAGGGAAGACGTGGAATGACTTTGCTTCCCTGTCTTAGTCTCCACACATCCTCTGCAAAGAGGGGAACACAGCCAGACCAGCAGGGAGGAGTGGTGCATTATTGACAAGCACTAACATATAGAAGCTTGTGTTCCTTCAAGGGACGCTTTGAGAGTCTCAATTTTGCATGATTTTTCTCTTCCAACATGGCCAGAATTCATTTGTAACCATGAAATGAATCTTATGGAAATGGATCACGTTGGGGGGAAAGGTTTTAATATTGTCCTTTAAGCTTCTCTGTAACGGCTTTCATTCTTCCCTGAGTCTAAATGGAAAAAAATAATCTGATAACGACCTGACATCACACATTATCCATCACCATGTGAATACAAAACACATGCTCATGAGACTCTTTAAACACTCATATTCTCAGATGTGTAAAAACAGCTCTGCTTCCCACTGTGATTTATCATTTCAAAGATCCTCCATAGATCATAGCCGTGATTACTCTGCTGCTCGAGTTTGATTCGTTAGCGTGTTCCTCTCTTCTTGCGGGAAAAATGTTAATAAGTTGTTTCATCAAGTACTGATTTAAGTGAGAATATTCAGTCGGAGAGCTTCTTGTTGTTTTTTTTTTTTTAAGGAAAGTTAGATTTCTGTCATGGCTTCAGCTCTGGAGAGGTCAGTAGCCTGTTATGAATATTGTATTCGAGCTGAAAGCTTTGAGGTGAACTAAGAAGGAGCTCAGAAAGCCTGGCCGGTGCTGTATGAAAATAGAATTGAGATGGACAACAGAAAAATCCATTAGGAGGAGAGGAACTTGTCTATCTAGTGCTCAGGAAACAAACACAAACACATTTACCGTAAAGACTCGAGACAAATGCATTTTCTATCTAACAGTTCTCTGCCTCCACTCCCGGTCATGTGATCTCACAGTTGCCATGGCAATAAGCATGCATTTCCATTTAGTAACAGCTGCGATCGGACTTGTCTGTTAAGAGCGCAGACACACATGCACAGGCGCTCAAATACACACGTTTTTCCATGTATAATTCATACTGGTCGACCACTGCATTAACCTTGCAGAGGGGCAAACTGGAGGGGGCAGCATATCATGATGGATGTCGGCTGTAGAAGGTCAGGGCTCAACTAGCATGGCGTGAGTGTGAAGGAGAATAAACACACGCACCTTGTCTCTGGTAGATTTTCTTTTAGTCTCTTGTTGCTGAGATAGGCAAAACACACACTTCTCCTTGACACGCTCTGTGGTCAAACTGCAGGAAGGGTGAGGCTACACCAGAAGTTGAGGAAGAGAGGGACACGCAATTTACATGGATTAAGTAAGATGTCAGGAATGAGTGGTATTAAACAAAAGAGCAACCTGGGATTGGATGTCTTCCACCTTTTGTCTTGTGTGGGTGTTTATAATGGTCATACTGAGCCGCGCTGACGAAGCATTTATGTATTTATTTACCTATTATTTACCTATTTTCCCTGCTGTTGTGTTGACATTTCCTTTAAAAAATAAATTTAATCCACTGGGTCTTTACTTCCTGAGATGGTGGGAGTAGATGAAGACTATTGTGTGTGTTCCAGCAGCATAGAAAATAGAGTGCTTTGTTTACGTTACCAAGGTGCCATGAGCAAGGTAAACAGAGGTTACTAGATGTAACTCCAGTTCTATATGTACAAGTTAAGCTATTTAATTGCATGTTGTCTTTTATTTTGCTAAAACAGTTACAATGGCAATGGAGGTATTGAAGAATCCATGTCATAGCAGAGCGACTGGTGACAGAGATGAAACCAGCATACTGCTAGTATCCAGAAACAGAAAAATGCCTAAGTGACTAAATAGCTCTCGTTTCACAACAACAGGAACCTCTTTTCCCTCAGCGGCCTCCTGCTTAATAGTTGTGTTTTTGTCTTGACTTTTAATGGATGGCAGCAGGTCCAGTCCAGTAAGATCTGACTGCTGCAACCTGTACAATGCTTTCCTGTTTACAGAAATAATCAAGCCTTTGATTTTTCACATCATTCAACCTTTGGGCTATATAGTTAATATTTCCTCACATATTGCTGCCTTCTTGCACTTCCATAGATGTTTCCTCTTCAACTCTTATTCCGAATTCAGCAGCAGAAAACAATTACGCACACCAAAACATCCTGAAGTCAGATCTTATTTAGCAGCACTTCATATAAACCGCAGCTCAGCAAATATTTGCACCTCTGGCAGTAATTTGCAGCAGGCTTACTAAATATCCTCTCATGACTCTAAGAAGGCTGGTTACTAAACGTGCATTAGCAGAGTTAGTCCTGTGTGAATCTTTGTGTTGTGTTTCCAGTTTTGCCTCGAGTAAACTAAATAGGTTGGCTTTTTCTTCTGTTGTCTAGGTGGAGAACTGGTGTCCCCGTCTGCCCTGGAGGACAAAGACCCTGAATGAAGAAATAGACAGGAGGGGACAGGTGAGAAATACAGCAAACGGCTCCTGTTAACCGTAAACTACACAACACAATGGAGTCTTTGGCTGCTCTTTCAAACAGCAAATGTTGTTTTCACACGCTGCTGTTACATAAACAGGTTTGTTCTGATACTTGCAGTTGCTGCTTTTGTGAAACTGTACCTACTGTAATGTCCAAAATCAATGCTTAGCAGCAAACTCCTATTGACAAGGAAGCTTTATTTCAAAAGGTGTCAGATTACATTTCAAGTGTCACAGTTGCCGTCCAAGTGGCTTGAATGTATTAATTTCAAATCAAGAGACGCTTGCATGTGTGTGTGACAACTCCAGACTTCGTGACAGCAAGTTTTCCATTAGCATAAATTTTTAAACTTGAGTCCCTCTCGACGTTAAGTCCCACTCCATCATCCTGTTTAATGTGCAGACACCACAGCCGAAAATGACATGTAATGGGATATTTAATTTCACGCAACACTCGCGCTAATATGAGTATAGTTTTTAATATTTAATTGTTTAAAATATCCTCAAATGGCACTAAAGTGTGAGTGGTAATTTCCCCCGCAGTGTGTATGATATTTTAAAAGAGCAAACGAGCGAGCAGGCTGAGGCTGATCCACACTGTCAACGTGCCTCGACGGCATAAAAAGAGGCGAGCACTTCTCGCAGACCAAAGCCGGAGTGACGGGACCTTGGGACAAATCTGGAATAATGATCTTCTATCCCTGCCAATGCGGCAGCTCACTCAAATCCCACTTTAGAGCGCATCTCCAGGCCGATAGGCTCGCGCACAGTCCTCGAAAACACACCCCCTTCCCTGTGCTGCGGGTGAATCAATATTAAGCACTCTTCATCCCCCTCTCTGGATGCATCAACAGCGCTGAGCCCTCGCTGGTGGGGAGATGCCATTTGACAGGCTTTGGAGATTTTAATTCAGGCCCAGATTTTAATAGGTTCAGTCTGTGGAAGTGATTTCCTGTCGTGATGAGGGATGCTAATGCCCTGCAACAGCCTTGTTTCAGCCACCTTAGAAGCTGGTAATAGCACTGTGGTTTCTCCTTCGCTCGCTCTGTCTTGTTCTCACTGGCTCTGTCCCATTCACTGCTTCCCTTTCAATATCTGAAATAAACAAATCAAAGCTACTCATGTTTTCACCTTAAAATACTCCGTGCTGCTCTCATAGTGTGACTCAACCAATCCAGCTGTAACCTCAGTTTCATTTCTGTATTTTGACTTCCAGTTAGTCACCAGTGTTACAACACAGGGATGGGTTTGTTACAACACACAGTTGGATGTTTTACAGCTTAATTTGTTTTCCATCACATCTCATTGAATAAACATTTGGGCCTAATGTCCATTAAAGTATCCCAATGTTACTCATAAAAACCTTTTTCATTTGGCTGTCTATAAAATAAGAACCTCCTCTCCTCTCCTCTCCTCTCCTCTCCTCTCCTCTCCTCTCCTCTCCTCTATTGAAAACTCTTACTGATGTATTCACTCCTTTCAGACCATACAGCTTGAGCTCACGTTGGCTCGTAACATTGAGACGCTCTGAATGCTTCGGTATTTGTTGTTTCTGTCACCATAAATACAAAACCCTTCTGAATTCACTAGTTTTTACTCTACAGATTTATGCTAAGGTGGCTTTGATGTCTCGCTCTCAGGAGACATCTCAAACATTCGTTGTCGGTACAAAGACACATTTTTGTGTGCCCTCAGCGTATAATTTCCTCTGCAGATGCCTCTGACAGTTTATGATGGTTATTATCACCTCAACGGAATCACTTCAGTGATTATAGAGAGAAAAATGGGACACACATAGGTTGACAAATGGCGCGACATATTTAATGCTGAACATTCATTCATCCGTTCACGTATCTGTAAGCCATTCCTGCTTTCATTTCTCTATCCATTTCATCCATCTGCCAATCTAAGGTGGTAAGATCGAGGATTTAGGCAGTTTTATTATGAAGCATGCACTGTTGACTTGGACAGGCTTTTTGGTTTCATTACAACAACTCCTCTAGTGGGGTCTTTCTCCAAGAAAACAGCCCTTTAGCCATTTAGGAAGTGCAGCCGTCAATATTACAAATTAAAATGAGATGATTAGATACATTTTTAAAGATCCGGATGGGAATACATCATAGCAGCAGCAGAAAGGAGGATACAAGCAGAGTTATTTATGATAATAGAGCAAGCAGCAGGATAATAAAGTGAACATGATGTGACAGTGTCTCACAGCTTTGAAATAAATGGCCTAACATTATCTGATGCACAGATGTAGGAACATACTGTTCATTAGCAGCACGTATACATTTTCTGTACGGGGTCACACTGACTGACTGCGTCGCTGTTGCATGTCGTGCAGGCGGAGTTCAGAACCAGCTTTGAGGAGCTTTACCGTGTGATGTCACAACGCGAGGAGTTCCGCTGGATGATGCTGAGGATCAAACGCATGGCTGAGCCGTGGGTCAGCGCCATCCGCTCGCTGGCTGGCAAGCAGAACCTGGCCAGGCGTCGGAGGAAGAAGGTGGGCACAATACATACGATACATTGCAGTGCACTTGAGAGAGCAACAAGATAATCTGCTCGCTGCATTTGGGTGGCATTTTGTTGACACTCTTTCATATTTTGCATTTATTCCAAACATGAATGTGTCATTTCCAAAACTTTTTAATAAAATAAATAAAAAGCTTCTGTGAGCTGAAAGTTCATACTAACCAGCAAACCCCAGGCCTGAAAACCCCTCTCTCCCAGCAGTCCAAAGCTCCTGTGCTAGCGGTGTAAACACTACCACTCCCCTGCTAGTCTGGCTAGCTGTAAGCTGACTGAGATAACTAGCTAGCTGTAGTTATATTCCTGATGGTATAAATAGAATATAGTTAGCAGGCAATCTGGTGATATGCTGCCCCTGTTTGTTGGGAGAATGAATTCAAGGACAATGTTTACGTATTGCACCTTTTTAACCCTCCAACAGGCACACTGCCAGCCATAAAATCAGGTACAAGTAGATACACTGAGCGAAATCCAAATTCAAATAACTCCTACTGTCACGCAAAATATCACAAGTGAATATTAATAAAGCTTTAGCTTAAATTTTTTATGTTTATCCTGCTTAAAGTGAGAGGAATATGGACTTTCTGAAAACACATCCCCTTAGCTTTCAGCCTGTTGAAATCCTTGCACCCACACTCATCCACACATTCCTTCACACTTGTAGACTGCTGCTAGGGGAAGAAATGGTGGCGAGAGAGGACTGACATGGATATTCCATTGTGTCCCAAGCTGGTAGCAGCTCCTAGCCCTGAATAATGTACTCCACACTTTCCACTGGCCTTGTGAATAATTCACATCACATTCCCACGATACCTTGGTGCTGATGCAAAGCAGCATCCCCTTTAGCAAAGCAGAGGATACAAGAAACAAGAACCCTCATCTGTTCATCTGTTCATCTGTCCATGGTATCTTACGTACCCTTGTTGATGAAGGTTCTCAGTCATCCAGGTCGTGGTAATTACCATGACTTACCTATCCTTGGTTCTTAGTTTAATCTATCCAGTCTATAATTAAACAAAAAGCGTTTTTCTGTCTAAGTCCAGATACTTTCAAAGCCAGCTCTTTATTTCAGCCGCTAATCTCTTTTGGATATTAATCCGCACATATTAATCCTTGACTAGCGTGCTCTGGGACTGGGGCTGGCTGTCAACAATGAGAAATGTGTCGGTCACTTCAAACAAAGCCTGCTATTACTTCCTACGCCTGCTGTGGAACACTGTGTTCCCCCCAGCCACTGAAAATCATCTGGCGTTTGTGTGTTCATGTTTTAGTTAACTTGCATGAGGTTTTCTCAGTATGTGCACTGTGCACCTGAGAGTATACAGGGGAAAAAGTGGAAATGCTTTAACAGTCCTCTACTAGGACAAACATGTTTTTTATACTCCCTATTAGTCAGTTTTCATCTGTTAAGGAAAGTAAAGATGACCAGATGTCAGAGGACCCTGCCCCCTTTCTCGATTCAAACAGTGTTCTGGGGACCTTATTTTCCTCTGAACAGCTTGTTTATTCAGTTATGGAAACAATAAATATTTCTGAGTGTATGTTATTACCTGATTTATATTGTAAATATTAACTACATATTGCCGCTTTAACTCTAACTTTAGCTGCTTTCAAGCTAGCTTCTGTTGCTCCAGCCTTGATCAGGCATGTATTTTCCCATAGGAACCCTTCCAGTGAGCAGCGTTCTCATCTCTGTGTTGTTTCCCACAGTAGTATCACTGATTCATGTCCATATTGTTCCCTTCTAACAGATCCTGGTGCACTTGGGCCTGCTTACCAAGGAGTCAGGCTTCAAAATAGCAGAAAACGCCTTCAGCGGTGGCCCATTGGGCGAGTTGGTCCAATGGAGTGACCTCATAACCACGCTGTACCTGCTGGGCCATGATGTTCGCATCTCAGCCTCCCTGGCTGAGCTCAAAGAGTCAGTACCAAACACACTGAGTACCATGATATGCCTTAAGTGCACTCTGTATTTTCCATTGAGAGTGCATTTAGAGATACTTGAAGTTGGCATGCTTACAAGGTAGCCACAGCCTGTCCTCCAGACCGCAAGCTGCATGGCTAACTAAGCTAACTAGCTAACAGCAGCTACAGTTAGCAGCAGTTAGCACGTATTCTGGTGATATGAGTTGGAGAGATGGCCAATTCTTCCATATTGCACCTTTTAAGAAATGTACGTCATACACCTGACTTATTTGGACTGGGGTTGCAGGAGATAACAATGCATACGTTCAAAAGATCAAACTTTCTTTAGTGTCTGATTAATTGCCTCAAGTGATATAATTTGAGTCAGTTGGGGCTGTAAATCTGGGCTGTAGAGTTAGAAAGAAATTAGCTCAATCTCTTCTTGAGGCTATCATCTTGAACACTACATTAGCTGCTACTAGCATTACAAACCCCAAACCTCTGACTGAGCTGTTGGTGTTTACGTTGCATTGTGGGTAATGTAGGCACAGACTTCAACGAGGAAGAAGAATGCATTGAGTAGAACACACGATGTCTTTGGTCCTTGGGGCTGACAGTACTCTACTTTTTCAACGCTCGATTCCAAACAACCGTTTTGCATCATTTTCCTGCACTCGTGCTGTAAAATCCAAATGTAACCATAAGTGAACATAGCCCCCAGTCAAAGCACATTTTGTTTACCACCTTTCCGACTCAGGTAAACCACCTCTCAGTATTTGCTTACGGTTATTTGACTGAACAAATACAGCTCCCATGTTATTTGTCTAATATGCGTTGTTGGCTTTGGGCTGTTTGACATGGCCTCTAACGCTCCTTGACTGTCCTCACTGTGTCAGAGATGATATTTGTCTTTGGCTCCCTGTCGAGGCACAAATGTGCAGTCAGGCAGGAAGTAAATACGTTTTGTAAGTTCAAAAGTCATGGCTGGGGTTTAGTTGGATATCAACACATATCCTATTACATTAGTATTTTTCCACCGCTTTAGCTGTACTGTATGTATGATCACGAGGCCAAATTTCAGCACTTTCCCGGAGGTGTGTGCTTAGAAATACCAGTAAATATTAAAAAATGCATCAGACAAAGAAGATACTACTGGACTTGAGTTTTTTATCTGTTTAAGTTTTTAAATATTTATACACAAAAGTCTGAATTTTTCATGTAAGATTAGAATGAACAAAATGCTCTGTACAACAGGGGCAGACAAGTGAAAAGTTAGTGTTTGCGATTGTGCTTTAACTCCTGAGCTTTTGTTGAAAACTGACTATGTCAAGTGAAATAAAATGCAGAAAACATATGTTGATTTAAAGTCGATTTTAATTCTAAACTTTCTCCCCAGGATCATGCGCAAGGTCATGGGGAACAAGTCCAGCTGCCCGACCCAGGGTGACAAAGTGGTTGAGCTCATCTATATTGACATTGTTGGCCTCACCCAGTTTAAGAAGACGCTGGGACCATCCTGGGTCCACTACCAGTAAGTAGAATTATTTTATCCTACCTGAAAAGTTTCAATTGGCTTCTGACTATGAGTAATGGGTGCCTTACACAACTTTTCAGTAATCAAATTAGATCAAACTACACCCACACAGTTCTGATGAAGCTAATTAGCGTCTTTTTGTAAGTGTTAATAACTCTACATTAGATTGGTGCTTACTTAATCATGACGTTGTTCTAGAGAATTGAGACCAAGGTGCTTTCATTCGTTTTCTCCACAGTAGACGGCCATCAGTAAATCACTCCTACAATGCCAAAACAAGTACAGAGATCTTTAATTATCTGATATGGGAAGCAATTAACTGTTCTTGATACCGTGCGGTAATTTCAGTCAAACAGTCCTCAAGGTCTGCGTGGTAAGAAACGTATTCAGTCTGTAAATTCTGCTGATTTGATCAGGGACAAAACCCACTTGCTGCAAGACAGCTGTGGACCCTGCCAAATCAACACAATGTGAAATTGGTGACTGCTGTAATTTGATTTTTATCTGTGACTTTATGTATCGAGGGAGTTTTTGCTGAGCGTGCACTGTCTTTCAAAACCCCCCTGCTTCCCAGTGCAACCACGGTTTACCAAAAGTGGCTGTTGCGCAGCTCTGCTTGAGCCGTTGACAGTTAATTTTCTTTCCCTGTAACTTTTGTGTTTGAGCAAGAACCTCCTTCAAATTAGCATGTCAGCACTGTAGTGAATTCAATAATTTGTACAGTTCTCTGACCTTGTGATGCCGCTGCTAACTGCGGTCTAACAGCTATCTCTCAAAGGGCATTGGGTTGTGGTTGGTCTGGCTATTGGCGGGATTTTGAGTCTATTTTCTGCACATACTTTACCACAGTTTCCCAAAAGGCCGCAGCAGTGTCTGTTGATTGTGATATTTTCACCCGCTGAGTCTATTCTGCCTCCGATTGCTCCGCTGAGGGCTATAGATGAGGCCCTCCGGGTTTGTTTTGAAGAAGCTCTCATCAGCTCCGGCTGACAGGAAAAGAGAAGGAACAATAAGTCTGGGCGCACTAATGGCCCTGTGGTTCCTCCTGCTTGTCACCAGGTTTTGTTTGTCTGCGACATAACACCTTAAACTGCATCCGCTCTTTCTGTGCCCTGAGGAAATTGATTCAGCCTCGGGTGTAATGTAAGGGCCAGATGCTATTTTCTGCATTATTTTTCCTACTATTATCTAACACTTATGTCAGTGCACGTTAGGTCACTGTGTGCGTTGTGAAAGAGGACCTATACTGCAGGGCTTTCTCTCCTCTTTATTCTGTCGCTGGATGTAACCCTGTCAGTTTCCCTGCGTCGCCTTTCTGCCAAAGTGTCTTCTGCTCTGCTGTCTCCTGTAAGTGAATGACTCGCCTTTGTGGCCTGAGAATCCCTTTGTGAAACCTTCTCATTCTTCTCTTGACTTTATTTGTCATACAGGAAAGCAGGTCATGCCAGACTTGTTTGTATATCAGACCCAAAATTCTTGCAAACAATAAACTGTGTCATTATTGTTCCTTTTTTCTGTGTTTGGGGACAACGCAGCCAAGTCTGTCAGGCCTGCTGGTGATTAATGTGTTTTGTTATTGCCCCAGTCTTCTGGCTATCTGTCTTACAGCGCTGTGTCACTGTGTTTCATACTACTCCGGAGGAATTGCAAGGCTCTGAGCTGTTGTTTTCTGGGTATAAACTCGAGCCAATGTTGCCCTATTGTTCCGTTTCATTTAATCCTTTCATCCAATAATGTAATCGGGCACAGCACTGTCATCTGCATGAGCTGGGCTGCAGAAAATGTGCTAGTGTGAACCAGTTCTGCATTTGGTGTCGACGACAAAGATGCAGAAATGAAACCAGACAAATGCAAAGTTAGTCACCAACGGTGTTCCACAAGTTTGATTTCATCATTCTGCCTCATGCCTTTATCTTTTTGTCTCTTCTGTTTTTTTTAAAGAAAAGAACATGTTTTCACCACAAACTTTGTTTTGACACAACACTGTCTCTATATATTGCTTGTGTGTGGGTGTGTGTGTGATTCATGTCACAGACTTTCTTTTCTCTACAGTGGTGTTGATGTTTGTGCTGCTGTCAGGACAAACACTTGCTTTGACAATTGTATGATTGTGCACATCATATAGTGGTAACATGTAAAAGTCAATATTTCAAGACATACCATTTTAAAATCGTGTCTATAACTGAAGACAGGAGTAAAAAGAAGCAGACTTTTTACTTCTGGTAAGGTAACATCAATTTTTCTGGCTGTAATGACCAACCGCTTTTACTAGCTTAAGATAGCCAGCTAATGTAAACTGCTCGAGTTGGTTGACTTTTTAATCTTGTATGAAAATGAGAAACAAGGAAGAAGAGGTCAGATTAATGCTTCGTGTCTTGCGACAGTACAGTATGTTTCCCCTTGAAATTAAGAAAAACACTGGAAGATGAGAATAATCTAATAATATTTATGAAATTGTTTCAGATGAACTTTCTCAGGACAGAGCTGCTAAAGTTAGCCTAAACTCTACCACTAACTCTTGGTCCTTGGAAGTAACCCAAGGTTACTGCTGTACCTTATATATATTAGCCAGCCATGCTAAGTTTTATAGGTGAGGTAAAAAGGTTGAAAACACGTTTCAGGCTAAAGTCCGTTAGCTAGAACACATTGTCAATAACATCGAGGAGGAATTTTAATCCAAAAGTAGCTGATAATAATCCAGTGTTAATAGCAATGAGACAACAACAGTAAAATAATCATAACATAATAAAGTTTATCTTGTCCAGCTCTAAACCAAACCCTGATGTTGGGCAGTAATTCAGCTTAATGCTTTTATGAGACGGATCATTAACACATATGTCAGTTTATCCAGCTGTTGTTTTTAGCCTCAGGGATGTGCAGGCATGTAACAGAGCCTCAGGTCGTTTCATATAAAAAAAAAAATTCCCATCTGAGATTGCTTGTTTCCTAACGACCCATATGGAGCCATTTTATTTATTGATGATCTCACGCGGGAGATAATCGCAACAGGAGAGAAGCCTCTCGTTTATAATAGCCATTGTTACACATTATCCATTTGGGATCTCTTCAGGTGGATTACGTTATAGTGAAATTACTTTGACAACAACGTCCCCACTCAGCGCAGCTCAATTGTGATATTACAGCTACTAAGTGCATACTTGTTTAGTTGGACGGCCTCACCTCCTGCCACATTATGACGCCCACTGTCAACTCACCGGACTCTCAATATGTGGAGCTATATTAACAACATGTTATGGAACCAACAGGACTTCACCCATCTGTTGAAGATGCATTTACTGGAGACAGATGAAGGCTGTTTTTCTCGGGAGCGGTTGGAGATGGCGTGTGGGCATGTTGTTGTTGTTGTTGTTCTGCTTTCAGTCTAAAGTTTCCTCACGGTGAAAGTGTTTCCCAGTTCTGCGCTCTCCCAGGGCCTTTCACAGTTCACACAGCAAGCTGTGTAGCATCTGCCGGGGCGGAGAGACGATCACTGAGAGAGAGGGAGAATTTTTAGGTGCAGATGTCTGTGTATGTGCGTGAGGCTGCATGTACTGCTGGAAAGCAGGTGTAAACAGACGGTATGTGATTAATGCTGGCCATTCTACCTTGACCCAAAGTGGGAGTCACTTAATTTTACTTACCGACAAGAAAATAAAGTCTTGGGCTCAAGATGGCCGATAAAAGAGGCTCATCATTTTAGAATTTTGTTGCACAAGACAGATTTTTTTATAAGAAAAACACATCAGTGAAAAACATTAGATTCATAGTTTAAGAGGGAGCGATAGGTTTAGTCCTTTCCAGCCAGACTACAGATTTCTGTTGTTGTCCTTTTGCCCTCCTAATTGAAGAAGGTAGACGGTGAAGGACGGGGCAGGCCGGACAGCATCTTGAAAAGAGAAGTGAGTAACAATGAGCGAGTTAGTGAATGCAGCTCATGAAGTAAAAGGTCACATGTGAGTGCTTCTCTGCATTTACAACATTCCCTCTCCTGGTTGTGGTCTAATTAATCCTCTGCTATGACCTTTCCGTCAGCCATGATGTCCTTTCGCAGTCTCCACAGGACAGGATTTGACTCTGTCTGAGAATGGAGGCTTTATCTGTGTGGTTCCGTCGTCCCATATGGAGCTGCTTGAAAACTGTATAAAAAGACATTTCGTAATGCAGCATATACATATATTATATTGTATGTGTTACTGCATAAGAAATGACTAAATATTAGAGGTAGAGTGTGTTTTTTTTCCCCATTTCAAACCATTGTAATGATCCATACACTACATGGGATTACATGACACAACGCATTCCTCCGCAAAGCCCGACAGTCCTCTTTAATGCAATCAAGCCTAATCAATATTGGTATCTGTCTGAAGTCCCATTATCTCAAATGCATTGGTCGGTGGTAGCTAATTGTTGGGGTATGGTGGCTGAAAAAAACCTACCTGCTAGGAAAACTTATTTAGGTCCCTTAGATCTCGATTGTTATTAGGATCCATACCAAAGTGTACCCATTGGTATGCTTTCATGCCTCAGGAACCATGCATTAAAAAAAATCCTGGATCCATCCCTTTATCCGGTTCCACATCAAAAGTTAATAGGGGCTATTCTGGGCCGAGAGCCATGCTCCTTCCAAGTTTGGTAGAAATCCGTTAAGTAGTTTTTGTTTAATCTTGCTGACAAACCAAACAACAAACAAAGAAACAGACACAGGTGAAAACATGACCTCTTTGGTGGAGGTAGGAAATCATTGCTGCAGTACTGTACATGATTCCTAAACCAAAGAAATAAGACCAAACATATTTTATACAGGAACAAAGTATCAAAAAAACACAAGACAAATGATGCAAGCCTCTTTATTAGATCATGATATAAACACTCATTGGCCCGTAACAGACCCTATCTTGTTTGTCAATACCAACAACGCCCAGTTTTTTGATGTAGTGGAACCAAACCTTGGATAATAAACACAAAATTACCTCTTCTTCAGCATTAAAAAACATGTATAACTGATCTTAAGCTGCATCCAAAATATCCAAAAACCTCAATGTTTGTTTCTTTATCTAAAGCCTGGTCTGACCCTATCTTCTTAGGAACAGGTTACAACAAATTTTCTAATAGGGATGCATTTACTGAGAAATTCTGGGATGGCGCTGGTGTTTTGCTGTTGTTTGTTTTGTTTTTGATGTTATTTATTCTCCTTTTCTTTCCAGGGAAACAAATAAATCCCCATTGTTAAAAAAAAAATGTCATAGTCATTCAGCCCTTCATTACACTGTCTTTGAAAGTGCACAAGTTCAGTCATAAAATAAATGTATAGCAACTCTACCTACTAGTATTTTGCACAGCCTTACAAACTGATGGCAGTTATGTCACGGGCCATAACTCATACATATGCTCGCGCAAAATTGATGTGACACAACAGATAAACATCAGTCACCGTCATTGGTGAATGTCATCTTACTTGCTTTCTTGATGGATGGCAGTCAACAAGGCAAATATTGGCCGATGCATTGTTCAGTATCCATGTTCTTGGTCTTCAGGCTTACAGGTGTGATTAAAACAGGTGTAAAATTAAGTAACCTTTCGGCTTATTTCTTGTTCTTATCTACTCACAATATTGTGTAAAGTGCAGTGTACAGACGTTCACTTTCTCTCTTTAACTGTAATTGTGTGCACAAAGTGTGAACAATTTTTCTTGCAGCACATTATAACAACTGTGTGTCTGTTTGTGTAGAGGTGATTTATTATGGTGTTTCAAGGTTTCATTGATTTTGCAAGATACAATGCAAACTTAATTGAAATGTACAGTTTGGTGTTCTTGTTGTGCTTCTGGCATGAAGCAGCCATTAACCCTCTCGTCTTTGTGTGATTGTTACAGGTGCATGTTGCGGGTGCTGGACTCTTTCGGGACGGAGCCAGAGTTCAACCACGCCCACTACGCCCAGTCCAAGGGGCACAAGACGCCCTGGGGGAAGTGGAACCTCAACCCGCAGCAGTTCAACACCATGTTCCGTAAGTCACGCAACACACTCTCTCTCCAAAAGCCCCAACTGGCAGCCATTATTAAAGGACTACTGAGCTTTGGCTTAAAACCAAAGCATTTGGCTCAATCATGTCTGCCTGTGTGCAGGGTTTAAAAACAAGTCACCACAGATTATGTAGTTAGAACCAGCACAGAGAACTTTGCTGGTTGACTAAAGTTCTTCAGGTATGTTGGTGCTGAGCAGTTGAGAATAACACATCATCTTCTCCACGATTTTCACAGATTTCATCAGCTCACCAAGTTTCCCCACTGCGTTGTTAAAATAAGATCAAGTCGCCAAACTTGCAGTATGAATCAGTTTTTGTGATGATAACACCCCAGGCTCTTTCCAGTCCATGGTTCCGTCACAAATGTGATTTTTTTGGGTTGGAAAAGAGGCATAAAAGAGGCTCTGAAAATCCATCACGCTGCTCGCTAATGGAACATCATCAAGCAGATTAAAGCGAAGTAAGAGGTCAGACACTCGGCTCTCCATTTTACTGTGATTATGAATGTAGGACGTAGGGGTTTTATTGCTCCATGTGTGAGCCCATCACTCCTACTGTGAGATCGCTCTGTAACTGGAGTCAAACACATTTGCTGAGGTGGATGAGTGGTGGCGGTGCAGCAGAGGAGAGGTTGGAGCCAGCCCCCCTGGTGTATTGACCTTTTTCCCCGTGGCTAAGAGAAAGTGAAATGTTACCCCTGCAGTCCCCATTTGTGAGGTGATGCCCGGAGCTATCCAAAATACCACTGCACCTGAATAGGCCCTTTGTCGGCTGAATAGGGTATGTCTTTCTCATAACACACTGGGGCCTTTGCACGAAATCCAGTTAAGAGTCGCTAGGTTAGATGATATCGCTGGTGAAACAAGTGCACAGTGGCTTGGCTGAGTGTTAAAACCACAGAATGGCATCACTTCCAGGCACAAGAGACCTGTTTTTTTGTACTGCGCAACACATTAGCTTCAACTTTAAATAGCTGTATGTGTCCCATGCAAATCAAACGGCATATAACACTAACACCTCCAAAGATAAATAGATAAATACGCCCTGTTTCATGCCGTTATCAGATAAGGCACAAATATTTGCACATTGAACTAGTTGAACTAGTGTATTTCTGAGGAGCTGTGTCTGCCAGCTTGGATTTACAATGGGTGGGGCTGACTACTTGAGGACATTTTAGGAATCTTGTCAGGACATGCAAATCTGGTCCTGCAAGAAATATAAAAGTATTTTTCCATTCCTACCTATAGACTCCTCCATCCTCCTGAATCCTACCCACTGCACCTTTAAATAAAATGTCATATTTGGATTTCTTGGTCCGTATATTGCACAGCTCACCTATTGAATGTAGACGTAACAATGGACAAATCAGGTGCTGCTGGGTAATTCATCCTTCCTTTGGATTGGTCCATTTGTTACGATTAGGCACAGCTCCATAAATCATTGGTTGGGGAAAAAGGGAGCATGTGGCCTCTGGCCAATAAGACAAGACAAGGCCAAATTGACCTCATTAATCAATATCAGAGTCTAGATAGCAGGGAGTGTTTTCTTGTGTACAATTTGTGTTTGAATGGGCTGCCCGTCTTATTTAAGTTGGCTCAGTTTCCAACAGAGCCAACATTTGATGTAGGTCAGAACGACATAAAAGGATTCAAGTCCTGTCAAGTTTGAGTTATTTAACCACGCACTTCATCAGCCCAAAAACAAGTTTGTTACAGAGGCATGTAAACCTGAAGTGAGCTATGCCAAGCACAGAATGAGATATTCAGACTTCTTATCTAATTATTTAGTAAACAAGGAAGACTATGAAGAGTGATAATTTCTTTAATCCTTCTGCATTACCGTCACAGAGGTACTTAACCCGTCTGACGTCTTTGTCGTGCACTTGTGGTCTTTTAAAAACCCATTTAGAATTGTTTTAACAATTTGGTTATATATTAAAATAATATTTGTAGACAGCTCTAAAGTAAAGACACCACTTCACTCACAAGGTTTACGATAAAAAGCTTATTGCAGAAATCTGACTGTAACTTGGGTGTCTTCTATGTCCGGCCTATCAGCGTCGTTACTGAAGTCATACTGCACTGAAGCGGTTGCTTCCATACGTCTGCTCATGTACATTTTCCCTTTGTGTATACCTGCTGATGAATGTTTAATCCATCTTGAAGCGATGAGTAATACTGGTCAAAGGTTGAACATAGCAGCAGATAGTATTTATCTTTGAAGCATTGCCAACTACGTAATTGACCCTGAGATCTGCCCGGCTGATGGTGTCTATGAAGCTTTGATTGATAGTATCCCTGGCACACCTACTCACTGAAGGTTATCTTTTTTTTTTTCCTCCATCTGTGTGGGATCAATAGACTTCAGTTGTGTGCTCTCTGACTGTATCTCTCACACAGCTTGCACAAAAATGTGGTCTTGGAATTGATATCACCAGAATTACTCAGAAAAGGAAGAATCTGTTGAAAATGAGATAAATACCATTCGACGCTTTCCTGTAGAAAGTTCTTGAAATGGCTTTTAAGATGTCATCCTGCCGTTACATCACAGATCTGTCCATCTGTTTGTTGTATCAAAATTTGACTGTTGCATTGTAGCCAGTTAGCATAATGAGACTGCACGCAACTTCTGAATATACTTTACCTACTAATATATCGGTTTTAATGCAAGTATTTTCATGCTAATGATCAAATTGGAAAGCAAATTAAATACATAAAAGCTGGCCAAGTCTTTGTCCGAAAAAGATCAATAACTCTACAAATGCTAATCATCTATTATCTCTTTTAATCTTCTTGTGAATGTGTTTTCAGACTAGTGTAGCTCAACATTTTGAGAAATACATTTTTTCGCTTGCTGGGAGTTGATTGAGAAGATAAGTACCATTCTTATCTATGTACGCTAAATACAAAGCTAAAGTTTGCAAGCAATTAGCATGTTTGAGCTTCAGAGGTTCTGGTAGGCGTATATGTTTGCCTTTGGACAGAGCCGTGCTGTTTCCCCCGTTTCCAGTGTGCATACTAAGCTAAGCTAACCGCTGCCACCCCTAGCTTTACAGTTGGTGTAGAGACATGTGAGTGATCTCAATCTTTTCATCATAACTGTTGGCAAGACTACAAACTATTCCTTTGATTTCATTTCTCAGATAGAGTTCAAGACCAAGCTGCTGCTGCTGCTGCTGCTGCTGAATTGAATCTAAATGCAAAGCTCAGCAGTATTGAAGGACATGCTGGCGTAATAGACATACATCATCAATCATTAGTTCTTTGGCAGATGGTAATGTTTATATTCTAATTGCTAAAGAGATGGAAATAAGTACTCATCAGAGAGAATCACTTTGAGATTAAACACACTTCATTTTCATAATTGTAATGAGGGACTGCCTGGTAGATCCAATGCTTCAGTTCACCACACACTCGATCTTTAAAAGATAAAGAAGCTAAACAGTTAAAAGTTTATTTATTCTCGCCCTTCAGGCCCTACAGATAAGTCATATAAACAGTCTTTGATGTAAAATGTTGGAGATTTTAGTGCTGATGATGCATTTGGCAGTTTGAAGACTTTTTTTTCTGTCTGGCCAGCAGTATAGAAGTTTCTTGTCGAATTAATCCACACTCTCAAGTGTTTGGCCAACGATAATCACATAATCCTTAGTCTGTGACTTTGGCTTACTTTTTCCTGGTGCATTTTCTTGTGCAGGTGCCATTGTGTGATAATGTAGTATAGTCTGCCTCTAGCACTGACTCGGTGATACTTTACTGCTGCCACAATTGAAAGGAAGCCACTGAGCAGTCTCACTCACCCCGTCAGAGAGGATATCCTGCCCTCAAGAGTATAACCGGCGTTTCTTCACCCTGTTCCCCGACTAATCTCGACCACTTTGCTTTGTAAAGGAATCCTGCATTCACTCTGTTAGATTGGGAGTCAATTTTTTGTGCAAACTTGTTCCCCCACTTGTAAGTTTCTCAAGAGCAACAAAGCAGCTGCTTCTCCGGCACCGCTGTCCTCCCAGGCTGTTTGTTAGTTAATAGCGGATGAAGCTGTGGCAAGTTGAGTGACATTTTGAGTGGCGGCTCTAGTGGGAGAGGAGGCATCTGTTGCCAAACGCATTGAGAGGGCTGAACACTAATTAACAGCCTGTCCTGTTTACACAGTCAGTTTGGTACACGAGTGCTAGTGCTGCCTCCTCCCTGTGCCTAGGACCTTCTCTGCCTCTTTGCCATCAGAAACACATCGCAGTTATTAGTTACCGCCTGAGGTGTTGTGCTGGCATGTGTTTGCTTAAAAATACTCTTAAAATGTGTTTTCCTCTTAATCCTTATTCTTTGGAGTGTAACCAATTCCCATAATCATTGAATGAGCACTTTGTAGCCCCATGTAACAATTACTAACATCAAGTCTAAGTACATTAATCGTCTAATAACAGTAGACATGATGCTGGGGCGATAAATATCCTCAGAAATGTAAATTACAAAGAGAGCAGTCTTTAGCCTCGGCAGAACAAACGGATGACAAAGGTCATTCATCTAAAATTTGTACTTGTTCAACGACCTTTCCAGTTGGACTTGGAAGTTAAAGGCTTGTAACGTAACCTGATAGTTATTTCCTCAAACTTGACGAGAGAGCCACAGAAGATATTGTTTACCAGTACAAAAATGTTCAAGGCTCAGTAGTACTAACCATGACCGGTGAATTGACATCCTTTTAATTTAGCTGTTTTTTGGGGGAGTTACGCTTGAAGGAAGTGTAATCAGCTGTGTTATTGAGCTGTTTATATACTTATTTTTGATGTTATTGTTTAACAGCCATTATTAGAGACACTGAAGGTAATTTCAGAACATTAGGCTCCTGCCCACACTGACGCCTCACACAGATCTGGTGAGATCTTCATAACATCTACTCCCACATTCCTGTGCTCTCCTACACACAAATAACACTGAGTGAGAGAATAGTATTCAGCTGATAATTGGTTCCTCTGTGCATTGTAATGCTGGGAAAGTGCAGAACAGGAACAGAATTTGAATAAACTAAATTAGGAGTCGGACAAATTTTGCAACCCCGACTCATGTAAACACATGCAGTGTCTGCTTCTTATTAGACGCTACTGTATGTCAGCTTACATGTTACTTAACATGTCCAGTCAGTTTGCTCTTTAAAAGTGTCAAGCAACCTGTGATAAGCATCCAAAAAACATTCCAGCAGTGTAGTGGAAACCATTTATTGTTATTTAAGATCAGTACAAGGTAGTTTTTACTTTGCTCATGCCCCTCCATTAAATCCTTTTTAAAAAAAAAAGACACATTTTTGTCATTGTTTGATAAATGCCCAGTCTGGTGCTGGGCTCATTGACTCTGCACAACACATTTCCTGCTCGTTTTTTCCTCTCCGTGTTTGCCTAGAGAGTCTTTATCAGAGCCAATATGTAAACCGCCTGAAGAGAGCAGATGAACAAACATTGCCTTTTGTCGAGGAAAAAGTCACATTCGAGCCAACACCCCGATAAAAACGCATCAACTGTATTTGCGAAACTCCTTGTGTTAAACTTTTACAGTACGTACATACTGTTATCTGCTGCATCTTAATCATCATACAACAGCTGCATCCCGTCGGTGTCATGTTTTAAAAGCCATGATTTATCCCCTGTTATCACATAAGGTGTGATTAGACCAGTGGGTGCAGGAGCTGAATCTAACTCGTTTTAATGGTGGTAGGTGCCTTAATTTGCAGCTGTGGTGTGGAAATTCCTTGTACAAATGGTCCCAATAAATCCTTTTATTTACTGTACCAGAGTGAATTCCATCTCCCCCGACTGGCTGACCTTAATTTACCTCTGTAGTAATGGCGTTGTGGTAAAAAACGAGCTCTGACCACAGCAGCTCCCTCGGGTCTCTGAGACAAACCACAACTGTGCACCAACCGCCTCCTTTGCGGCGTGTTTCATTCCCTTCAAAAGGGGATGAGGTCTGCATTGCAGTGTGCTTATACTATTCCCTTTTTTGTTTTTAATTAGGTTCAAAAGCATATTCATATTTGACTAAATCTTTTCTCTGCACACTCAAAAGGCTTGTCTCCACATTGGTTTTACAAGGCAGATGGCAGTAAGGTAAAGTGCTGCCAAATCCGGGCTTCAGTAACTAGTCATCACTGGGCAGTGAGGAGCGGATGGAGCAAAAATCCAGAGTGCTTGTCGAGATGTCAAGTCAGTTTTATTCATGTAGCCCAATATCACAAATCACAAATGTGCCTCAAGGAGATTTACGATCTCTACAGCATTGAAAAGCCCAGTTATGTTGTGCAACTGTCCCGTCTGTCTCTGGAATTATGATCTGTGCTAAACGCTGAGATTGAAATGGGCTTATTTATTTAGCTGAATAGTAGCGACTCTGAAAAGCAGACACTTGTGAAAGATTTATGTGAGGTGTTTTTGTTTTTGCCCCATTGATGCATAAATTAAGGCGAGAAAATGGCCTGAAGTCATTCCTCGTTTTATTCTCAAAGAGCTGATCACCGACTTTTTTCCTCACCTCTTTCTTTCTCTTAATTTCTATCTTTCCTTTAGTTTGTATTTAAATGCAGCATACTGACAGTGAAATGACGCCTTTGAGAACACCGATGTTCATTAGAGTTTTGAGTATTTGTATGTGTTTATGTATTTTTATTCATTTATTTTGCCGCAGCTCACACCCCAGACAACAGTTTCCTGGGCTTCGTGGTGGAGCAGCACCTCAACGCCAGCGACATCAAGCACATTGATGACATCAAGAGACAGAACCAATCACTGGTTTACGGCAAGGTCGACAACTTCTGGAAGGTAATGCAGTCTTTTCTGCACTATTACACACATTTTTACACCCTGAAACATTTACATTTGACATTTTTGAAAAAGGTAAGCACTTTATTAGCTAGATATTAATCACATAGGTGCACAACAAAAAACTTAAACACCACCATATACTGTCCAGATATAACTGCAGACACCTTTGCACATCATTTTAAACACTTAAATGTTCTGACGCGCACTAATGGACTCACAGATGTGTGTCTGTGTATATATATGGATTCCTTCTGAAGATGAAAGTGACACACGAGGCATGCCAAAGAACACCAGTGCACCAAGGATAACCCATTTTCAGACCTCTGAGAGCTGTGCAGTGAGTGCAACTCTTTGAACAACCTTGGGTAAAACTTTCGCAGGAAACTTAATAACAGTCTGGTTTAGGAGCTCAAATTCAGCTTATCGCCCTCTCCGTGGAGTTTTAATATATTCAAATGCATGCTCACACTGCGGCACGGAGACCAAGGGATTACTGTATCCTAGACAAAAACGACTTAGAGACTTGGAGAGATTTGCACATTGTTTGGCATGCCATTGATGGTTGGATTACTGCCCGCGCCTTGATGAGCTTTCAGCAGACCGACACCATGTATGTTTCAGACTGCGTCGCTCCGAATCCGACTGACTCTTTAGATGTCTGAAAGTGTAACTCGGTGGAATGATAATAGAAGCTAAGGGGAGCGGTGTCTTCGTGTAACTCGCCTGTAGTGCAAATGCGTTCTTACATCAGAGGGATGTGAGATGAAGATGTGTAGAATTGAATAATAAGTCAAACCCAACTGGCTAATTATCTTATCCTGCAAATGTAGTTGCGTCATCCAATCATGGTTTGTCCCACTTGAGCTCTCTTGGATTGAGACTGTTTCATAATGAGTATAAAGCTCATCGCTACATTATTACCACCCATCATGATCCAAGTGTGTTCATTTGAATTGATGTTAAAGTGGAATTTATTGAACGCTTCAATCAGTTATATAAAGCAGTAATGTTTTACAGTTTAACTAACATTTAAGCCTTTATCACTGTTTTTTTTCTTATTAGTCTAGCAACTCAGTACCACTGGTTGGAAATCTTTTGTATAGAGGTTAAGGCCCTGACCATGAATGCTACGTTTTTAGTCTCCTTTCCTCCTCTGGATGACTGATTCATTCATCATCCTGATATGTAGTTTGCATTTTAAAGCTCTAGTACAGTAGTTTAGTTTCTTAGCAGCTGTGGTACTGTACTTCCTGGAACGTAAAAGGTTAATAGTTTCATGCATTTACATTTGGAGCTTCCCATTGCCTATTTCTGATTTACCACTTGGGCATTCTGTTGGAGCAGATGGGTGTTAAGTGTCTTGATCAAGTGCCCTTAAACATTATGTTCAAAGGCTCGGATGAGTGTTCACACTGGTAACCATATCAGCCTGCCTCTTTAACGCTCTGCTGCACCCTATACATCAACGTGTTGGACTATGACACAGCCAACATGGATAATCAAAAGGTCTTTAAGTGATCTGAAAAGTGATAGCAAAAGTAGCTGGCATGCCATACGTGTTACCAATCACAGACCAGCGTACAGTAGTTTGTCCCGAGAGAGAGATGTGAACAAAATCCGACAAGAGACCACTGAACCAGCACAAGGAAGTGTCGTGTTTAGAAAATAATTGACAGCAACCAAACACAGTCCAAGCATACCTAATCTAAAATATATTCATTATGAACAATACGTGTACAGTTTGAACTTCAAAGCCTCATTGTAAGGCTCTCAATCCCAAGGTGTTAGTGTTTTAATCCGGAGGTAGCAGGCGTGCTGCTGTGGTTTGCGGCTTCTAGTACTACTGAGTCAGAACCATTCAGTCTAGCTTTAAAAGGGCAGACGGGGGAGCCCATCAGCTCACAGCAAGGGGCATTAGCTACTAATCAGACTCCCAAGCGTGTTCATTACCTCCTGCTTTTAATTAAAGGGCCATTTTGGAGCCGGCTGATAACGAGCAGACTGCCGTACTCCATTTCCCTCCCTCTTCCTTTCAAATTGCGCTGTCCTTCGATCTCTTTCTCTACACTTGAGAGGGTTCATTTCAAATGATATGTCCGCTATTTAAAATAGAAAGTGAGGCCTACTGTAAGAAAACTATTTCTAGAGTGGAGGTAAAAATTCACAATGGAGATTAATGATCTGAAGACTCAACAGATAGCACTCGAGGAAGGTGCAGTCAGTTTTTTAATTTGTAGAAATTGAATTTAATCTCCTTTCAGCACTGATTACCAAAGTTCAGTGTCCTCCTTTCCCTCCACGTTTCCCATTTCAAGGCGTCTTTACCTATGTTGTTGCGCAAGGATCTGTGTCTTGATAACTGCCATCCAAACCCGCAGATTAAAACAAAAAGTCTTATCTTCTGTAACACCATCCAACTGCAATGTTTATAATTCCACGTGAGCCTTTTTATTGGCTGCCTTACAGGCCTCATGAAACAAATGAAAACAAACGTGGCTTGATAAAGGAAACTGAAGTCAATCATGTGCAGTATTTCCTGGTAATTCTTATCTCCATGTTGTGCCTTTATTGAGCTACAAAACAGAATCAATGCAGAGAAAATCTGTAGACCACATTATAGTGGCTGAGACAGCGCTGTAACAGAAGAGTCCTCCTGTCGAACTCCGTCTCCTTCCTGCAGATTAATTTGTCGGGGTTAATGTGGGTTAGGCAAGTAATGGTCCTCGCGCAAAATACAGCCTATTGAAAGGCTCTCTCCCTGCCTGATCAGTATGCAAAGGTGCTCAGGTCACAGTCATCCCACAGGTGTACGAAGTGAACCAATGCAAGAGGCAGATTGAGCAATCACCCAGACACACATACGCACAGTCTCTCATTCACACACTTTATTCAGAACCTCTTTTCATTTTGCTTCTTTATCTACACCAGCGACTACGAGTCAAAAAAAGCTTGAGATCACGCCTGAAACCTCATAGTCCATACACCTTCAATACTATATACTATATATACTTCAATGCAATACTTCAGTACACTATGTGTCTGTTGGCCGACACTCATTTGAACATTAGTGTCAGCTGTGCTAGTCTGTATCTTGAAACATTAAGGCCTAAAAAAGCATTTATTTATTAGCTTGAACTGTACATTCACTGCCTGCATAGCAACACTATCGGTCTCTGGCTCACTAAACTATTCCTGAATGGAGCTCGGGATAATTGGACCATATTTCAATATACTTTCTGTCAGATTTTTCTGAATGGACATTGCATCGATTTTCAGAACCAGGTCCTGAAATTCATTTGTTTTCATTTTTGTTTCAGAATTGGAAAATAAAGGTGCACTTTGTAGAAGAGAAAAATCTTCATTGTTTCATTTTTCTTTATGTCAAAACAAACTAAATGAACAAAGTTTCTTTGTGTGACTGAATAAACAAACTGCCAAATATAAACAAAGTAAAACAATATGAAATTGTGTTGCCAATTTCATATTGTTTTACTTTGTTTGGCGGACCCTGCCACCTTTCTACCTTCAAACAGTGTTCTGGGGACCTTATTTTCCTCTGAGAACAGCTTGTTTATTCACTTATGGAAAAAATAAATATTTCTTCTCCAAAACTACACGGTGCCCTTTAAATAAATGGGAGCTACAATACTTTTTAGAAAGGCAGCAGCACAAAAACAGAAAGATTTAATGTTATTTTTAGGGGATATCTTCATGCACGGTTGAGAGAAGTCTGCACTACACAATAGCGGTGAAGGTCAAACCTGTAATTAAAGCTAGGATAATTTTTTGGGAATCAATTTGTAGTGAAATCACATTATTCCTCACTTTTATCTGGGCTCACTGAAAACCCGATGAAGGCTAGTCGCTCATCTGACCCGAAGGACTTAAAGGAGATCCTGGGGATTAAAGAACCAGGATGGCGAGTAATTATTTTGTTGTGGAAGAGGCAGCATTGATGGCGAGACCCGAAATGAAATGGCCAGACCACCTCAGAGGGAGCCGTCTCCATAGCAACCCAGTGAGAGGAGTGGAAAGGCAGAGCGAGGGAGCCGAGAGTGACTGCCTGTCTTTTTCTCTCTATTCCCATACAAACACACATGATAGAAACCAGCTAATGTTAACTGTGTGTTGGCGGACGGTCTGCACTACCATTTCAAGTCGAGACACATTGTCAGCCTGTTAGCGTAGAGTTTAAAGGCTTTAACCCAGTCCTCACCCCATCAGTGTGCTATCTCTCTATAAAATCAGTCAGTATCCATGTTTTTCAGCGTTCAGTCTGTCAGAAAGCGTTTGATGAGGCAGAAGGGAACGTGGAGAAAGGTGAGAATGAGTAGGATGTACGGAGAGGGAAAAGCTGCAGGCCCTTGGCAGCAGATCAGAGGACATGGTGAAGAAAGACACACTGAGCTGACAGGGACACACACACAGACAAACACACATATATATATGCACAGTGCTGACGTATGCAGAGTAGGAAGGGCAACCATCCCACATTCTTACCCTTTCATGCTCATAAACAGACACCAGCGTGATCCTTCCCCCTTTTCACGATGGATAACCGAGTTGAGTTGAACATTAAACCTTCTTTAGTTTTACAGTGCCTGTCTGATCTGATGAAGCAATCCCCGGTGCCATTAAACCGGCGTGAGTGCCAGCGTAGAAACCTGAATTGGACATTTGAGGAAAGAGCTGGGTTGGAGTGGGAAACGTTATAGCGGTTATTAAATCGACTCCTTCTGTCACAGATGCTTTATTGAATTAGGCCCAAGACATTTTCAGGTGGTGCTGTTTGTTATTGGTTTACTTTCTAACTCAGATCTTAAGTGTAAGATATTAGGGCTGCACAATTAATCGCAATATGGCTAAGTGCAATAGCCAGTACTGAAAACAGCTTAATTGGAAATGGAAGATGAAGACATTTCCTTAGAAATTTAAGATTTGAAAGCAATTATATATTTTGAGTGTGAACAACATGGATGTTGGAAAGGTACGAATGTCCCGCATGAGCTGAACATTTTGAAATTTGGTCTAACTTAGTCATTTGCTTTCCTAGAGTGGGGACACGCTGACCTCGCCTCGACTCAGAACGACCTGAAATGTGTTGCGTTCCATCTACTTTGATTTGACTGAGCGAAAGGAGGCCGAGCACTTTAAAGGCCGGCCGCTCGCTTCCTCGATCGGTCACCGAAGCAGTAATGACTTTTTCAGATTTATGAGTAAAGGCGGAATGCAATCAACGTGCAACAAGAAAAATAGTGTAATTAACGGTGAAATAAATTAAAGTGGCTGCAGTCGAGGAAAATAAAAACATTAATATTAGAAAAACAAGTAATTATTCTTGCTTTAATTGAACATGCTGCCCAACTCTGCTTATACAACATCGACCAAGGGCAGAAAATGTTGTGATAATTAGGTTTTAAATAATATGACTCCCTGCTGATGGCACCTGTTTTGTTCACTGCACGCTTCGCTGAGAAGTAACTTGAACGTATGGAAATGGTGTTAGGTTCCCCCCTGGGGTCGTTAGCTTCTTTATACAAGGTGCAAAGCTTTTAATTGCACCCAATGAAGCATATGACGTTACAGGTGTTTCCATAGCTGTAGGACATGCAGGAGTATTGCAGTTGCTGTGTTTATTTTATTTATTTTTTCAAATTGTTGCACTCGGATGATTGTGCAGCCAACGTATACATCGCAGGGACTTCACACAGCACCTCCTTTGCCGTCTGACAGTCAGAAACATGGCCAGCTACCAAACTCCAATCGGTTCTACACTGTTATGTCTAATGGGGCGTGGCAAGGCATTGAAGTAAATAACACCTCCTGAATGCACTCCAAGCCCTTCTGGAGACGATTTTACCAACCATGTCCCTCTGGGGATTTCTTAAGTATCTGTCAAAGTATCTACTGTGTTTTGCACTACATTCGTTAAGCTCTTTATTTACAAGTACATCTGTTAGATATTTATCTGTTAGACCTGGTGTCTTTTTATCTGTGGTGGTATGCAACACTTACTGTCTATCAGATGTAAAGAGCCACACTGACGTCATGCAATACTTTGAATAATGGCAATCGCACGTATTTCCTGAAGGAAGTGCGTGCGATTGCTATGTGGTTGTTGATCGGCATGATTTTTGATTACTTTCTATCTAGTTAAATGAAAACTCTTTGAACTTAATGTTTTGGTTGAGTAAGAGATGCAATAGAAGTGTAGAGTGTTGTGTGTGTATAATGCACTCTGCATGTAAGAGTGTGTGTGTGTGATATGCAGGAAAATGATTTTTCCTCCTTCTCTGAAGAATGGTTGAAGTTATTTTTTGTCCTGACTGACAAGCTTCCAGTCTCGGGGCCCCAGAGTCTGTCATTTGGAAATAATTTTAGATGGGAAGATTATCAGAGGTGCGTTTGATGTTTGATGTCGACGGCAGTTTGAGGGTCGAGTAAGTCGAACCAAGCGCACCTGTCTGCATCCTGATTAGGCAAAAGTTCTTCCTGCATCTTAACGTTGCTGCAGTGGTGTCAGAAACTATTGCACGTACGATGCTTTTGCTCATAAGCACCGGGCACAATCACCAAACATTGAAGACGAACATTAAAGCTCAAGAATGACAACAAACAGCGATGTACATCAAAATACAATAAAATTAATTTTAAAGAAGGAACATAAGGAGTTAACAAAAGGAAGACGATGCCTGGATCAAAAACAGTGTCTCCGGTGGAGGAAGCAGTTGATTGTTTCAGCTGAAATGTGCTGTAAGGCAAAATTTATCTGCTACATCCCCAGTGTCTCGACACTACTACCTGTCAAGATAAAGCGCTGAAACATCAAAACCTGCTCCCAGCGCTGCAGCTATGCTTCTATACGAACACATAGAGAGGAGAAGTTTAATGCCAAAATGGAAAAAAGTGCTGTACACTCGCACAACAAGTTAGTTTACTTCCATCAGAACCACGGATCAAAGAGCTGATGCTCCTTGTCCTCATTTTTGTCATCCATTATTAAAAAGATTATAAACATCCCTTTGGCCCCGTAACAGGAAGTTTGAATATTATTTACTTTCACTTAGCAACCAGAGCATATGCTGTTTAAAGTTATATTATTCGGCTGAAGTAACATTTGGTTGTTATTATTTTATGTATTTCATTCATACTCACTTCTGCTCCACAGTTACATTTGGGGTCGAAGGAAGTTGTAGTTGAAATGAATGTGCTGAGAAGGTCTGGAAGTATTTTCTATTTTGTCCTTATTAGCAAATGTTAGCATGCTAATAAGACAACTAAGATGGTGAACACGGTTATTTTTATACGTGCTAAACATCAGCATGTTAACATTCTCGTTGTGAGCATATTAGCACGAGGCTAGCTTTGACCTCAAAGCACTGCTCTTCCCAAGTACAGCCTCACAGAGCTGTTAGCATGAGTGTTAGTCGTGTTAACTTGAAGCACAATAAACACGTAAAAGCCTTCATTAACTGAATACGCACACTATTGCAATCCTGTGATGTCAGCTGGTTACAAATAGTCAACCTAACATCTATTTGTTGGAAAATGTTGCACCTCCTTTTCCTTGTGAGCGCTGTAATGCTAGCAGTCTTAAATGGGAATCAGTCAACTGTGCATCTCAACCTTTTTTGCCTAGACTTTCCTCAAAGGTTGTGTCTCTCAGCCAGTAAGCTTCCCTCCCCGAACACTCATCCCTCAGCCCTCCCCTCTGCCGACAGAAAGCTGCAGCCGCCGCCTCTCCTGTTTCCTCTCCGAGCCAGGGTTTACAAATTCCCTCTGATTTACAAGGTCATAAAACTCACCTCCTCCTCCGTCTCTCCTGCTTCAATCAACCTCTCCAGCTAAAGCAGTTATTTTATAACTCCCTAAGCACATGCTCCCGTACAAGGCTGCTGCAATCGATCTGCTTCCTGGTTTCAGATTGCATATCGCACGCGCTCTGAGATATATACATCCACATACAGTACAGATGAATACACGCGCTCCTCTCGCTGAACGCCACATGGGCTGTCCAAGGACATGGAGGGGAAAACTCTGGTAATATTATCACTCGGTCTTCACGCCTGTTAGTGTTACAAAGTCATAACTTCTTTCTACTTCACTGTGCGCTGACAGCTGGGGCAGGATTATGAAGCGAAGTTGACACAGTATCATTATGTGAAGGAAAAGCTAAGAAAATCCACAATGCATCTAAAAATGGCGAAGTTGCTTGCAAACACGCCTCTCTTACATCCCCATCGCTCTTTGTCAGGGATTTTCAACCTGTTTCCACGTTGTTGGTTTATTTCAAACACTTTCCCCTTTATTCAAAGAGTGTACATTTGTGTGAGAGAGAATCCAGACATGCTCCAGAGCGCATCTGGCAACCGATGTCCTCTGACCGTAAAAGCTTTGTGGGGCGACTGCCTCGAAGGGTCATGGCAATCTACGCTGTTCTTCTGCACACACACGGTCACTCGAGCGGTCACAATAAACACACATCGCACAGATCCAGCTGCCTTTAGAGACCGTAGGATGTCTTTCCTTTAGTAGTGTTTTTGTCCTTCCGCTTCAAGCAAGTACACATGCTCCCTCTCATACTGTATCAGTACAGACAGTATTTTACAAACGCCTTGGCTCAGGTTTTACATCTCTGCATTGAAGCAAATGTAAAAAATAGCAATCATTCAAATTATTTAATACATGTATTTATACTAGGGCTGCAGCTCATGATTAGTAGTGATGTACTATCTCACTATCTTTTACTTTCATAAATGACGAACAAAAACAGCAAATCCTTACATATAAGAAGCTGGAAGCAGAACATATTGAGTGTGTTATTCATGTAACATGTCTTGAATGTTTGTTTGCACCTCAGACTGTCAGATTTTGTATGTTAAGCTGATGTAAAAGTGCAAATCAAACTATACACCAGACTGCATTGAAATTTTTGCATTTTTTAGCCTCGCAACTAGAAAGCTGTTCTTAAAGGAGAATAAATGCCCACAGAACATATCAAAAAAATATCTCATGCAATTCAACAACTGTATATACATGAATTACCAGACTGCATTTAAATCATTGCATTTTTTAGCCTGACTACTAGAGAGGTTTACCTGTAAAAAATAGGGGCGTTAATAGTATTTTGTGATTAGTTCCCCTTACAAAGTGTTTACGGCTCAGCTCTTATGAGCTTTTTCCGATCTCATGCACAACCTTCTGTAGAGTTTAAAAAGTGTGTGTGTGTGTGTGTGTGTGTGTGTGTGAGCCTCTTCTCCAGGTATCCACCAGCAACCTTCATTTTTAAATCCCTTCATACGCACACATAAATCCTCACTCTGCTCTCCTGAGTGAAAAGATTACAGGATAGTGATTTCAACCTCTAATTAGGATTTCATCTCTCTCACTCACTCACTCACTCACACACACACACACACACACACACACAGACACACACACACACCAGGCTGCTTTAGTTACAGCAGGCTGGCTGGAGGCATCTGATAGCCAGGCCTCCAGAGACCCTGACGAGCGGCTACCTGAAATTTAAACCCGAAAAGGAAGCACTGAGGTAGACACACACACACACACACACACACACATCGAGAGTGAGAGCAGGGAAATGTCCTGGAGGCAGAACACTTTCAAAGGCAGGCGTGTGCGTAGGAGTTGTGAGTAAATTTGAAACAGGTAACTTTTAACGGTAATGAGGCTTTGCTTCCCCGTGAGTGTTGAAACAATAGGTGATCAATAATATTCCAGTTTGTGAGCGTGTGTGTGAGAGAGTGAGCATAACCGGTGAATGTGCCTCTGAGACATCCTGTCATTATGGAGGAAAAGGCTTTCATCTATACTGCCTCCCTGAAGGGCTCAGCTTTAAGAGCGTTCAGCTGTACTGTATGTTGCTCCCTGATGACTCCGTTTTAGAAAGTGCAGGACAAACTGAAAAAGACACATTTTGCATTTCAACGGGAGAAACACGGTGAGTATTTCGACTGGGTTACACCGCAGTCGTGTCCTCGTTTTTGAAAATCAAAGACCTGCTGCGACAATCTCAGCGTGGGGACGATCAAAGGCCTTTTATTGTGTTTCCATCCAAACAGATTAAGAAGCTTGTATTCAGCTGCTATAAAAGACGGTCAAAGCAAACACATTATAGGACAGTTCAAGAAACGGTTTTGTCAAAAAGTCCATTGAGAAAATTTAGCAGATCACATCTTGCGAGTCCACCTGGCCCCAGCTCACACACACACTTCTTACAGAATCTTTGATATCATTTGTGATTCCGTTTCAAGACGCGCTGGACTGTTTTCACAAACCTCCAAACACATGAAAGACGGCAGAGGCAAAGTGAAATCACTGCGGTAAATTCAGGCAACCTTAAAGGTGCCCTTGAAGATGAAAGCACACTTTTAGGCTGAGAAGAATTAATATTAAAACATCCTCTTTTGGGGGCATATAAATGGTTTAAAAGGATGAAAGGTTTCGGCCTCACACCGTCTTTGTCAGGGTAGATATTATATAACGGGCTGATTATACCTGCTACGCTGTATAGGCAGTACACTGGACGTTAACTTTATTCTTTTACCTTATAAAATGACTTTGACATGGAGTTAAAACTCATATATACATATTTCTCACAGGTGATTTCCTGCGTGGAGCACAAAACTAAAACCCCAAATTCAGGAAGTAAGGGATACTCCACCAATTTAACGTCCCCCATTATAAAGTTGGCAAACTCACAAAAGTTGCTTTTTAAATAAAATGTCCAGGTAAACCAGGACGTCTGGAAATCTTTTCAACAGGAAGACGGCCAGACAGATCAGCCAGAGCGACTGAAACATGAGCTCACAGATCTGTCTGGTTCCCAGGCTAGAGATGAGTTATGAGCCTGATGACAAGTGAACGTATCTTGATATGAAACATTAGGTTGACAATTAAATAAAAATATGCATTTAAATGTCTTCATTTCCTAGTTTGACGTTTGACCTGGTCCACTGTAAAATCAGCTGGGCAGCTTTCCAGTGTGATGGGAGTAGGCTGGACACGGCTTTTGGTACAAAGGAAGCAGGTTTCATTGGCACACTTTGAATGCGTCAGTGTCTTTTTCATCAAGGACATCCCGGATCAGGTAGACTTTAATAACAATAGCAGGGTATTGTGCGCACTGATGCTTTTCGCACAATGCTATTTTTAGCCTGGTCTTCCATTGTGGCCAGATGGTCAGTCAGGTAGCTTGAACAAGAGTTCATCAGGCCACATAACAGAGTAATGATACTGATCCCTTCGCAAAAAACAATGTAAATCAGAATGGTTCATTCAAGGAGGTTTTTTTCTGGATTACACCAGCTTAACCTAGATAACGTAAACCTTTATTCGTACATGATAAATATCAATTTGTGTCGGTATTTTGCAGAAAAGGTGGCGTGTTTTTCATCTTCCTCTGTCGGGAAAAAAAGGTTTTCCGGAGGATTTTGGTTGTGGACATCTCTGAAGGAAGAACAATCAGTGAAAAAACTAAATGTATCGCCCTGTTTGTTCCAGGACAAAAAGAAATACCTGGACACCATCCACAGCTACATGGAGGTCCACGGCACGGTGCACGGCACCAGCACCGTGCACCTCCCCAGCTACGTCAAGAACCACGGCATCCTGAGCGGCCGAGACCTGCAGTTCCTCCTCAGAGAAACCAAGGTGAGTCCACCCGGCTGTAAATTGTCTGAAAAAATGACCCTGCAGGGAAATAAAAGTGCGAGGGTACGGGGCTTATTAGACGACTGTGAAAGCCACATACCACCTCCCACGCTTTTCCCTCTGACATTTTTTAAATGACCAAGAAACTGTGGCCCGGCTAACCTGCAGAGTATTGAGGACAGTGCGGTTGTATTAAACCGTGGCCTGTTTGTACGCGGCGAGGCTTTGAAACCTGCTCTGAATGTTCCTGTAGTAGTGATCGCTGTGTGAGACACCTGCTTTTAGCCTGAATCCACTTCACCTAAGAGATTTCTCATGTGCATGCTTTTATTTTTAAACATGATTTCAGCTCTAAGATGTAACTTACAGTAAAAGACAAGTTAGAGAGCAACGACGTGATTCTTAAAGGAGATGTTAGATGATAAAATGAGAAAGTGTCTGTGTGAACAGAGGCCCTCTTATGTAAAGGGCCTTGATCTAAGTGACTCTACTTTGTCCGAGTCCGTCCACCGAAGCACTTCTCCGTTCACGTCATGACTTGTCCCTTCCTCTCACCACTCAGCCCACTCTCAGTCACAAAGACAAGGACACAGCCACCGAGGCTGCAGCCAGACTGGATCATACCGCGTGGAGTCGCAGCTCTCAGCTAAACACACTTTACACGTTCAAAGATTGTGAGCTGATAAACACAAATAGCTTTGTTTTGTGTACTGAAAGCTGCAGTGAGAGCCTGTTATCTCAAATTGATACAATGAACATTAATAAACACATTTAGTTATCAATAATGTCTGAAACAGTCATGTGGCTGACTTTATAATGTATCACACAGTCTGTCACAGTCTCACACTACAGCCGTGTTTAAGGTTTATTTTAACTGCTTTATAATATTGTGCTAAAAGACCGAAGCTAAACCTAAAAAGTTAGCATCCTGACAAGATGATGATCCATGAAGAAGACATATATTGTACAGTGTTTTCCACAGTGAGGAAATGCAACACATTATATGTGCTAGTTGTAAACTTCAGCTTTTTTTAACCTAACCTACAAATACATTAGTTAGTTGATGATGTGCTTCTTGTCCCTTGAAGTATGTTACTGCTGGATATAGTAAGCTTGTTATCCAGACATGCTACCATTTGCAGATGTTAGAGCAGATAAACACACTGTTAAATTCATTCCTTACATTCTTACACTCGTGTGTTTTTGGTTTTGGAAAGGCTAAAAACAAATCACCACCCTCCAAACTCTTCAAATCGCTCTTATTAAAACCTCATGCACATTATTTCCGTGTGGTTGCTAAGCTACGATTGCACAATCAGGGAAGGAGTCAAGCTATCAATTAAATTACACGATCTACTTTTCTTTTACGTTCACGACATGGGGGGGAAAGCGGTGAATTTCCACTAAATTTGATGGAGTTGCCCATCGCCATAGGGGAACGTAATTAAAATTACATGGTCCTTAAAAACCTGACAACAATGTCTGCTGAAGGTGAAAACAATCATTAGTGCTGGCGCTGAAAGATGGAGTCTGTCTTTTTGGCTCCAGTCGTCATCCTTTTTCAGAAGAATAAGGTGGAAGAGAGCTTCGATTTCTTCAACCTCTGAAACCAGACGCTTTCCCATCAGCCCAGGGAGGGAGGGAGGAGAAGCAGACAGAGCGAGGAGAGAGACATCAGACAAGAGCCGGGGCAGGGATAAAAAGGGAGCGAGGGAGCCACAGATCATGATTCAGACTTTTATAGAAAAAAAAGATGGATTGAGATTTAAACCCCCTTTTGTGCTGAAAAGATTCTGAGCGCAGCTTCAGCCAAAAACGATTTTTGGCCGGCAAATCCGGCTCTGTACTGCGCACCTAAAACCAAAAACCCAGTGATGTTGGAGGCATTTGGAGAGAAAAGTGAAGGTGTATACGGCAGCGGAGCAGATCATTAAAGTGTTGAAAAACAACACTAAAAAAAACGGTGCCAGAGTGAGCTTTAGTTCGCTGGATTAAAGTAGCCTTGCAGGATAACTCTCACCAGAGATGCGGTACGATAGAAACTTCCATATCCGGCCCATGAAGCCGCAGTGTTGTTAAACACTTCCAAGGAAAACAAGGCGGTGTTGTTGCAGTTTGCCAACAACACATTCACCTTTAACCTGCAATCAGGCTGCCTCAGCTAACCATCCTTGTGGGGGTTTAACTATTGACAGAGTGAGTTGTAAAAATACTTGACATTTGATTTTTCTCTCAAACAAAATATCCTGAAATAAACTCTGACGTGCTGTTCTGTGTCAGTGATCTAAGCGCTGAGGCGAGGTGAGCTTTACTGCGTCACGTCGCACACTGACGGAGACGAAGGGTTTTGATTTTTCTGACTTTGCTTCTCTTCCATCTCATACGTCTAACTCTGTTTAATTGCCTCCTACTGTCTGCCTCTGGCTTGTCTTGCACATGTTTCTGATTTTCTAACTCTTTCCCACTCCACCACACACCCGTCACATTATATATCAGCCACAGAGCTCTACATGAAACAGGAAAGAAGCTCTGTTTTAGATTTATAACACCAGTTTTATCCCTCCGCTCGCCTCGTACATCTGGTTTGTCATCATATTCCGCATAGTAGAAAACAAGCACATCCCCTGGCAGGTGCTGGAATTAGACAATACCAATATAAAACAGCCTAATTAACTCGCTGGCTCATTAAACTCGGCGACCGCATTGTTTAATTGATGTGGCACGGGCTGCTGCAGCGCCACGAGACTCCAAACATGTTGTGTGGGAGCACAACGGTGAGATGGTTCTCCATCATTTCAGTCTGGTCAGCTCATCAACTTAAATATGCATGTGAGTCAAAGATAGAGATAGCAGAGTAATATTTATAAGCAGCACCTTTATGGCATTTGTCTGTTATGTCCTGCCACATGTAATTGTTGGTATGTCTTCCTTCTCACTGGGTGTTGTTGCATGTGGCAGTGTGTTTAGATCGGGATATAGCTGAACACAAAGGCAGCCACGCGTCAACAAATCAATACAACAGCAGCTCTGAAGTGCAGCGTTGGATCCCAGAACCAGAACGTCCTTGAACACGAGTACACAAAACTGCTTCAATGCAGGGAAACAGTCACAGGAGAGGCCGAGATCGTTCATTCATTCCTGCCATTGAGTCGTTCAGTGTGTATGGATTCAATGCCTCTCTCTCTGTGTCTCCCCTCTTCACCCCCTCCCCTCATTGCTCCCTATAAATAGTGGGTGACTGTTTCTCAGCGTTGAGGAGCTCTTGCATGCGCACACACACACAGTGGAGAATTAATGTGCTTTGCTGCCACCTGTTGGCAGAAGTTTGTCGCTAACAACACTTTGGTTCTGTTCACATGTAAGAAGAGTGGAGCGTGTGCCGACATGCTTCATGGTACGGCTCTGCATTGTGCGTTAAAGACACTGTGTTGACTTTCTGCTGTGTTCCTCCAATACAACTCACACAGACTGGTCATTGTAGCTCCAGTAAATGAGCCACTAGCCTTTTACCACCATTACCACCACCACCAACTCCTCCACCCTCCTCTCTGTGTTTCTGGATAACTGTCTCTTTCTCATGTGGACATGCAGTGTCTGCAAATATTTGCTCTTCCCATCCAGGAGGAGTGAACTTGTTATTAGAGGCTCCTCCAGCTCTCTATAGGTACAGTGTTTACTTTAAAGTGTGTGAGCACAACTGTGGGCTGCGTCTGAACACCCACAGAGGAGACAGTATGTAAACTTTAACTTTCTCCACTGAACTATGAGCCCTCAGCTCACCTTACATCACACCGTTGCCTATATGTCTCTATGGTTTTGAATGTTTAATTAGCTTTTTACCCACATTACCGAACATACATTCAAAAGTACCTCAAAATTGTACCAAGTACAGTACTTTGGTACAAAAAATTATCAATTAAAGCAACATAAAGGTGTGGTGATGTTAAATATACAGTTAGTACTGCACTCACAGTGTAAGTAAGACCAGGATATTACTCTTTGTGTGAACAGGAAGGAGTTTGTGACCACTGATCCAAGTCATTGGAAACAGTTTGCTCAAGGGGAGCAGATCACGCTCATCCTGAGACTGAGTGATAGAGCTCTGGTGGTGTATAAATATTGGTTTAAATGAGTCATACAGTGGTCTAATTGTGAGCATCTTAAGAGTTAGTTAATAGTTGTTCCTAATTGTCTGCTACCGTTGTGTGTTTCCATCCGCAAAATCTCCACAGAACTCCCTCTGTACCAAACTTCAGTGGCCTGTGGGGAGGAATAAACATTAGAGGGATGTCTCCACATTATTCAGCTTGTTTTTCCTCCCTTGTTTCATGGAGAAAAAGTGCTGCCTCGACTGTATTTTGTGCTGATAACATGGGAGGTTTCCATCAACACGGGCTAACTGCTGCTATCAGCAAACAACAGAAACTCCTCGACACGGCCAATGAACTTATGTACACCTCTACACTTCCCACCTTCTTTGTTAGTCTGGTTATTTCAGTAGCTGCAAGTACTCATGTTAAGTTTATGCTTGAATTAATCTAGATACCTTGGTTTTCTCTCCCCTGCAGTTGTTTGTGGGTCTGTCCTTCCCCTACGAGGGTCCCGCCCCCCTGGAGGCCATCGCTAACGGCTGCGCCTTCCTCAACCCCAAATTCAACCCGCCAAAGAGCAGCAAGAACACCGACTTCTTCAAGGGCAAACCCACGCTGAGAGAGGTGAGAGGAGGAGGCTGTTTCTCCTCCGCTCGACATACAACTTTTACAAGCTGGGTTTGTTTTTCCTAACCTCCGCTCTCTCTGCAGCTGACCTCTCAACATCCCTACGCTGAGGTGTACATCGGTCAACCCCACGTGTGGACGGTGGATATAGAGAACTCTGCAGAGGTGGAGAGGGCCATCCGGTCTATCCTCAGCCAGAAGGTAAACACAGAAGAAGACGCGAGATGATGAGATTTATTCAGTCGGTTATGAGTGTTCAATGCTGTGATTTCAGTTCCAGTTTCTTATTTAGTATCCTCGGTGTTACGTTGTGCTTTAAAACTAGTACAGCTGCAAACAACAAATATCTTTTAAGTGAAGAAAAACACTTTCCAATTTGTTGGAGCTCGAGTAATCAAAGTCCTTGTTTGGTGCAAATCCCCAAAAGATATTCAATTTACTCATGGAAAACAAAGAAAAGAAGCAATTTTTCACATTTAAGGTGCAACAAGGGATTTATTTTCAATTTGTTACTTGAGAAATGGCTTCAGCAACTATTTTATCATCAAAATTCTGTGTTTCATCGACCAAGGAGAACAGAAAGGGGAGTGCTGTGTTGGAAATGCAAGAAAAACAATCAAAAGGTGCACTGTGTAGTTTTGGGGAAGAATTTTTAATCAGTTGTTTATTCAGTTATGGAGAAAAATAACTACTTCTGAGTTTGTAAATTACCTCATTAATATTGTAAAAAGATGAGAGATGAGATGAGATATTGTAAATATTTAAATTCTGAGTTTGAATTTATTTTCCAAAACTACACAGTGCCCCTTTAAGGTACAATTTAAAAACAAGGGATATCAATAATTTAAACTGTGGCAGATTAAGGGACATGAAATCGTTGTGGGCATCCAGACATAAAAATAATTGACATTTACAAATAAATACAAACATGCGCTGCTTGGAGCTGCAGCTAATGACCTTCACTCTTGATGAATCTGCTGATTAGGTCATCATTTAGTCTTTAAAACGTCAGAAGGCAGCACGAAATGGTCACAAATTCCCTCAAACCCAAAAATATTTAGGCTACACTCGCATAAGACGAACAAAAGCAACATATCGATGATCTAAATCAGATGCCTGACTGACAGAAATGCTTAGATTGAGGATGAGTGACGGCAGAAAAGACGGATCATGTTCCGTCTTCTCGTCCGGGCCCATGCATATTTAACAGCCGGGCTCTGGACCTCTTGTTTGTTGTGCTCCGCCGAGCGATTTGGAACAATGGCTTTGTTTAGCAGACAAGCCTGCGGAGCCTCATATGCTTCGTGATCCGTGGCGAGCTGCAGCCTACCAGGCTCCAGCTTGGCTCGTGCTCCCTCCCTCCCCTTTCGTCCTCCTCCTCGTCTTTCTCCCTTCACACACAGTCACTTAGTGGCTCAACAAAGCCTCAGTTGTTGGTGCTCTCTGCTTGAAGTTTCAGACTCTGTGGACAGAACTCAACAGATGACATACAGTGAAACAAGCTCATGCAGAGTGTCCTCTCCTGGCACTTCTTCTTTGACCTGTTGTATGTTTGTGTGATCAGATTGAGCCCTACCTGCCCTATGAGTTCACCTGTGAGGGGATGCTGCAGAGAGTCAACGCCTTCATTGAGAACCAGGTACTGTCTCCACACCCCTCAGCTCTGCACACACTTAGCTGGGTCATTCAGGGGCTGTAAAGACATTTAAAAACACAAAAGGCAGCTGCTGTTGAGTCACTGGGTTTGGATTGGGCCTGGAAAGTCCTTGAATTTGGTGTGTAAGGTGTGGGAGCCCTGGTTATGGTTTTATTGGTCAGTGTTGATTGAAACTGTAAACTAATGTGCAACAACAAGACACTATAGGCAAATTTACAATACACACATTAAAAACAAACATGACAAAAATTATAATATTAAAATATGATGAATATAAAGAATATGAGCTAATAATCAATAAGTGAATACATGGACAATACTGAAGAATTTGATGGCCTGTGTATGTGGAATTTGCCTGATAGTGTCTTCGTATTATAAATCATTAGAATATTAATCAACGTTGGAGCGGATTTCTATCAAAGTGTAATTGTCAAAACAGGTGTTGCATGAATGATTATTAATGATCCGTCACACCCGATATAAAACTTGTACCTGACTTGTGTTTGTTCGAGCTGTTGTTGAGACGCTCTGCAGTGCTGATGTGTTTCTGTCGTGTTGTCAGGACTTCTGTCACGGTCAGGTGATGTGGCCGCCGCTCAACGCCCTGCAGGTCAAACTGGCTGAGGCGGGACGCTCCTGTAAGCAGGTGTGTCAGGAGGAGCAGCTCATCTGTGAGCCGTCCTTCTTCCAACACCTCAACAAGGACAAGGACCTGGCCAGGTGAGACAGAGACACACACACACACACACACACACACACACACACACACGCTTTCCATAAGTTTTAGCTGTTATTTTAAAGTGTCCATTAGGTGGCAGCACACAACAGGTTTAATTCATTTGTTGTCATCCAGAGTGATGAATTATGATGAAGTGCTGTAAACTGCAGTGTCACATTATCACCACTAGAGGGAGCAGTTGGCTTACTACATGAAATAGGTCATGACTGATGCAGAGGAACAGGACTGTAGATTAATGTGTTCCTACCTTGCAGCTGAAGACTTTTTACAGTAGTAATGTAGTAAATTTGACCCTTCTGTCTTGCCGTCAGGTTCGGAGTGGACTGTCAGACGGTGGAGTCGAGCGCCGACACTGTGGTCCCGGCCTACAGCCCGACCCGCCACCACTGCATCTTCCAGTCGGACCTGCTGCTGTTCAGCTGCGCGGGCGCCCACCCGTCGCTGCAGCGCATCTGCCCCTGCCGCGACTACATGAAGGGCCAGGTGGCGCTGTGCAAGAACTGCCTATAGCAGCAGCAGCACACAGGCTGACGGGAGGAGGGGGAGCTGACGGATGATTGGCTGAGGGGGATTAAATGACGTCGGAGCAGCTTATTGAGACTTTTTTTTGTGGGAAGCTGTCTGGACAGAAACATTCACAGGACCGCTTCTGTTCATCATATTTATTGTTTTCAGCTCCTGGATGTGAAAGCAGCCGACCTGAACATCCGTCACCCCTCTGATTCACCAGCGGCGGCGCTGCGAGTCCTGGAAGCGATGTAAAATTACTTGAATCAACAAAGGGAGTGGTCTTAGACTTTAAACTCGCAGCTGATGAGCTCTCCTGGCAGACTGCGCACAGCAGTGACTGCCTGGAGGAGGAGACTCACCCCCCTGACTGTCTGACAGCCGCCCGGCCCCGCCCCCCCTACATCCACCTGAAACTGTTTATTCTTTAGGTAGGTTTGCACTGGACTGGCATGCCTGAAGGCCCACATACACACACATACATATACACACACATACAAACACACACACACACACACACAGGCTAACAGACAAGCTAAAGAAGAACCCAGTTTTACACTGTAACGACTCGTTTCCTCACTTCTGGACTAAAGTGAGGAGCGGCCATGTAACGTAGATATTTTTATCATCTCCTGACACGACTTAAAGCGGTCCTCATCCCCCCCTTTAAAGACAGGAAGTGCAGTTGTGATTTTCATACGTTTAAGTTGCACATTTAAATGATAGTCGTTTTTATTTAAAGATGATCAAGCGTGTGCGTTTCTACAAAAGGCCAGTAGAGAAATTGTTTCAGCACACCATCCGGTACTACGCACACACTGAGAGGTAGCTAAAGCTGTCGTGTACGGAGTCGCCGTGTCGTAGGATGTCGTGATGTTGTGATGTAGATAATAGGCCGTCGTCAGTAGCCGTGGTAACACCTAGATGCATCGCAAGCCGAGGCCAAGAAGCCCGCGGAGACACATGAAACCTTCCCCGAGATGTTTGTCTTTTCATACACGACGTTAGAAACTACAAAATCATCTCCCACCCTCCTGACAACGGCTGTAAATCCTTTCAAGCAACAAAAACATGCCAACGAAGCGTTCTGCAAACGCAAAAAAACCTCGCATCTCCTTGTTTTCTTTGGATAATCATTAGGATTTTAATTTGCCTGGGAAAAAAATGAAAATAAATTCTTGTGGTGAATGAAAAAAGTGCACTACGTTAATCTATTTGCAGAGGTTTAACAAGATATTAGTAACACTGTATATTGTTCATATGGGTTTAAAGTTTCTTTTTTATTTATTTTGTATACAGATCTTTATCGCTGTGTTTTGCTGGAAATCTTTGTTTTTTATTTATAGAAGGGGTCTTTTTTCTTTTTTTCTTTTTATAGATTTTTATTTATGGAGAGTAATTTAAAAAAAAAAACAAAGTACGCGTGCTTATCTTCAAGTGTGTGAGCGAGAGAGGGAGGCTTTGTCTGCTGTTGTTCAGCTTCCAGCAGTGATGCGAGGAGAAAATGTAGGAGCGAGTCACTCCCTGATATGGAGCTGTATCTGAGCTCGAGTCGGGACAGAAATAATATTTTACAGCTGGAGTTTACAGATTAGAGTCTGTCTGTTTTTATAGAAAACCTTTTAACAATAAAAACCTGATTTGATATTTTATTCCTTAAACGGCTAAAAATGATCATAGGGTTTGGTTTTAAACCGGATGTAAGCTACAGATTTTTAACTGCAGAAGAAGAATCACTTCCTCCTCCTCTTCCTCTCATCACTGCCTCTGGAGGACGGACAGCAGTGGACAGACAGCCAGCCAGCAGCAGCCTCATACACTTTGTGCTTTGATTTCTAATCTCAGTTTCTTTGTTTGCACAAATACAGCGACAGTGTACACCTGTACTCTCACTGTGTCATCTCAGACCGGTTTATGTTTGTTTTTAAAACAGGTCAGTGATCTGCTGCCAAGTTAGTGTTTTAAAGAACATGATGTGCCTTTTCATGGTTAAGTTTGGTCCTGTTTAGTTATCAGCGTTCAGTCCCAAATTTAACTCCACTGATCAGATAAAGTCTAAATCAGTTTAATTCATTTAAATCTTTAATCTAATTTTATTTTTAAATCTGTTAATTTATTCAGTCCAAGTCTTGTGATTTGTTTAAATTTGGTTGGAGCTGCTCAGGAAAAGTACTCTGATTGGTTAAGGTTTAGAAAGGATAATACTAGTGTTAACCACCAGACTCCTGATTGACATGTTCTACAGTAATCAGATTACCTGCTTCAGAAACATCAATGTAAACACAACATTTGGTGTCCTTTTTAATAAACTCTTTCTAGTAGAAACTGTATAAGCCGATGTGGTAGCACATGTACTGTATGTGGTTTTATCGCCTTATACTGATCGACTGAAGCCGACTTAGACAGCGATAGAAGGAAACAACGGTGTTATCCTTTCATCTAAATGATGAGGCTCAAGATATTCTGTCATTTTCTTATTGTCAACAAACTTCAGTCTGTCTCTATACTTAGACATTTCTACCCTGTCTGTGGCTCCCAGCTACAAGCCCCGAATGTAAATCTTTAAAACTGGCTGAAAAATATAAAGTCTGATGTTTTAAAAATGCTCAGTGGTTTAATAAATCAGCTGGGTTCTGTTGATTTAAGCTAAATGTTACTCAATTGGAAGGAAATGGCACATTTGTTGGGGACTATTTTCAGCTGCGGATGAATACACAAGAGCTTTAGAGAACAGTGGGTCACTTTTCATGAGATTTGTTGACAATAACAAAGACAGAATATCACCACACTCGTACATGTCAGAGTTGGGAATGGTTCAGTCCAGTTCACACTAGAAATCTAAACAAATAGTGAAACTTAGCTTCTGTTTCTTTTCCATAAAAAGGCAAAAAAACATTTTGACCTCCAATGACGCATCTTATAGATAGACCAGTGACGTGTTTCTCTTTGATCAGCTGTTAAATCTGTTTTGTTGCAGTAAAAGCCTTATTTTCTTTATGTTCGTCGGTCGTATTTCAAAGCATGCTGTCGGTCAGATTATCAACTGTTTGGGCTCAAGAGAAATCAGCTGCGACTGGATCTTCGAGCCATCAGCTAAGGTTGTGTTCACATGTTTTATTGTTCACCATATCTGTCTTTGTTAACCTCAGCATCGAATGTCTCCATTGTAAAAAGAAAACATGCTACTTACAGTCGTACGAACATGTATCGAGCTGTCTTTCAACCTCAACCTTGTTTGAAGCCGTCAGTCAGCATCTAGTGTCTGAAACAAGAGAGCGAGAGGTGACGATTGTGGTCCGAGCAGCAGAAAAGGTGAAGAACGCAATGACAACATTCTTTTGTTTGTTTTTCACAGTCCTTGACGAGTAAGAGGGATATAACTTTATTTTTAAATAAACATTTTTTCTGTGACAAAAGGCTCCGACTCTGGTTTAATATTTGTTTTACATCACAGCAATACAGATTCAGTATTTACATCGGCACAGAGAACAGCTGAGTCCCACAGAGTGTGTGTGAGTGTGCGTATACACATGTCCAACTTGTCGTACAGATACGGAGGTACATTTGCGCCACAATGTTGAGCACAGATTTGCCTGTAGAAGCACATAAATGATCCTTTTTGGAGAAATTATAACCACAGAGAGGGTTTCTGAGGGTTTTAGAGGGAACAACAGAGAATCTGAGGACAAATGAGTTGAACTGAGTGAGCTCATCGTGTTCTTATGTGGATAAAAGCCATCAGATACTTTGAGCACAGAACGGCAGTGTTTTGACATGATAATAGAGCTGAACTGATTAAGATTGGAAGTCGATCAAAGGAAAATTAATCAGCAACTATTATAATTTGTACATCTTTTAAAGTTTTTTTTTTTTTAAACCCACACTGCCATGTTTTATTCAAACTGTACTGTTAAGATGCAGTAAGTAAATTCATTCTCTGCCTGCTGTGCTCACATTATAAATAATTAGCAAATACATATTAAAAGAAATTATATTATATTCTCATTGTTTTTATGTTTTCACTAGAAACATCTGGCAGATTAACTTTGGTCCACAGTTGAACAGCCTTGTTTTAGATTAAACGGTTAACAGTTATTGGGAGATCAATGTCAAACAGACCTACATGACAGTAACTAAACCAGTGATGGGGGGAAAAAAGACATATCGGCAATTGGATTTACAAAACAAAAACACATTCAGATTATGCGAAAAATGCTAAATATCTGATTCAAGAATCATTCAGGTGGGTAAACGTCTGTTTCATAGTATACAGTATCTACATACATGTAAACATATTATTTATGTTTACATGTTCACACTCTTATGTTTATGTATTATTTATTTTTACTTTTGATACTTAAGTACATTTCATATCAGGTACTTAAGACTTTTACTTAAGACATTTTAACACCATATCTTTACCATAAGTACGACTTTTCGGTACTGAAATTTAACTACAATAACAATTTATGTGCTTCCAGAAGTATTTCCGCGCTCAACGTGTTGCATGCTTCCACATTTTCGGCGCAAAATTGTACTCCATAAAGTGACAGTTGCCTAAAAACACCACTTTTGTATTGAAATAAGTCTTTAAATGTAACACAAATCAACACAGTAACACAATAGTGTGCCGTATAAACTGGTCTCACATCACAGTGTGTACATTCAGTTACAGTCACTGCAGCAAACACAGACTTGAGGAAAACCTATGAATACCGATTCCCCTCCCGCCCCTCGAATCAATGACGACCCAAACTGCACCTGATTGTTACATTCACGTCCCACAGTCAAACACTGATCAGTAAGATTAAGGCTTTGGAGCTAAAGATGAGCACAGAAACAGTTTGGTGAATGATTTTAACATTATCAGTAAATAACAGCTTCCTTCTCGATGCTGTAAACTCTCAGTTTGTGCTTTTTACATATTCACATGTCAGGCTGCAGCTCCAACTGGCAGCAGGAGAGTAAAGTAAAGCCAAGCTGACTATCTGCTAACATCAGAATTAAAATACAATATCTCATAAAACCGCTCGTTGTCTTTTGTTATAAATTATCCAGTAAATCATTAACATCCACCTGCCTTATTACTCCTTTTTACTGCACAAGTCAACAGAGTTAATCCAGCAAAAAGATCAGCAGTCGTCCTTTTGAATCCCAAAACAAACAGCAGCTCAAGATAAGAGAGGACACATGTTGATCCTGGATACAATATCAAGAAGACAAATATTGACTTGCGTGTTGTCCGAAACAATCACTGCAGTGTGGCCGTGATGTGGGAGCAGCCATCGGGCATCAAGTACAGAAACAAAGTCAGAGCAGCGCTTGAGTGTCACGGCTCAAAACTGTAGTGTTTGAAACAGACTGGGCTCAGTCTCACTATCTGACATGTCTTCTACCAAGCAGTGGAAATCCTTCACAGTATGATAATTAAATATTTCATGTTCTAAATCACAACAGATGTGTTGTAAATGAAATGTTCCTGCACACTGTCAGCACTGACTTCTTTATAGATGTGTTTCGGTCGTGGTCCATTTTCAGGCATTAATACGAGAGGACGGTATTTTAATCACACTATAAGGTTACAAACCCAAGACACAAATACTTGAACATGTACTGGGAACATGTGCAATGGTGGAAACAATGGACACCACAGAGGCCAAGCTAAAAACTAGCTAACAACTTCTGCACTGATCACTCAGAAACAAAAAGCAACCAGAAACTAACGCTGTGGTCCAACACCATGAGGTCAAGGAAAGATGAGAAGGACCCAGAAAAATAGCTCTGCCTCACTAAGACAATCACTTACATGCTCCTTTCCTTTTGTAAAGGATGGGCCAGTGTCCCCTCTTCTGAAGGAGAGAAGAAAGGAAGCATCTAAGCACCTTTCTTTAGCATTTAGAGTTCGACCAGCTCTTAACTTGGCTGCTTCTGGGTCACTCAGAAGCATCTCAGAAGTCACCTTCCTAAACAAAAAGACTATTCAACTACACACTCGAGATGCTGTCTTGTGTCACACTGAACCGAACGACTGCTTCAGTCTGTAGACAAAGTCACCAATCACATGAGCAGTGCTTACCTTTCAATGAGGACGACAGCTGCTGCTCTTCCAGGATTCATACACAAAACAAAACACAAAAATAATGTCCATCTAGGCTCTAATCTTTAAAGAACTCAGTGCTGACAGTGTGCAGTATTAGATAACATTCACACATGTGTGGCAGGTACCTCTTCTGGTCAGCAGATGGCGCAAGATGTTCATGTACAAATGATATTCTTGTTTGTCATCTAAATGCAATAAAAAGTGTCAACCTGAAGTAACGTGAGCTAATTTTGATGATGCTTTTCCTCCCGCAGGACTGTAAGCTAGCGTTGGCATTACGTTGAGACGCTGCCCAATCAGGCTTCACTGTGTGTGTGCTTATAAACCTGCTTCATGCCAAATGGACCTCGTATTGATACATCCTGTCTAGTCATAAAAAAGGTAAAACACCATTAATACTCCACTGCTACATCAGCTACATCAATCAGTTTGCACGGCGACATTTTATAGCACAGCTGAGCAAAGGCCTCTAGGAACCATGGGAAAAATAAACTGCTGTGTTTTGACAGGGTGATGAGGTGGAACTGAGGTATTGTACATCAACTCGCTGTACAGAAATCTGTTGCTTTAAGGAGTTATGGACGCTCGGGGTCCATATTTCTCCTGCACACTGCGGTCCAAGCTCGTCTCTGTCCTGTTTGGTCATTTCTGTCTCTTTTAACTCCCTTTCACTCCCTCTATCTGTGTAACCCTCAAGTTTAAATATGGAGGCATGAAAAACAGACTGCCCCATCACTGTTAAAAGACAGATAAAGATATTATATGTACACCAAATTGTAAAACACTTAAAAGGTGCCAAGAATTGTTTCCTCCCCGCTCTGTCATCACTGGCCTGGATCCACAGTTCACATCTCTGAAAGGGAGGACTGTAAAGACACTGAAGCCTCCGCTGGCACCTCGAGGACTCAGTGTGATTGTCTGTGTGGAGACTGCAGGGACTGTAATCCCCGTCCCTCTCCTGTCAGCCAGTCAGTCCATCCCTCCCAAAACCCTCGTCTTCTCCCTCTCGTCTTTTCCTCTGTGGTCCGTCACTCAAAGCGCTCGTAGTTCCTGGTTTGACGGACCCGTGGGACCATGTCCAGCAGCAGCCTGCGGGAGAGGAAGAGGAGGGCTTTTTGGAAAGCAAAGGAAAATATGTGCATCCCGTTCAGACTCACTGAGACATTATTAATTTTAGGTTTTGGGTGTTGCTGAAGGCAGAACCTCTCACTGCATCAGCACCGATGATTGAAAACTGCACAGTGAAAATTAAAACTTTCCTCTGAGAGCTCAGGAGGAAGACGGATTTAAAAAACTTTTCTAGGGCAAAAAAAATCTTGTTGGAAGATTAATGTTTGTACAGAGTGGAAGTCAGACATCTCCACGCATTCAAGATTAAAGGGTAACTCCACTTACTTGACTCCATAGGCGAGGATGGTAAGACCTATGAGGACGCCTATTGTCCCGTCCAGGTACCACACCTTGGGTTCATGCTTGAACACCTCAGCGCTGATGAGGATGGAGAACCCCATGATTCCCCCCACCAGGGAGTTGAATCCTGGAAAGAGAACAGGAACAATCTCTAAACTCTCTCGTACAAAGTCAGCCGATGAGGATTCTGTAGGCTCAGTGTTGGAATTCAGCCCTCGGTGTGTTCAGGCTCCCCTCGGACACATGCTAAGAGTCCAGCCGACATGTGACATCGTCTGCTGTGGCTTTCACAGAGCGTATAGTGACATGACAGATTCTTGAAATGTCTCATAACTGTTGTATAGTTAAAGGTCATCGCGTTAAACCTAAATGCAACTGGCCACAGCATAGTTGAAGCATGTGTGTGTACCCACCGTCGGTGATGAGGGCTCGGCTCGTGAGCACCTTGCCGAGCATAAACTTGATCACAGCCAGGGCGATGCACACCAAGCCGCTGACGATGGACACGCTGAACAGGAATCCATCCTGAGAGAGACACACAGAAGCACACAGAGAGATATCTTCACCACCTGGGTATGAACAGTTTCGAAAAGCTGTTTTTTCAGGGTTATTTTGTTCATTGGGGTCTTTTTGTAATTAAAGCAGAACCACAGTGCTTAAGGGGCTATGCCTTTACTCATAACACCTGGGGTTACCAAGAGTAACCAACACTTCATTGTGTCTCCTCTTAAACCAAACCTGCACCTTTGTATCAGTTATATTATAAAGTTTTATTTTGGCATATCCTCCCATCTATAGATTATTAAGACCAGAGGGACTTCTCAATAAAGCTGCATCCACAGCGTAACACTGCAGGTCCCAGCTGTGCAGCACTACACCCCCATACAACCTGCTTATCTATCATCGTACCTCCCATCTCGACCATTCAGTCAAACTACTCCACAAAAATGTTTTCCCTCCAAAGCTCTTATTTAATTGCTTTTCCAGGCTATTAACTCTATCTTATCCAATGCTCTGCCTCTTCCTGACTTTTGGTTTTAAAGAGTATTCACACGACTTTCTGGTTGCACCTACTGGGCGTCACAACGGAACGAGTATCAGCTAAATGTCTAAAATGTAAATGCACAAAGAAGGCGATGGAGGAGAGGGAGCGACGGATAAGAGAAGAGAAAGGGAGCTGCAGAGCACTCGGTGCCTCTGCGGCAGCATTAATATTGCACTATGGCCTTGGAGCCATGAAAAGCTACTTTGGCGAGCTCACAGACATCAAAGAGGAGATGGAGAGAAAACCTCAGCGTGCTGCATAAAAACCCGAGTCAGTGCTGTGACTCAGCTGTGAAAATAAAATCTAAATAGCATATTATCCTCAGAATATTGAACACATTCTTCAGCAGCAAGGACACATCTCCCATCTCATTTATTTCAATACAAACACTTCTTTTGCAAATGGGAGCTATTCAATTCAAATGGTTGAGTTTTATGGTAGTAATCACACTTAAGTTTCTACTGAGTACGTAGATATTGATGGAGATCCAGCAGTGGTCACAGGTGGCGTGCCACAGGGATCAATCCTAGCACTACGTATAGTACTAGACATGATGAAATTCAAATCATTTCAGTGTTTTGGGGCCAAAATCTGATTAGTTTTTAAAAACAAGTGTAAAAGCATTTGAATGAAGGAAATGGGAGGAGGGGAGATGTTGAGAACTGAATGTATTTAGTCAGCACACTGTTTTTATTCATGATTTGGGCTGGTCGGTACCACTACAGACATGAGTTATATTCACTTCTTGTTTGTTTGAATTACTTTTCTTTTAAGTAAACTACACATTTCCTGCAGCTGCTTCACAGTAAAAGCCTTCAGGCTACTTTGTGTTAATCACTTGACTTTAATGTAGAGCAGTTGAAGGAGGTGAAAATTATCATTACATGCCAATGTAAAAGACGACTATCAGAATTAATTAAAGATATAAATATTTAACGACTTACAGTGCATCACGCTGCATGATATCCGGATATTACATTCCTCAAAATGCAATATTCACAGACCAACAAAACCTCTCGGGACCCTTATTGAGGACCACAGTTATTTGGTTGTTCTGGAAAGTTGTGCTGAAATGAAGATGGCGGGGAAATCCCAGCATGCATGTGACCTCCTAATCAACATTCAAAGTGGCTGAGCTAGCATTTTGGCCCATGGGAGAGGGAACACACAGACACGCACACACCAAGAATTAGAGGTAGAGCTCATGACAAACAGTCCCTGCCCAGAATGTGAACACTGCTTGACATTTACATCTGACAACCAGAGATCCTTGTGTAGAATATGAAAATGGTTTCAGCTGCTCCTCTGAGGGGATAAATTAGGCGGGCCGACATGTGTATCAGTTATAATGATGTGGATGTGGTGAATATTTTTATGGGTTATGATGGGGGAAAAAAATAAGATTACAGTGGTATTTTTCAAGTCTGAATGAACGTCCGGTGGTGCAGAGCTCCACACAGCTGTGTTTCTGCTGGTTTTTAAGTGAATTTCACACGGCCTAGATGTAAAACTGTCTGATCTCTCAGAGGTTAGTCTGGTTCACCCACTTCCTTCCTTACTTTCTGACTTTTTTCTCTCACTTTCTGATTTTTCTGGGTTTAAACATGCTGGAAGCATTTGGGATAATCTAAGTACACAACTTAAACAAAGTCTAGTCCGGCATTTCAGACATTTTTATGCAGAAAAATGAAATATTATATCTTTAAATGATTTCATACACCCGCGTTGAAATGCCTAAGTGATGACTACATCTTCGTTTTGGATGCTTACTGACATTAATTGGGCTCAGAGGACTAGCGCAGTGGGAACAGTCAGTTGTCAAAAATCAAACATCCTCCCACTCCACTCTCCTTACTCTCTGCTCCATCCTCCTCTGCCGCTCATTTTCACCACTGCATACCTAAGCAGCTGCTTACCTTATTAACATTTCAGAGCAAGGAAGAAGAGAGAGGGAGGCGGTGAAAATAAACCTTTCCAATATTGGCATACTGAGGAGGCCTATGAGGCATACGCAAGCTATATTTAGGTCCGACTGTGATGCACCAGAAACCAGCCTGGTAGAACCAGAATGTGTGACAGAAGAGGAGCAGGTCGACTCAGAATAACACAATCTGTCTGCCTCGCCGCTCCCACAGTCTGCCTTTGTTTATGCTTTGGTGCTCACTGTCTGTCAGACCCATCTCTTTCCCTCGCTGCAGCCATGTTAGGCGGAAAACACAGTTGGTCCAATAAATCGATAAAGGATTTGAAATAGTAATTGAATTTTGAGCCTTGGTGAGTTGCAAAGGGCGATCTGAAACTCTACATTTCTAATCTTGGTCGGTTTTTTGTTCTGCAGCTGATCCAAGAATACGAAAACATGATTAAGGTGCATCCAGCGATGAGGATGCTCTGTGTGCCAATCCCCAAATCCAACATTCACAGCGTGTGCAGCAGCTAACAAGACAGTTAGTAAGTAATTAAGTTGGAGAGGAAACTTAATTAAAATCAGTACGCAAATTAACAATGGTATGCACTCGAATAATCGGCTAAATCATGCAGTCTGTCAGTCTACAAAGCAGAGTTTTGGTCTTTCTTCAAACACACGACTAAAAAAAACATCTGAAATCTTTAATGGATACAAAACTTACATTAACCTTGTTACAAATCTACATTGCAGCTATTATTTTAGCATTTTGTTTGCATTTTTAGCATTATAGCATCATTATTATCACCATTAGTAATGATAACAATACAAAACGATAACTTTAGAAATGTTTTAGCTAGTAACTATTTTAGTAAATGTGTGGTTTTTAATGAAAAATAACTTTTTCAAATGTGTTTCTGCTTAACTTGTACTTTTTCTCTGGGATTAGTTTTACGTGTAGCATCCTGTGGTGTGATACAGTTCAGATATTCATCTTAAGATCTTGTATTCTGACATCAGCTCTTTTGAGAGTCTTAAAACAGTTGCTAGTAATTAGATGACTTCACACAACTTATTAAAACAGCCCAGCAGTCGTACAGTGGATACAGCTCATTCTATAAAGCACGTAATCATTCATTTGAGGCTAAAACAGAAAACGATTATTTCCTCCAAACTACACCGAGGTGAATTACATCACAGAGCTGAAGGCAGCGAGGCCTGAGCAACAATAATCTCTCTACAGTAATTCACAAAAGAATAATGTCCTCATATTGACTCATCATCATCATCATTACGTTCAGATCGTCAGCAACGTTTCTACGGAGATGAGTACTGCCTGGCAACAGGGTGAGGAAGTTATTTCAGGAAGTGTGAAGTCTTCACACCTGAGATTTGTGACATTCTTTATCTGGCAGCAGCAACGACACGGTCACACACATATTCACACACAAGGTTAATGGAAAAAAACAAACCTAATCTGCTGTTCAGTCTGAAAGTCAGGTTTTCCTGGGAACAAATCAAAGCTGCTGCTCAATGATTTCACTTTTTTTTCAGTCCAATTTGTCTCGAGGTAAACATCGATGCACCTTTTTCCAAACTGGATTGTGAGGTTAGGAAACTTTAACTTACTTTCTGAGGCTTTATAATCAAATTATTCTGTAAAAAACAAAAAGTTTGAGCTGTAGCTCTGCAGCCTCGACGAAATTAAATTAAAACCAAATCATCTCAGTCAGGCCGGAACCACCAACCCTCCAGTGACTAGCACGGCTCGACAGCCAAGCTGAAAATATGCCGTCTTACTAGATACACTGCCCGTCCAAATGGCAAGACGGGACAGAATCAGCCATATTTCATCTGCAGCTTCATGCAAATCACGTAAATAACTGCCTGCATGTTGTTTGTCTTGGACTCTGAGAAGTACGCTCACAGTTTGAGAAGATATTATTAGATACAGACACAAAGTCAACAGGCCTGTTTTGGGATTCTGAGTGAAATCCTCGTCTCTGGCAGACTGCTGGTATTACTGCAGACAAGCCGTGGCTGGACAAAATGGTTGTTAATATCTGGCCAAGCTTTAAAAACAGCCACAAATTCGACCAAATCTGATTATAAACCAAACTTTTGGCTTAAATTGTGCATCATGACTCCAGTGAGAGGGTCAGAAACCTTAAAATGACCCTGCTTGACTCTGCAGCTGACATTAATACAGCTGTCACGAGGTACGACTGAATGTTAATGTGTTTAGGGTTGTTCCCTCAGTGTTAAATGGATAATATAATCTGTCCCATATGGTGGATGCTTTAATCCAAAAGCTCTGCTTCATATCCAGTCTGAATCAAATCTGACCCAGCCCTCCATCCAGAGACACTTCCTGCACACTGTGGTAATACACATGTGATAGTAAACTTTTATTCACTCTTACTCTCCATGTAATAGGCTCAGTTCAAAGCCATGTTTTGTGTTCTTACCACTTCAGGTAGCAGCTTGGTGGCCAGGTCGTGGATGGCCTTACCCATAATGCACAGGGACGACAAGATGAAAATCACACCCAGAATAACACAGGCTCTGAGGAGGACAAGAGACAAAGAAAACTGAATAATCAGACACAAATTACACTGCCTGTTCCAACTTGGATTATGAGAACCAACCAACAGTGTTGATACTCATTAGCTGTCTCGTTATCTTTCTGTGTTGTGTTGCTGAAAGCCAGCAGTAACCACCTGCTGTCTTTTAGCACCATTAAGCGTCACCAGAGAAAATGACAACGATCTCATTAAGACAAGGTTTGCTCTTTTAGGCTTATTCTTTCCTGGATGAATTCTGATACACCGACACTGAAAACACAGATCAATAATCATAGTGGTGAAAGCGGTACACAGATGCTACCTGCTGTTATTTCAGCTTTAACATTTAGAAAACAGCCTGTCTTACAAGATAGAGGAGGATGTGGTGTTGCATTATGGGGAATGTAGGGTCCAGTGCAATTAAATTTGGGATATCTGGGCCTCTTTTGCAATGAGTTTAACAACTCTTCATGAAAGTGCAAACTTAAATTTAAGTACCGTTACGAAGCCCATCCAGTGACATTTGGGAAAAAACATATTACGCAGCCACAAATGAACAGCACATGAGAAAGAGATCCTATTCTGTGGCCACATGTTGTTAATGCATGGCATCGAGATCATTAGCCTGTGGCTTTTTTCAATACATGGGAACAAGATAATTCAATTTCCAGATTGTGGTGAGTTGTTATACTTTTATATCTGAGATTATTAACCTGTAAATCAAGGTTTCAGAAGCCTAAATTCTGTTATTCAGCAGGAACAATAATAAAATAGTTTAGACCTTTCTGTCATTGCTCATTTTAAACATCAACGTGGGGGATCTTACAGCACAGATGTTGACTGCTGTTCAAGATATTATGAGCCGCAATCAAATCTCATACTGCTTTCATCCTGCATTCAGCTGTCTGACAACAGAAAGCAGATGTTAGAAAAATAGGACCCTAAATCAACAACATGTCAATTTGCTGGGATAATTATTATAATATTATTATGTAACCTCCGAGCTAGATAAATTATAGTCGGCAATTTGAAGTGAAATTCTTACTTTACAGATGACCTCTGCAATTATTACAAATTACTCAAGGTCTCCAGATACTAGTATTTCCATGTGAATAGGGATTTTAGTTATTGTGCTCCTATAATAATCCTGAATGACAGATAACTGTGTTACGCTGATGTGCAGAGAAAAGACTTATTTGGAGGCAGCAGCTGTCTCTAAAAACCTTTAGCCAATTAACAAAGTCTAGAGGGAGACAGAAAAACAACCGGAGCATATGCCCTGGTCATGCATGGCTACCAGTGTGTGTTCATCTCTGAAGGTTGCTCTCAAACCACACTCGGTGTCCTGGGTTTTGACCAGATGAGGTAACCAAGGCAACACCCAACATCCCCCTAGGAAGTCCACAGCAGGACACACACATACACACACACACACAAATGGGAGCGCTTATTCCTCGCTAACAGGCCCCCTGTTGTTTCTTGTACACAGTGGATGTAAAAATGACAGCGTATCTCTGCGCTGCTGTTTACTCCACAACTTACACAACAAAAAGACCGGTGGAGGTTTTCAGCAAAATACAGCTTCTGTGTCAATACATCCATCACATCACAGTTGGAGGAAATTACTTTTTAATGTCAATAGCGGCGCAGCAGCAGCATCTCGTTCTGACCTTTGCAACAGTCATGTGAATAAACAGGTCTTTATTTCAAAAGGCTCCACGTTTCATTTGGGAACAAAACTCGCCAATACGTCTTGTTTTGACATCTCAAGCTAGTTACCTTGGCAACCGGTCTGTACCTGGACATCACTATTCAGCCGCATATCCTCTATCTAACACAGTCGGATAAAAAAAATTAAGAAGAAGAAGAGCGATTTTCTGGTTGTGCAACAGTAGTTTTCTCACTCATTCTGCAAAAAGCCGCTAGCTGTTACACTTATAATGGGCACATATAGAACATGTCTATTTAAGTACTTGTATACTTGTGCATCCATGTGTGTGGGTGTTTTAGTTGCTGTCAGATGGTTTTCACTTTTCTGTGTGTTTCTAATGCATGAATATATCTGTGTGTTTATGGTTGTGTGTGTCCGCGTCTGTGTTTGTGTTTGTGTGTGATCCGGGAGGAAGCCTGATCTCTCAGTGAAGCCAATTACCGGCTGAGCAGCTTCCTGAACTTTGTCCAAATTCTCCAATTAGCTGCTGAAGTGACATAACTGTTTCAATGTGAAGATTAAACGCTCATGTATAACTATCAACGATACAGTTGACCAACAGACTGAAGTTAACTGACTGATAAGATACTATGATACATAATCTGTCACTCAACACGTTTCCATGTCGTTAGTAGATACAGCAGCTCTTTTTGGTGCACATGCATGTGTAGGAGTAGGAAATTTACATTTCTGTTTTAGTCAAATAAGTTAGCCCACAACGTGTTGATTATAATGAGTTGTTGCATTTGTCAAATCACAATAAATATGGAAAATGCTATATATTTTTCCAATCTAAAATTCCATGTTCATCTGTCTTTTTCAGCCCTCTCTGTCAGACCAGTTTGTTCCCCTTCTTCCAGTTTTTAATGCTAAGCTAGGCTAACCCTAACTCCTGGCTCTGGATCTCTTCTTGAAGGGCAGACACGTTTGAGAGTTTTATCAATCTTCTCATCTCAGCCGTGCCAAAAAAGAGAAATATTGCCCAAAAAAAGTCAATCTATTCTGTCTATATAAGGGGTCAAACTCCCAGAACAGTTGGTGAAGTCTATTAAAGTCTCACCCTCGTCATGGACGTGTTTCCAAAACCGGTCTGAATGTTTTCATGTTCTTCAGGTAATTCATAGTTTTGCAGCATGAGACATATTTGAATCGATAGTTGAATTAATGTGTTTTTCCGTCTGTGTTTCTGTCTCATCTGCAGGGAACATGATCTCAGTAGTCGTCCCCACAGCAATTAGCACTAGTCACTCCGCTGTGTTTGTGTGTGTGTGTGTGTGTATGTGCATGTTGGGTCTGACAGATTCACTGTATGAATCTACCAGATGCTCTGACAGTAAAGGCAGAGATAGTGACGAGTTTCTTTCATCTGATCCATTCAGTAACAGATGTTTTTGTTTTGGTTGAATCTCATTTGCTGTTTACTTCGTCTGCTAATGTTAAGACTCATCTGAACCGAACAGAAAGAAAGTGACAGACAGCTGTGTTGCCCTCGATTTTCCTTTTTCGCTCTCCCTCTTTCAGTCGCCTGCTTGCTGCCAACACCGTGACCATTCAACAGGCTCTGAAAAGCCCACCTGACCCCCACACACACATGCACACAAACACACACACGCTCCATTCTCAGCCAGGTACAGATAAGATGTGAGGCGCTCGCCTGTGATGGTCCCAGTGGGCCGAGGCTGACAGAGCTGAAGAGACCCGCTGTTTGACACACTCCTCCTCAGGACAAAGAGGACCACACACACACACACACACACTCACTCACCCACATTAGACACTTTGGACACACTGAAATGGATTTCATCACTTCTCTGTTTTTTTTGGTCCTCATAGATGGAATTAAACCATCTGGGCAAGACTAAAAGGCTCACACAACTACAGGATGTCGGCGAGTAGTCTTACAACAATATTTCTATTGTTTAAAAAATACCAAAAACTATAAATGGGCGGTAGAAATATAACACTAAACCATGAAAATATTAAAACTCATATCACCTGATGGTGATAACTAACACTATTTTGGTATTTTGTCCTCAATAGAGCGCCATAAAAAAAACTGGTACTGTAATAAGTAAGCCTGAACTTTTGGTTCCCTCGTCTCAAAGTCGATGGGTTTTTTGAACAGGTTTACGGTTAAATGCCTGAAATAAGGTCTGTGGTTGCCACAGGCTTGAGAGATTTTAACATTTTGTTGTACTACATAAATAATAATGTCACTAAATACCCCACATTTGAATTACAAAGCGCCATGAGAATGTTTAAGGTATATCTATGCAAGCGATCATTTAATTTCATATTTAGCATTTAGTGCTTCCAACACCTCAAATTCATGTCATTTTAAAACATTTTTGTTTGTGTAAACACCCAAAACTGATTGTACTTACATGTATTCACGGTGGGCTGAGTGGACGGCTGCAGCGTTGCTGTACCGCCACAATACAATAACAGAGGACAGCACATCCAGCGTGGCATCAAACTGCAGAGTAAAAACAAAACAATAAAACACATTTTACATTCTTTTCTCTACAACACACAGTGCTAGCCATTGTAGCTTTAGCTAAATGGAGGCTTTACAGTCGACTTACGGCAAATCCAAAAGCTGAAGCACTGTGGCGCATGATGGAAACAGCTGGAGAGAAACAAAGAGAGGAACATTCATAAGAGAAAAATCAATACATACTTCCAGTCATCTTTGACACACATCACACTTCTTCCCTTGTATAGTCATAAGTTGTTCTGCATGTTACATAAATGTTATGTCCAAATTCCCTGCTTTAATGCTGCTCCACATACTCTGTCTTTTTTAGATCACATGCTCACAGCGAAACAACAAGATGACAGTCTTTTTTTGCAGAATACTAAACTGACAGCAGGATGAAGATTTCCTGCCACTGCCTGTGAACATGAACAAATAAAGGGAGCTGCTGCCAAATAAAAAATGTCAGTCAGGAGGATCCCTCATTGACTGGGATTAACTGCACTGATGGATAGTTATCATTTGTGTCCGGGGGTGCATTTTTGTGAGGAATTGCTTTTGTAGCTTTTATTAGTTTGTGCAGCAAACCTGCAACCTGTAATTTAGTTATCAGCATATGACGTCCCTGTTGTTGATAGTGAGCTGCAGATGTGTTGAAAACAAACAGCGAGCCAGAACCGCTGTGCGTTTTCATCCGCCTGCGATGGGAGGGATTGAGGAGTGAAGGAAGGAGAGACAAAGGAGAGAAGATGCAGATAGATAGAGGGGAGGAATCCTCTCCTCTCCTCTCAGGTTTATTTTTAGCAAGACTCACTGGGGGCCAGCAACTCGCCTCAGCCCTGCATGCAGAGACACAGCATTGTGTGCGATCTCTTTCTCCTTTAGTTGCACATTTGTTATTCTGCTGCAAGAAAAGCAAAATCACAATTTCACCTTTCTTCTTTCCCCCTTTTCTCTCCTCCTCCAGTCTCCAAAGCTCTCTCTTTCTTCATCTTCGTTCTCCTCCCTGTTTCATCTACAGTCAGTTACTTTCTCTGGGCTGAAGGAGTGAAGTGAAGGTGCAATCATCCACTTCCTCAAACCAGAAACAAAAACTGGAATCAACGCTGGTTTTGCAAACACTAAACCACATATGTGTACAAGTCTGGAATACAAATGAGGAGGTTGGATTTTTTATGACACCAGAGATCTGCAGAGATGCAGCAGAGTGGTGTCACACAGTTGATTGTAAAAATTATCTTTAAACATGTTTTGGTCAATTTAACAAAAAGTGTACAACTCCTGATAAGAAGTGTCTCTTCCTCACTCTTGCTCTTTCTGCTGTTTTGAAGATAAAGCAAGACCACAAACACCTGTTTTGTTACAGGATCCATCTCTACTTCCGACCAGATTTTGTACATTTAATATGTGATATCAATTGCAAAAAAGCTTTGTTTAAATGTTTTTATCAGGCCACAGCTGCTCCCATTTGTGCTGCATTATATACAGGGGAAATCACAAGGCAGGTGCTGTCAATTTAAAGGGGCTCTTTGAAACAATTTGTAGCAATTCACATGTATTAATTTCTTTTTTATTGGCCATATGTGAGCAGGTTGTAACGTGACGTGAAAAATGAGACCTCTCTTGTATGCTTTTTATAAAAATCCACAGAGCTCCCAAAAATTAAATCATTCATCAGCACATTGTCCTGAGTGCTTAATAATAAAAATAATAATGCATTGTTGTTGTTTTCTGTTAAGGACTGCAAAACTAGTGGCTACCAGACAGTTTAACTTATGTATTTTAACTATACATTGTATGTGCTACATGAAATGAAAACAGATCAAGCGATGTACGGTATGTTTACTCTTCTCTTTAAATACAGATATTTGTCTTCTCAAAATAAAGGTGTCATACTCTGTGTGCCTCATTGCTGCTTGTGGTAACAGATTGATGATACAGCAAATAGAAGCTGGCAGCAGGTCAAATGAAAGTAATTAGAGAGGGAGGGACTGTGTGGACACACCTTCTGCCAGGGCTGACTTAACAAGGAGAAAGTAGCAGGCGGCTTCTTTTTGTTTACATGTGAAGACGTGTCAGATATATGTTGAGATGAGCATGTATACATGAGCAGAAGAAAGACACGACAGTGCTTTTTCATAACCTACATAATCATCTACTATACCATCAAGGGTGTGGATTTGTGCCTACAAGTCAAACAGAGCAGTTCTTTAAATAGCTGAAAAAAATTGATCACGTTCCACTATGAATTTTGCTTTCATCCGATTTTAGACGATTTTTCACTCGGTAAAGGTCTTTTGGGATGGAAACCCCACTGATCTCCCCTAACATCATGAGCTGGTGGTCCAAATCCAGGAATGGTTGCTCCTCCTCCCTCATCCCCTCTTTCCTCCCTTCTTCTCCTCCTACCTCCTTCATTAAGAGCAGAAAGAAGGAGAAGAAATTGTGTGTAAATGAATCTGCTGCGGCTCTGCAGACGTAAAAGCTGAGCCCAGCGACGGCTAATTGGCTCCCAAGAAAGCTGGGTGGGTGTCAGCAGGGACGGAGCTCCAGCAACACATCACATACATCACACACACACGCACACGCACAAGGTCTCTCGGCTCCCCGTCTCCCCCTTCCTCCTTGTCATATCTGACAGGAGAAGCAAGAGAACAGAAGATGAAACACCGTCCAAGCTCTGCCGCTTTATTGGCTGTTGCTGGAGCTGCATTATGCATATCAGTGAAACGCTTTGCTGTCAAGGTTGTTTTTACAGTTGGTGGACTGATGCCGTTTGTCTCGCCGTGCAGTTGTAGCAACGCACAGGGCTTGTAATTAAAGTAGCGTGTGGGGCTTGATTACATTTTCATTCACTCATTTAACTCAGTTCTACTCTACTACTGCGGACAAGAAAACATGAGCTGGAGGTGAAATACTGGGTCGCTGGAAGCCGAACTCTGACAAGATTTCTGTTTCGGTTTGAACAAAACACAGCAGTTCAGACCAAAACCACCCCGTGTGTTTGCTGAGTGAAAGGACAAAGATGATCCTTTTCTTGTATTGATACTATTTCAAGAGTAAGTCTGAAAATAGGAAAATAGGAACGCTAGATGAGAAGATTGACAACAGTTTTATGTCTATATTTTAAATATGTCACTGTCATGTATGTATTTTTAGATATGTAGCTTTGTAGCAGACAGTTTATCTTCATCTTCATAATTAATGTTATTTCCTTGATGAAGAGTAAAAAGAGTAAATAAAATGTTATGTGCTGTTACGTGGGAGTTACGAGCTGGAATAGATGCTAAGCTAATTGTATGCTGGCTCTAGCTTCATATTTCATAAAAAGACATGAGAGTGGTATCGATCCTCTCATCCAACTCTTGGCAACAAATCGAAGAAGCATATTTGCCATATTTTCTTTGAGTAAAGGAGAGCCAATTGAAAAGGACTCTCTATCAATGAGCTTAACTGTTGTTAAAAGCCACTTTTTCCCAGTTTACAGTCATGTTCTTTCTCTTTAGATAAACTGGCACAAGCCGATGGGAGTCACTCTCATATCTATTACTTTACCATAAACTCAAAGCTGCACCTGCCCACCTGTAAAATTCACACAGACTCTCAGATATGTAGGAGTAGGAGTCTTTGTCATGTTTGAGTAATGCTAATGTTTTACAGGATATGTAACCCCGCAGCTATCATTCTGTCAACATATAGGCTGATGGGGAACAGCAGCAGGTGGTGATGACTGGACTGACTCCCTGCAGAGCTCTGAAGGGGTGGCCGTGCGTCCTTCAAGGCCCATATGATGACAGGGAATACAGTACCAAGGTGGTTTTCAGCTGCTCCGACCAGGACTCTGACTCAGGGGACAACAACAAAATCTTTTAGGCGAGCCTTGCTACTCTGTGGCCACCTGGCGCTGCCCCTGGGGAGTTATTTCCAGCTAACTCCAGGCCCCTATCGAAATGAATAGTCAAATTTGATTTAAAGAAAAAAAAAACTGAAAAAGTTCTGTGACTCTGCCCCACAGTAAGGTTTAAAACATGTTTTTTTCACAGGTTATACTTCTACCATGCATGTGCACACACACAGGACGGGTCAACACCGGTTGGCACATTAACTTCAGTAGATATCTCCACAACACAATTCATACACTTCTTTGACGTAACATCAAAACTGTTATTCTTTTACATTCTGTTGATAACTGTAATTAATTTTTGAAAGTTTTTAACTAAAACATATATTGGACCTTTAATAAGAAAAAGCACAGATTAAATATTTATGTGGACGTCACCGTTTAATAAATCAGCCTCCTCTGTTGTGTAGATTTCTAATTTTCAGCTTGTTCTCTGTAATATCTTACTTTAAAGGCAATACTTTCACTCCATATTCTCTTTAACACATATATAGACACTAAAAGCGACCAAATTAGACTTAATTTATTCTTTATCTCTTAATAATTCAGTTTTTTTTCTATTTGCTTTCTCTCTGTGTTCTTCCTGCCTCCTGAGTCCATTAGTTTCTTCCTTTGAACTATGTCTTGTTTGGTGTGGCTTACTGTACGATGTTACCTTATGCAGTAAGCTAAGTATAGAAACAGACATGTAAAGAGACAGTGCAAGTTCAGAGCGAACAGACGTAAAGGAGGATGTGGTGTGTCGTGACAGCTGGTTAGTGACAGAATTTTACACGCAGGCTTGGCACATTTAAAATGTTCCTATTTACAATGGGACTTGCTGCTAAGGACATACCTTACATTCAGTACACATTGGCTTATTTCTAAAGAGGCAGTGATGTGTTTACAGAGGGTTTAACGAGAGTTTGGCGAGTTAGCACACAACTGATGCAGTGGATTGTTTGCAAATAAATGTTAATGTTGATGACGGTGTTACTTAAACAAGATGTTGTAGGTAGAGAGAAGGAGACTTTGCACGGCAATGATACTGTACGATCATAGTGAATCTAATTTATGCTGCTGGAAACCGTTGGATAATAAAATGAAACGGTTTAGACGGATAATCAACTGCAGTTATATAAAATGTTAAGCTCGGACTGTTCACAAATCTCACAAAAATTAAAATAAATCCAGATATCATCATTCTGATATCTTCCAATGATATGATATTTTATTGCATTAAAAGATAAAATAGTTACCGAACCGATTAATAATTACAAATTACTTTCACTACAACACAAACTGAACCATGTGGGACCGGATTCTCCAGTTTGCAGTGAATAAACCTCTTTCAGAGTGAAACATATCAAACACATGGCTTAAACATAACACACAGGACGAAGAAGGAAGTTGTGAGACAGGTCTGTCCTGTGCTGCTGCTCTACCCTCGTTTCCTTATCAGATCAGGAAGTAAGCAAAATGTTTGAAAAAGCACAGACTGAACTCAGGAAGAGGGTCTGATTACCAAAACAAAATGTCTCCATTCTTCAACCCCTTCACTCCAACAACCTTCACTAACTCTGACCCAACTTCTCTCTCAACGCAACAAATCGAATTCCCATTTTCAATCTCATCCTCAAACAAGATTAATTATTGAACCACTGGATTTTCTTGAGTCCGGTTGGTTTTTCTCTAGAGAATTCTCTAAAATCGAACAAAACAATTATGCTTGTGCAATGACACTGGTCCGGAGTGCTGACACTTCTGCTTCATCGACTTCATTCAGCTGTTCCTCTGCTCATTTCTGCAGCTGATTTGCAAGCAGTGCCATGTTTCATTTATGAGTGAGAGCAGGCAAGATGTGACAAGTGAGGCGGGACTACAGAGATGTGATAAAAATGTCTAATAAAGAAAACATCGCAAAAAAAATATGTTCGGATTTATCCTCAAAAACATCAAAAATGAGTCATGAAGAAGAAGAATAACAAGCTCTCTTTCTCTCTGTCTGTCTTCAGTTGTAATCTTCAGCACCACAGGAAGCTCTCATATCTCTGTACATCTGCAAACCACTGTTGAGGTGATCAGCCACACTGCAGCAGAGCTTGTCCTCTTTACTTATGCATCTGTCAAGCACTAATCTGCATTTACTGCAGAGGAGTAGGAAGCATCAGTTGAAGTTGCAGTATGTGATGGCGGCAGATCTCTAAGACAAGACTGACACAGTGTGGGATATTTCCATCATCTATTATCATCATCTCAAGCACCTCTTGTCAAATTGTCCTTCATGTTTCTAAAGATTTCTGACACATATTCATCTCTACATCTCTCCACGTCTGTCAAATGTCTAAATAATCAGCAGGACTTTCTAAAATGGGCCTCCTAAGCCAATTTTACAAAAAAACACAATGAAACATTGGCTGATTCAATCTACAATGTGAATCACTTCCATCCCAAATTCAAAGAGATAAACCTCTGACATGCAGAGAAATGTAAAAGAAGTAGATAGAGAGGTCTGAGAGTAACCACCCCCACCTCCAAACAGAATGAATCATCATATCCACCACGCAGAGGTGTTAACCTTGACACGCTGAGGTTCGAGGAAAAGCAAAACCAGAGTGCTTACGACAAAGACAGGTGCTCAAACTTGTTTCTTCTAACTTCCGTAACAGCGAGAAGACTCAAGGTCGAGTTTCAACTCTTGACAGCAAAATGTTCCATGCTGCTTTCTTATCTGAAAGTAATTTGAAGTTGAAGTGGTGTGAGGCTGAAGGTTTAGGGAGAAATGAAGAGGATCTTGGCATGAAGTGTGGCGTGTTCACACATCAATTGCTTGTCCTTCATGTTGTACCGTTGTTTCATCAGGCTGTTGGACGTAACATTGATCAGCAGGGTGTCACAGTAATTAAAAAACCTGTCCTTCAACTGAAGGACCAGACAGCAGGCATCGACATTTCTTTGGATTTTGTTTGAGGGTTCATGAAAGGAAACACCTCGAGGGGAGTTACTCACTGAAAGCGGCGATGGCCAGGACGATGGTGACCGCTATGGACACCCAAGACACCCACAGAGCTTTCTTGCGGTAACTCTGTGCTTCGTGAGGCTTCAGGCGCATACTGCTTTCCAGAAGACCTGCAGACAGGAACACAGGGCAAAGTGACCCACCACGTACAGATATGACTCAGGGAAAGCAGAGGTTAAACAGACGAACTCTGCTTTCACTGGTTTTAAGTAAAGTTTCCACAGCTAATATGGCGGCTAGCTGCACGGTTAACTGAGCTAACTAGCTAACATCAGTGACAGCAGCAGTTAGCGGCCACTCTGGTGATATGCTGCCCCCTGTTTGAATTCAACAGGTGGCAAATTCCTACATATTGCACCTTTAAACTGACTTGCATTATGTGATTCAGCACAGCACAACAAACAGAAGAAAGGGAACACTTGTGACTGCACTATAGGGAAATAACTTGTTCCCCTTTAGTCACTCAACCAGTAACAATACATAAATGCTAATGTCAGAACGGTTACATGCTCACAATGACAATGCTAACATGCTGATGTGTAGCAGCAGTTAATGTTTAATTAGGAGTTTCATTAAGTTACATCATAAATCAAATCATTGGACGCAAACCAATTTTAACCTGATGATGGCACTAGAGTAAAGTTATAGGGTCATAAAACTGATTGCAATTCATCCTGAGAGGGAACAAATGTCTGAAGCAAAACTCATCCATCCAAAGATTGTCGAGACATTGCACTCAAAATCACAAACATGACCTCAAGGTAGAAATAAAAGAACAGTCAGAGGATTCATCCTCTGGACAACATCTGTGTTTGTACAAAATGTCAGGGCAATCCATCCAAAAGCTGATGAGATAATTCAGTCTGGACCACAGTGGTGGTCTGCCTGACTGATCAATAAAGCCATTCAGAGAGACATATCGCTAGCATAACTGAAACAGGTATTTACCAGTGAATATATGATTATGTTGTTCCTTTCTGGTCGTTACTATGCATCTGTGGACCGGGCGAATGGTTCATTAACCTAAAAGTAACTGATATATACGTATAATCAGCTTAATGTATCAAAACTAAAAATGTGTTCTGTAGAAAAATAGCAAGTATTATTACATCATAATGAATGATAAGGACTTGAGAGGTAATTGATTGTAGAAAAAGAACAAAACCAAAGTTCTGACGCACAGATTTGTATTTATTTTGTTGGACATCCTTCTAATCTTTGCTTTTTCTGCGAATAATATTGGATTTTTATCTCTTTGCTCTTTGGGAGTCCAATGCCTTACCAAATAAAACCATCTGAGAGGTTTAGCGGCGAATGTCTCATTGGTGGCACTGCTTACGATTCGTATAACTCCCACTTGTATCTGCTTTTGCACTGGTCAGAGGTGCAGGATTGTTATGCAGTAATACTGTGAGTATACTCTGATAAGTCTGAAACACTCAGAACCGATCCTCTGTTACAAAAACCAGGGCTGGGCTTTAAAAAATACATCCATTCCTTCACCTAAACCAGTAAACTCACTTATATTTCAACATATGTGCCGACATTGGCAGAATGCATTTATATTTTCAGTACTTGCACACAAAAGAGTAAAAGTACAAACACACTTGCTGCTGAGCCATATTCAAGATATGGGACACCTGTCACTGTTTAAATGGCTGCCTGTGGCTTTCACCGTTTCCCAAAGGTAATCTAATTTATTCACACAAACCTGTAATCACAGCACAGTGCTTCACGTAACATACATGGACGTCTAACAGAATCAGGGAAGTGCATACTCTATATTCCACTTTCATCCAGCTCTGTAAATAATTCATCATATTGATCATTACATTAAGGTGTCACTCGTGAAGAAGGAAGGAATGAAGTCTCATCAGTGGGAAGTTTGAGAGCAAATTAAAGGACACAGGAGGTGAATATGTTTCAGTATGGCTGAATGAACACGAATGTAAACAGATTTCTTTATATATGTAGTTCAGCTGTAGACACATAGAGATGCTCTCCACGGCGTTACGCACAGTTTGCGCCCTGAAATCGAAACTTTGAACATATTTCACACCGCCTACCTTTGTCATCTATGCTGTCTGTTATCTTCATCTCCTGGTCCATCTTGAAACCCTCTCCCTGACTTTCTGTGTTAGGCTGCTGCTGCTGCTGCTGCTGTTGCTGGGGGTCCGCCTGCTCGCACTGCCCGTTCACCGCCGTGGGGTCCACTACTGCAGCCGGGTCCGGGACGGTGGTGGAGTCTGGCGGTGTGGAGTCCGTCATCTTGTCGGTTCCAATGAGGCACTCCGAAAATGTCTCACCTGGGCGAGAAGTGCTCGCTTTCAGCTGGGGAGAGACCCGGAGACAGAGAGGGAGAGAGGGAGGGAGGGAGGGAGACTGCTTGCAGGGCTGCAGGTCCAGTTGCGCCAAATTACACACTGTAAAGCGAAACAGTACCGGAAATTAAGAGATAAGGACTTCAAAACAAACGTATCGTTCTCACTGGGAAAATGTAACGCCAACATTTCTTTTTCGTCAATATAGACAATAGATTTGAGCCTTTTGGATGTTATTATTATTAATAATATTATATTATTTACATCTATTGTCCATGATTAAGTTATCAGTTAAGACTGAAAAATGACCATTATTACCTTCTGTTAGCCAAAATGTTGTAAGAACAAACGAAAATTCAAGTCATTTACGTTTAACTAAGAACATTTATCCCAGGAATAGACTCAAATACACTTGTGTACTCTACTTAATTATGCTACTTTATACAACTATTAGAATAAACATTAGCATAGCCTACTTCTTACTTGACTACGTTTAATTGACAGCTAGCTTAATTGTTTTTCATATTAAATTCATCATTCATAACACATGATACACTTATAAAATATCATACATTGTTCTTAACTACTAAACTGTATCTTAAAATTGACACTACCTCGACCAGTAAAGACATTAAAGCTTCTTACACATTAAGGCTAATATTTCTGAAGGCTAATAATCGACCGTTATATAGCCTAGCATGTTAACAAGTTTGCTAACATTATAAACTGTACTGGCCCCACCAGAGTAAAAGCCTTTATTACTTTTTAGAGCCTTCAACCAATTATTTGTACTTTTACTCAGGCAAAGTTCAACATAAATAAATAAATAAATAAATAAAAATCTTTTACTACCAATTAAGTTGTTTTCAAGTTAAAGTTTGCATAGTTTCCTTTAAAGAACTAAGCTAGCTATTTATTTCGAAGGAGGTATCCGGTACTAGCGTGGCTGTCTGCTGACGAACCTGAGGGACGATCAATACACCGACAGGCTTCACTTCGCGACGTCGTGAAAGCGCCACACCTGGACTCTAATTACTAAGGTCACGACACCTGTGCGCTCGCGCTGGAGCTCGAGTCCACCGGAACTGCTGCTGCGGCTCGCGCTCTGAGCTCACGCGACAGAAAACATCCCAGTCCCATGTGTACCAACTCACCTGTTACACTGCGTGAAAGACCACCTAATGGAAATAAGTCAGATTGATTTCTTACTCAGGCGAATTGTTGTTTTTGACTGATATAATTATTATATTACATCGGGGGAAAGTAACGGGATTCCTGTAACGGGTTGCTAAGATACAGCACTACTTGATAAGCATGTAGACTGACAGGCTACCCTGCCTGTTAAATAGATTAAAACACATTATATGGTATTTACAGATGATAAAGCGTCCATTCTGAGTCTGAAAATCAATATAGGGTGATTTAATTGAAATGTAATGGGGGAGAAAACACACACAGATACACATTTCACACAATATATCACAGCCAGACACTGAAAGAGAAATGTTATGTGCACACCCCAGTGGTACAAAGATTGATCTGGAGCATTTAACTCAAGTTTTCCTGGTGCATAGTCAGTGAACATAAGAAATAAGGGAAGCAGGAATAATATTTTTGAAGGTTACGTTGCAACAACACAGCCTCACACACATGATATTGATATTAAAAGGTGGCATGTCCCTTTACATTGACACAATATAATAAATATGACATAAACTATTATAAAAACATTGTACCTCTATGGACAATTAAAGCAAACAGATCGATTCATCATTACTTTTCTTCCTCTGAGGCTTAATGCTCTCAACATTTTGACCTTTTATGAACAGACTCCACACTCAGACAATTAAAAGGTTACATTATCCAGGGTACATGGTTATAAAGTGATGATTGAGAAGATTCTGAGTCAGTAGCTTCACATGATCTAATCTTGTGTCAGTTTACAGCCACTGAGCTCAACTTTCGTTTCTGGTCTCTGCCTCCATTCAGTGGTAGACAGAGAGTAATGCAGGCCAGAGGACATCCACCATGTGGTGCCTCATTGTACATGTGGTGATGCCTCGTGGAAGTGTCTGATGCTCGCACCATCTCAGCTCATCACGGTCTTAGGTTTTATATTATGATATTAAAGAAATTCAGGAGGAAGCCAAATGTAAAGCCACATTTTTATGAATAAGATTCTCAGCTGTGGCCTGGTTTTCTTATCATATTGATCAAATATTGATGTATTGACTCTTAAGTCCTATTCAAGAGTGTCAATACGCTTATTTTTCATTTTATTTACTGTTATATTAAACTGTACAGAGTCCTAAATGTGCTATGGTTTATTTTTTTTGATGCAACACATCAATTCATGACATTCTTGTACTTGAAAAGACATACATGAATCAGTCCTATCTCTTATTTTGACATCCTTTATTCAAAATGAGGCAACCTTGCCTACCTGAATAACCTACTCATGACAAGGTGGTTCACCTTTAACAAAACCTGGCTCCTAACCATTATTGTAAATCTGAATGGGAAAGTTTAATGGTACGCTTAAAATGAATGTGTCAAATAGAATAAACTATGGGCTACATTTAAGAATTAAAATCAAAATTATAACTTAAAAACATTAGATGTCTGAGGCCTCTTCAAGGCTTTACTGTAAGTAAGGGCCCAAACTACAGTGTGGACCCCTAATGGCTACTAATTGCTGTATTTTAACCCTAACTGCTGTATTTTTATGAATCAACAAGGACAAATAAATGTCTAAAGGGCGAAAAACATCCACATAATCCATCTAAATTAATGTATTTTCTTGTGAATAAAATGTTATCCGACACAGCATCAGTGAGGAATAGCAACAACATGGCCTATGTGCACAACCCACCACTGGCGGCGCTGTTCACAAAACGCACACCGGTTTTAAATCAGCCTCAGCTGCTAATTTCGTCCTTCCGGTGCCCCCATAGCCCCGCTCCCTCCCGATGCTAGCACCGTCGGGCTTGGCTGTGGGAGCGTAATGGCGGTGCACCGGGGACCCTCTACGAAATGGCTCTTCACCCGGGAGCAGCTCGAAAACACACCGTCTCGACGCGGCGGAATAGAGGCTGACAGGGAGCTCTCTTACCGGCAGCAGGCCGCCAACTTAATCCAAGATATAGGCCAGAGACTCAACGTGTATCCTTTCTCAAACGTAAAGGCTAGCTGGCCGACAGACAGACGGGTTAGCTCGAGTTAGCGTTAGCTTACAGAAAGGCCGGAATGGCGAGGCTTGCTACTGTTCACATTTTAACCCTCTAAACACACTCAAAATGTTTCGTTATCGTATTCACAGTCCTGCCTGACAATAAGAGCTTTTATATTTGCTAATATTGTGTTTATATGTAGCCAACTATTAGCTGGAAGTGTTGAGGCCTGCTTGCTAGCTTAGCTATTGTTTTGTCTCTTCATACTGCAGATTCTATTGTTAGCTTTGTGTCTAATGATACCAGTGACAGATGATTCTTGCTACTAGATGTACGTGTAACTTTAAGCCAATACTACTATACAAATTGACCGATACATCGTTGGACAAGCTGAAGCATGACTTGAATTTGCGCTTGGTTTTTACTTGCATGGTGCACGTTTTGCTAGCTGTCCACTAAACGCTAGCTCGATGCTAATGTGTCAGGATTTCTACACTGAAGCTGTTGCAGTCATTTTAATTTTTTATTTCACTGTACATCTGTATATGCCTTAACTGTTTCCCCAGTTCTCAATTAATTATCAACACTGCTATAGTATATATGCACAGGTTTTATATGATCCACTCCTTCACCAAATTCCATAGAAATGTAAGTACCACTGCAGTGTTGGCTGATACCATAATTACTGGTGCTTCCAGCTATGAAAAACTGACTGAGGTTTTTTTTTTTCCCCTCTCTAGATAATTTCCCAGACTACGTTGTTCCTGGCAGCTAAAGTAGAGGAGCAGCCCAGAAAGCTGGAGCATGTCATTAAAATAGCCCATGCCTGCATTAGCCCACAAGAGCCTGCCCTAGACACTAAGAGCAACGTAAGTAAACTATGACTAAGGAGTGACTTTGGTTTAAATGCAATGACAACGACACATTGTGTGATAGGCTTCTCTGTGTGGACACCACGTTATGTCATCACCTTTGGATTTACAATGTGGCCAAAAATACATAGAGAATATAATATTATACTCTTAACTTATGGTGACTGTGAGGTCAGTTTGTATGAAACTGACCCAACCTTGACTTTTCAGCTGATCCTTTTTTTGTGGAAGATGTGAGGCCTTCTGTGTCTACATTTGCAACGCCCTGAGACTTGAGAGAAAACACATCTGTACATGTAGTAGCGCTGCAATAGCAAAACTATTTTGCTAGTTGTTTAGTATTTTTTAAAAAGCTGTAAGGCCAGTTTTGTCACAGCAAAGACTGGAGGCTTTTCTTTGTCCTCTCTGACAGTCCATTTAAAATGGGGAGGTTATGGATTCCTTGGACAAAGCAAGAATTTAGAAGTCGTCACCTTTTGGCTCAAGGAAATTGTTTGCTCTGTTAAGCCTCAGAAAATTGACTAAAAAGGTCGAATGATAAATTAATTAAATTGAAACAAAATGAGACACAGCTACATTTTGAGGGATAGAAAGTTTATCTGAATATCTTGCAGTTAAGATTTAGGTATGAAAGACGGTCGTCTACTCACATGTTTTGTCTGCCTTATTATTTGCCGTTGGTAGGTTTGATTAACGTAAAATCTAGTGGTCTTTTTGTCACAGTGTGCGTTCTCCCTTTGTTGAGAGGACTGTGCCACAAATCTCGATCCTCAGTGGGGCGTGTTTTGCATTATGATTTGAATCCAATCCCTACAGACTGTAGTCTTACAGTTGCAGATTTTCATACAGTTGTTAACCTCTGCTTAGTCCAAGCCGTGATGTTAAGGCGATACAGCACTGATATCATGGACTGTTCAACCTACGTTAATTCAAACTTCATGGATGAAGATGGATCACATATTCAGTCTTCCCACTCACAAAGAACTAGAAAACACTTAAGATTTTTCACGATCTGTTAGAAGTCCTTTGATTAAAAGGCTGTATTAGGCCCATACTGTAAAGCTTTTATATCAGAATGGTTCTCCACTCCTTCACAGTTTTGTCTGCAGGAATGCTGATAAGAAGTTGAATCGTCTGTATATGGTTGTGTGTTAATTGATCGATCTTTTTCAGGCATTCCAGCAGCAGGCACAAGAGCTTGTAGCACTGGAAACAATTGTGCTGCAAACGCTGGGTGAGTGTTTCTTCAGCTTCAGTACTCCACATACTGTATTGTTTTCCCTGCGAGTTAAATTTCTTTCGCGACTTCTACTGTCGGCCATTTTAGCAGCATTATTCTTGTGGAAGGAATAAGTGCAAACAAGAAAGTTACTAAGGTACCACATGGGCATGTTGACTTCGGATATATGAAGTTTTCAAATATCTAACAGACAACGCTTGAGGTTTTTCTTTTAGTTCCTGTGTAAACCACAATATCACACTGAAGTCCTGCCTTTGCTGACATTGTTCTCGCACCAGTGGCTGATCATCATCTAACATCCTGATTGCAGGTTTTGAAATAACAGTTGATCATCCACACACAGAAGTTGTGAGGTGTTCCCAGCTAGTGAGAGGTATAACCTTCTTTCTCAGCTTTTCTCAGTCTTCTTTTTTTTGACAGCTTAGTTGTAAAAGTGCTAAAGTGCTAGCTTATCATCTGTACTGCTACATTAATGCCAACTTTAAAATGATATTTCACTCAGTTCTAAAATGGACTTTCTTCTTCTTTTGCAGCGAGCAAGGATTTGGCACAGACTTCCTATTTCATGGCTACCAACAGGTTATTATCCTGTTCCCATTATTGCACTGTAATGGCACACTATAGCTTCCTGTCCTGCAGGGCCCCCCTTCCTGTGTCCAACGCCCTGTTTGCGCCCGGATCCTGGGAACCCCCAGTGTGGGGAAGTACCGGCCGGGCTGCTGTGTGCGGTGTATTGTACAAGGGCTCTGTGTTGGCACATAGGGGTTGAATGCACAATGTGGAGTGTAGTGGTGCTGTTTACCTCTCACGGTTGTTTGGTGCGGAGTGCATATGTCTAAACAAAAAAACTCAAGCGGTAGCCTGAATATAGATTGCCACTAAAGATTCTTATACTTATAAAGTACTTTGGTAAGTATAGTTTACAGTTCTTTTTTAAAGTTGTAATTTTTTTGCACATTTTCACCCCAAAAGAGCTAACAATGAAACACCAAACTATACTGCAAACTGAATATAGGTTATGCCTGTAGTTTTCAGAGATTTTATGAACATATTTTATTGTCTTTAAAAGAAGATATGTGGCAGAAATGTCTTTAAAGAATTAAATTTAGTGAGACCATTACTTAGCTCTTATTGTGCTAGCAGTGTGTATTTCAGTAACTGACTTTTGAGGTGTTGATTTCACTTGTTTTACAGAGAGTGCTTGTTTGATATTCAAATCTGGGAGATTGATGTTCCCAGCAGATGGTGGTAGACCTGATCTTTACGGTGACTTTTCTTAATTTGAAGAATGACTTCTAGATTAAAGTGTAGTGACTGTAATAAAATCTGAGAGATGTGTTGATTGTGTTTGGCTGTATCTCTAAGACTAGGCGACATTAAAGTCGTACCTGTAAGGGGAGTAAAGTATTAAAGATATAAGATGTGGTACTAGTACAGGTGTTAGAAAAACATTTGAGGGTATCAAGCCGAGTCACAGCTGAATCAAGTTACCTAAAATATTTAATTTTTTTTGCACTTTTAGTTTTTTGAATTCTTAAATTTGAATTTTAAATACTTAAAATCTAGATGCCAGTAATGTAGTGACATGTTTTTACATATAAGTTTTTTTAATTATACCACATGCAACTGCCAAACACATCAACATAACATCTGCTTGGATGCTGTTGCCGATATTAAGAGAAAGAAACTTAAGACTATTTCTAGTCCTGGTTTAACTTTTAGTGTGATTTCTCGCTGTGATTCTGAGATAAATACGGACCCCGTTTTTTTAAATTCGACTTTTATCACCATGGTGCTCTTACCTGTGTTCTAGTTTCAATCCATAAGAGCCAGTTTGCAGTGTAGTTTGGGATTCAGGGTGCAGAGAAAATTAACCGTAGTAAAGATAAAGGTGCAATGTGTAAGATATGGCCAGAATTTTAGTCTAAACCATTTTCAAAAATTAACATTATCAACAGAATATGAAGTGTCTCGTAATACCACTTTTTTACCGCAAGAGGTGGTAGTCTGATAGCCCCTCTAGTTTCAGCTGGTAGACCAATGCGAGTAGTAGGTTTGCTTCTTAGTCTAAATAGTAAGCAAAATATTAATAAAATGTCAAGAAAGGAAATTTTTGTGCACCCATTTTCCATACTAAAGAGATCAATGCAACCGTACAACATCTGAAATCAAGTTCCTCTATTGTACTGAACAAAGTGGAGCTTAATTGCTGAAATTGAAGAGTTTACTCATCATAAAACAAACTTCATTCAAACTCAAGACATTTAATAAAATTCACCAAAACAGTCTTGGTTTGTCTTTACATACCTCTGGTTTGGTCGAAATAAATCCTTAATTTGCCCACCTCTACAGCCTCTCTCTCTCTCTCTTTATCACTTCATGCCCCGCCTGGCGAATCATCTCGTCCCTGGAGTCATAGTCATGATTGGATCTGCTGTAAATCGCCTCCATACTTTTTTCCCCTGGCTTCAAACTGATCTCTGTCAGTCTTGGAGGCTCCGTCTAGCTGCATTCACTGGGAGGTTGCTGAGACCCGTTGACTGCGTCGACTCCCCCCTGTGATTTGAGGTCGCAGTCCAGGCTGACCCCAGTCAGCTAATAACACCACAAGCTCCGCGGCTAATTGGGCTAATTAGCTAACGGCAGCTAGCTAAAGCCAAAGATGGCTAACAACTAGAATATTTAGATTCAGCCGTCGTCTCTAATGTGCTGCCCCAACATTTTGGATTCTGGCCATATCTTAAAAATGATACCTTTTTAAAGCCTAATAATTTGTCTTGGCCACCAACACCAGTGTTTCTCAGTCTTAAAGTTCACATGTTTGAGTCATTTCAAAGTAGTGTAGTAGTGTGTAACTTTCACTTGATTTTGATTGTGTAGGAGTAGAGATTTCCTGAAATTAGAGATTGAGAAACACTGTTATTGTTAAATAAGTTCCCTTTTTTTCTTACCTTAAAATCCAAACGCAACAATATGGCCTAATACAGCTTTAGAACATTTACAATTCTCTATAATCATTTGAAACTGTGCAGTATGTTTCACTCAAACATTTAGGAACATGTCCTAACAAACATAGGTTTTCTTAGATGTTCCAGGTCTGTAAGGTAAGGCTGTGTGTATGTGAGATAATATTTAATATTGTCACTATTGCTTCCGAGTCATTTGATTGTATGTAAATGCTGCCTTGCTCATAGCTGTTTTAAATGTAATCTAAAATGTATACGTACATTGGTTGGAAAGCCCTTCGGTTCACAGTTGTATCTTTCTCTTTTGTTTCTTGTCTCCTCCTACAGTTTGCACCTCACCACCTTCTGCCTGCAGTACAGGCCCACAGTTGTCGCATGTGTCTGCATCCACCTGGCCTGTAAGTGGTCCAACTGGGAGATCCCTGTATCAACAGATGGCAAACCCTGGTGGGAGTACGTGGACCACACCGTAACGTTACAGCTGCTGGACGGTAAGAGCGTCTGTCGCTACTGTTTTGTGTATAATAATGTTCAAACTCGAGAAAGGGTAGACGCTGTATGGTTTTATTTTCCAAAACCAATCCTGAACTGCTGTCCCTGTTGTCTCGCCTAAACAAATGTCTCATCCATGATCCTTGGCTAAATAATATCATAATTATGCATTAGAAAGGAGTCCAGAGTGTGAAGGAGCTAATCAAAGACATTGTTCTCTTCTCTGTTTTCAGAGCTCACACATGAGTTCCTTCAGATCCTGGAGAAGACGCCCAGCAGGCTGAAGAGGATACGAAACTGGAGGGTATGTCATAAATACATGTCAAGACATAAAGTGTGACTGGTAGGTGTCAGAATTTCATGTTGAGTCCTGTGTTGTTTTGTAGGCCATTCAAGCAGCAAAAAAGCCAAAGACGGAGGGCCCAACAGTGGACAGTGCCTTCCAGGGGACGTCCTTAGACGGCCTTCCTGGTGTCACCAACTCCTTCTTCCCCTCCACCTCCTCATCAGACTCTTCAGACATGCCCTCCCTGAGCAGCATCGCAGTCCCCTTTGGCTCCTACCAGCCGCTGAGCGACCAGTCAAAGTCCTGTGAATACGATGATTTCTCCGAGCCCCACCCTTCAGACTTCACACTGGTGAAACACGAACCCAAATCTGCAGGTGGGCCGAGTAGTAAAAACCAGCAGCTCAATACAAACGCTGCAGCTTTTTCACGGCCGCAGAAAGTCTTGACTCTGGAAAAGTACAGAGAGAAACATGCGGCAGAGCTGGCCTTGCAGAACGGTATAAAAGATGAGGCGAGCACAGACATGTACGTGCCTCCTCCAGCTCTGTCCTCGCACCACCACAAGAAACGCTCTCAGCCACAGCAGGCCGGCCAGTCGGGCGATGGCAGGAGAGAAAAGTCCAGCTCTAAAAAGGCTCGGCTGCCTGCGTCTTTCGCTGAGAACGGCTCCGCCACCAGCGAGGAGCTCAAGATGAGAATCAAAGTTTCATCAGAGCGTCACGGGGGCTCAGAGCAGGGCGGGACTCTGCCTGGAAAAGACAAGCACAAAGAGCACAGCAGCCACCGCCACTCTAAACACGGCCACTCGCACGCTTATTCCCTCAGCGGGAATGGCAGAGGGACAATAGACAACCCTTCTTTATCTATACGAGCTCCCAGCAGCCATTGCAACGATGTGAGCTCCTCTGGCTCGTCTCGTAAGAGGGCTCACGCCGACGCTGGAAACCCCAATCACAACCACCACCACCACTCGTCCAAGAGGAGCTCCAAAGGAGGCCTCAACTCGTCCCACTACTCGTCAGAGAGCGGCCAGAGGATGATGGAGCACCACGGCCACGACGGAACCAACGGCCTGCTGACCTCCAACGGCCAACACACTGACTACAAAGACACTTTTGACATGCTGGACTCTTTACTAAGTGCCCAAGGAATGAACTTGTAACCCTCGGAGAGTTGACAGTGTTGTCTAGAATAAGGTATTACCGTGTTTAATAGAATTTTAAAAAATGAATTTATTTGTCTTAAGTTATCTCGCATCGCCCTCAGTCGTGTCTACACACTGATCATTGATGATTCTCGTTAAGCTGTCAATGTAAAATTATATGCATAGAGCTGTGTACTACTAGCTTGCAACAACGAAAAAAAAACCAACCACGATATGTTTTTGAGAATGCGGCTAGAAAAATGGGATTTTAAACGTTCTTTTATCGCGAGCTGACATGATTTTTAACGTGCATGTTTTCGGTCACAAAAGGGAAGACATAGCTAGTATTCGCAGCCATCGTGACAGTTTACAGACAGTTAATGTTTTATTTTTTGTATGTTAAGACATTTTGTTCCACTAAAAATCTCAGGTCTTGAACTTTTTTGATATAAGAACGAATCTTCCTCTGTTTGGGTTTAGTACCTGTATCTGTGGAGATGTATCACCTCGTCCATTTGCTGACGAAGAGGGCAGAACTTTGGCGTCTGTCTTAGAAAATCATGGTCTGCTTATATTTCAAAGAGTGCATCAATAGTTCCTAAAAACAATACAAATGCGAGGCCGACTCCATTTGCTGTCTATTTGCTGTCTATTGGGACTTCCAAGGCCGCACCTGAACTTAATGTGCAGACTCATTATAGAGCTACAAATGAAGTTTACCTTACATCTGCTGTGAAAGTGCATTTAAGATATATCGGCTAAAATTGCAAAAAGGCCTTGTGATTGTACTCTGTCAATCGCTATCAGTATGATAAATGTTATTAACTATCATAAAATACAGATTTCTAAAATAAGATTGTGTATATAGGACTGTAGGTCAGATTTCAATCTGTTGGTTTATTGCATCAGTCCAAACCTTCCGCCATTCAGTGTATCATGAGATCTAAAGCAGACTGTATTGATGAACATATCCTCGATTTGTGTATTGGGAGCCCAAATAAAGGTGTAAAAGTGATCTTTTTCTTTTTTCCCCTGTTATACATCACAGTGATAATCTCTTCTCTGGTGTCTTGAAGTGAAACTAGAAACATCGATTTACCTTTTGGGTTTTTGAATACATTAAGTTGGGGAGGGCCAACTTGTGTAAAGTGTTAAACATAACAAAAAGCAAACCTCTTGAACAATTCAGAGTTACTCGTTGAGGCTTTGAAGAGTTTGTTTAAAGGGCATCGTCATGTTCCTTCTTTCACAGTTGGAAAAGCTACGTAGTGGAAGTTGTAGGGCTGCAACTAAAGACTATCAAATAATCTACCATTATTTTTGCAATTAAAGGTGCAATATGTAAGATTTTACTTAAGAACAATCTAAAATTAACTAATTGTGAAGAGACCGAACAGTTTTGATGCCTATGTATTGTTTAGCAGAAATATCTACTAGAGTTAGCATACTAAACAGCTAGCCCTGGCTGTTCATGTCTAGTTGGACCACTCTATACCTCAGGAAGCGAGGGTCTGATAGTAAAGCTAAGGCCTCCAGAGGTTGGTGCTGACAGAGGCCCTTTTTCTTGCTCCTCGCCCGAACCTGCCGTGCCGTCATCTTCCCCTGAGTCATAGTCCTGGCTTGAGCTGCTGTAAATCATCTCCTCCTGGAGGCCTAAAGTTTTGGTGCTGGTGGTTTAAACAAAGCCTATGCTACCAGTCACGAACACTAGCTACATGGCTAACTAGCTAATGGCAGCTACAATTAGCAGCAGTTAGCAGTTACTCTGATATGTTGCCAATCAATTAATAACTATCAGCTCAAGGGAGAACAGTGAGATAATAAAAAACTGAGATGACACCTGCACCATCTCCAGTACATGAAAGCAAAACCCATCTGCTGAGGAAGGCAATGAGTCTTCTACGGAGTCCCCCAGGTGGCACCACCATGTTTCTATGGTAGCCCATGATGGACAAACCAAACAAAAACCTAAATTCAATAGTGATCATAAAGAGCGCATCCCAAAAAATAACATACTGTGGATTGTTTTTATTTATTTAAAGTGTATGTAAGGTCCTGTTCCTTCCAAATCCGAACAGCCCTGGCACCTCGCCTGACGGGAAGAACTTGGGATCACCTTGACTTAAGTTCCCCTCGAGTTTAAAAAACGCCATCCTCGGTGCAAAAAAAAAAAAAAAAAATCTTAAGCCCCTAATTTTGGCCTGGAAAGCACATATAGCATGCAAAAATGAAAAGAACTGCCAAATCATGCAGATGGTTTAATCCCAGCCTCATAACATTGGATTTATTCCCCATTGAATATAAGCCCTCGCTGCGTTTGAAGATAAAACAGTCATTTGTCAAACGCCGCCAAGGACGATTCTCGTCAAAACTGTACATACAATGGTCACCTCCTGCTGTTTGGTTCCTTATATATGGTAGATTGATTAATTGATTATGTAACAGGCTACTTACTGAACAAAAGTGATTACATTAAATGACCAAAACATCAGCTTTTGGTGTCTAAAAAAGCCATACTGCACCTCAAATCGAACGCTGGCCGGTTGTCGTGTTGCTGAATTAGTAATGCTAATGGGAGGCATTATTGGAAATACATGTTGAGGTACTGCATGAGCAGAAAATTTTAGCAAGTTTGTGCTTTTAGGTGATTGCATTTTGCATGATTTTGTCTCTTAACCACTGTAGAAGCTATGGGAGAATAATGTCATCTTTTTTCTTCCGTAGATAATTTACCTTGAGGGCACTATTTCTTTTGTTCTTGCCAAAGGAACAAGCAGGAAAGACGGTGAAACCTGCCATTTATCCCCTCCAACAACGCTCAAGAGGGTTTCAAGGTTCAGCGTTGGACTTTACACTCTCGCACAATGCAGCGTTGATGCTTCATTTGTGGGTGGAACATAAAATCCAGTTCCTGATAATTAACTAGCACCCTCAGAGCAGACGCAGCGTTTTCACCAAGTATTACCTTCTAATTTTAGCGTGGAAGACAATGGGGAAATTCAGCGGGAAGACGTCAGTGAAAATTCAACCATCTGGACGTTCTCGCATGCTGGTGGGAGGGTGATGATTTATTTTCAGCAACCTCTCGAGCTGAATAAGAGACGCCTACTGCTCGAAAATCCGCAGAGAGGAAGAGATATGAGAGAGGCTTTTGTGAGCAACAAATCCCAGAATTAAGAGCCATCTGAAAGGAAAACACTGTCCAAGCTCTAATTACAACTCAAAAGACAGGAACGTTGTAGAGCTGTGTGCAGGTCCCAGAGGTCCCAGACACAAATGCTATTATAGTCATGATTGTTTCAGCAGGTAAGACGGCAAATTAAAAGTTTACGGTTGATTTAGCTAGACTTAAAATACATTTTCACATTTAAGTTAAAGGTGCACTATATAGAATTTTTAATCTGAAGAGAATGATCTTCACTGACTGCTTTTTTTTAATGCCTAAATGAATTAAAACAAACTGTTTATTCTTTTTTATCAGTCATGAAAACAGGACTACACAATTTAATGTTTTCCTTTGTTTATATGTGGCGGACCCTGCCACCTTTCTAGCTTCAAACAGTGTTCTGGGACCTTATTTACCTCTGAGAACAGCTTGTTTATTCACCTATGGAAAAAGCAGATATTTCTCTGTGTTATTACCTCATTAGTAATTGTAAATAGTAAGTTTGAATTTCTACACAGTGCCCCTTTAAGTCGCCAAGCTGCTGGATGAATGGATGCAAAAAGATGACAAGAAAATAGTTTTGTTTGGGAGATGAATAATACCAGCAGAACTGCAGGTTCTGATGTACAGCAAAGTCTCTTCATGTCATAATGTGTCTGATTCATAGCCGCTTTACCGCCTCTTGCACACTAGATGGCAGTGTTACCTTTGGCCTTTAACGCCAGCATCAGCAACACAAACAGCCGGCATCATTTTCTCTGTTTTTTAGAGGAATTTTTTTTTTTTTAAAAAAAGCAAACAAGACGCAGTGTTGAATAACCTTGAAAAAAAAAAAAAAAAAAAAAGGACGCAGCTTTTCATGCCATAAATCCAAGGTGCCTCTCAGCACACTTTGTGATCCTCAGTCGCAACCATCACACACACGTGTCGCCTCGCTACCGTCACAAACTTTGGACTTGATCCATCTAATTAACAGATTCAGATAACTGTCGGACGGCGGCGGCTCAGAGGCATTCCAGGAAATGTCACGACACTTGGTAATTTCGGCGGTGGAGTTGATCAAAAGGCCTTTGCAGAGTAGCATATGGTGCACTTATACCCATATGAGTCTTAATGCAAATGATGCCCAGGAAATTGTGCAGGAAAAGTGGCATAATTATAAGCCATTGAAAGTCCATTGTCATTCCTGTCTGAGAGGTCTCTCTTGAAAAATCAGGAGCTGATGGAAACCCCTCTAAGTACCTGAGATAGAGCCGGAGGGGGAAAATGACTGGGCCTGGGCTGCCATTATGCCATGGTAGCGCAATTATATCCAATGATTGGCAGGAGCATAAATTAGCCTCTGTCTTCATGGTGTGGTTTACTTTTTGTTTCCGACCGGTGCTAAGTTATCCCTTTTTCACCCCCCCTCCAAAAAAAAAAAAAAATCTGCAGCGCTCTCTTTAGCCAGCTGTTCTCAGTGAAAAACAAGACATTATTTCACAGTTTTCCTCTGTAATTATTCCCTTTACTACCCCAGTTTATTTCTCCGCCCGATGCAAATGCATCCTCTCGTGGCCTGAACACCAGAGATTCATGTTTGTGGTGGGAACCGCAGAGCACCAGCTGTCCTTTAAAAAGAGACAGCTTTAAAAAAAATAACACACACACATACACACAGTTGATGTGAAATGTCTTCCTCCCTGCTCGCCCCCAATCATCAATAATTCACCGGCTTCGACATTTGAACTAATTATGGTGCACCAATGGCCTATTTGAGCAGGGTCCTGTCAGATGAAAGCTGCTAGGTCCTTCCTGTCAGCGGTGGAGGCAGCAGAATGAAGCGACAGCAAGTGGAGGCTGAAGCCATTAAAATGAATGGGAAGCACCTCTAACAATCATACACCTCTGACACACACACACACACACACACAAACAGGAAGTGCCTCCTCAAACACACACACATTTTTACATCGTCCTTTGCTGCCTCACACAAACACACACAAATAAAAGGAAAAAAAAAAAAAATACGTGAATTGCTGCCTCACACACACCCACACTCATACAGACACATACAGACATGCATAAACATGATGTGCTACAGTAGCTCACACACGCATAAACACACACACGGTGACGTGCCCGCCACCTGTGTGGGTTGTTTGGCCTCCTCATCCAGACCTCTCTGGTTTTAATTAGCCTGCTGCTGAAGTGTTTTCCTTTTTATACTCTCTGAAGGGCGATGATAACGGCTACAGCCGAGATGGAGGCTCTCTGCTGGTTTGTTTCATTAGGGAGAGCATAATGACCCTGCAATCACAACACCAAGAAAATACCTACCCTAATAATTATTTTCCTCCTAATGGTTCAGTTTATACTCTGCTATGGCTTTTGTCATCAGAGCCACAACAACTGAAAGGATTTCTTATAATAGTGCACGAGGAAACAGCGAAACTGGCTCCGTCAGTGAAAAAGATCCGCCTACCTGCACCTCTGAAGCTCACAAATTAACATGTTATATAACATTTAACCCCTGTAGCACAACAACCGCTAGCTGATTCCCCCTGCTAAGTTAAGCTAATCGCCTGCTGGTTCTAGCTTCATACCTAGCATACAGACAAAACACTAGTGCAGGGCACAATGCCGCAGTGAATGGTTTGATGAGTGTGAAAATGATGTGAATAATGGGCTATGCCTTTAGTCACCAAATCTAAAATTAAATGTACACACATAGGAGACAAAACACTGAATAAGGCAAGTACCAGAGACTTGGATTATCTATACAAAGGAGCCGTTGGTATCCCAACATCTCATGAAGATATTTTCTATTTCTATTTCTTTGCAAAAAGATATGTTAGACTGCTCTAAACCAGTCTGATTTTGGTTTCTTTCATGTTGTAATGAGTCAAACAGTGAAAAGAGTTGTTAAAAGTGATGAATCCACAAAGAATTATCACTCAACTCTGCAGTTCCCCTCAGCTCTCTGGAGCACTTTACGACTTTTTAGCTCAGTATTTTTGTTTTACGGCCTTACACTTTTGGTTTACTTTTACACTTCTCATTAGCCTCATTTAAAGCAACAGCAGGAAGCTGATTTCAACGGAAAAAGCACTACTAAGTCAATTAGAAGCAACCTGTTCAGTAAAAAAGGGCGGAAAGACAAATTACCAACAAACTAGGGACCACAGTGAAGCATTTAGCAGCTAAAGAGAGGTTTCTCAGGAGTTGTTGGAAACCGGAACAGCTAAAAGGAGAGTGAATATTAGACTTAAATTAATCAGGTGGACACAAACACAACTTCAAATAAATGCTAATATTGCTAAAGTCTGAAGAGTTAGCCTCCTTATCCCTATCAAAGGACAGAGTTTCCATTATAACAATCAATGAGTAGTGACAAAAAATAGGCCAACCTGGCTTATTGATTCAGAATATTATAAAGTCAACAAAGATGAAACAAGAAGGAGTTTTTTAAGAGACGGCAGTGACCTTGCAAAAATATGCAATTCATTAATTTTGTTTGCTTGCTTTGGAGGAAGCTCCTCAGTAAAAAAAGGGGGTTTTCCTTTACACAGAACACATGACAAATAAAGAAGTAGACTTTGTGCAACTAAATGAAGTCTGGTGTCTAACTGAAGTCTGTTTATATGTTGGACCTAAGTCTCAGTCATCCTCAAGTAGCACCAACACTCAGCACAGAAATATACGGAGGTCAGTACTTTCAGATATTTGAAAATGATCAATAAAAATTTGAAACCGCCTAGACTGGCTTTGATGTCAAAGGAGTTACTGAAGACCAAACAAAGTTATTTACAAACAAGAATAAACATCTAAAACTCTGCAGAGGTTTATTCTGTGTCGAACATTCTCACAACCTTTTTGACCTTTAGTCTGACATTTTGATTGGCCAGTTTGCTTACAGTGATTATTTGCCGGAGGGATTGCCAACTAAAATAACCCACGATCATCAAGCCGTTACAAGTTTCGAGGACGTAACTGGACTTAACACGAGAGAAGCGGCTACTCCAGGTTTGATGATCCAGGTTTCCGTGGGAGATACAGCTGGGTGTCATCGGCGTAGCTGCGCAACAAAATGTTATGGATTATGCGGTGGAGTGGGAGTATGAGGAGGAGGATGAGTTGGGTTATTGAGAAAGCTGAATTGGAAAGGTAGGAGTCGAGGCTTTCCAAAGCTGGATTTGGGTCGACAGAGCATAGAAATCTGGTTTTCTGTGTGTGCAGTGGCAGGGTGAAGCGGTGGGGGTGCTGCCAAGGGTTTATTGATATTTTAAGGTGAAGCAGCGCAGATGAAAATAGTGACTCTGGTTTCAGCTTTGAGTTATGATAATGGTATCTTGCTTCTATAACTGCCGCAGTTCCATAAAATATATTACACAATAATGACAAGCAATAAAAACTATATGTTTTTCTACCTGCTGAGCCAGACAAGCACAGCAGGTAGAAAAAGCAGCAATATGGAAATGTTTTGCCTTTGTGTCCATACTTAACATTTTTCTCTTTGTTCACCTAATGTCAAGTATTACAGTGCTGACATTGAGATAATGACGCTAAAAGATTGGAAACATCTGTAATCTTCTATCAACGTGTCCTCAACAACAGACGTGTTTGTGTGTGTGTGTGTGTGCGAGGCAGCGATGTGTGCTTTTGTGTGTGCATTTGTGGGCGTAACAAAGCTAATCCTCTGTGTGTGTGTCTGAGAGAAATATCCAAAAGACGAGATGCACCTGCTGCCGGGTAATTCCTCCAGTGTGTGTGTTCATGCCCTCTTATTGTCTTGCTTTTCTTCCTTCTGAATCAACCCCTTAGTAATTTGACAAAAGCTCAATCACTCGATCAGTCCGACACTATCAATAGCTTCGGCATATTTGTATCTTTGGACAGTGCGCTCACTGTAAACCTGCATATTCATAAAAATGCTGCATCTTTATTTGCTCTATTTTGCTGAGTATGTTTGATTGTTGTCTTCACTGCTCATTTTATTACTCTCTATCCGCCTCTTTTGCTCTGTTGCCAAAGCAAGCAAAGTTCCCCACAGACATTATTAAAATTTCATCTGAATTTAACTGATCTATTAAGGAGCCACAACCATGATGCTGCATGTTATGTAAAGAAATGCACTGCAGTCGAATATGAATGGATACATGGATCAAATAATTAGACGGTACCGTTGGGACTAACAAGGACTCAGTTGAGGTTGGAAGAAGATGGAAGGATCTTTCAGTAAAGACGAAATTGAAAGATGTGAAGGTCAGAGGACTCTTAAGTCGTTAGTATGCCTCAAACAAAGTGGTTGTTGGATCGTTCAGTAGCGTCTGAAACCCCCTCCTACCTTTCCAACGGTTGAATCCACAGGGGCCGACGGTCCAACGATCAATTGAATGCCCTCAAGGAAAAGCTGTTCAAAACTGAGTGACATTATCCCCATTTGTAGATTGATTGTGTCTTTTCCCTCTCTGTGACATACCCGATCGCCAGGCAAGGACATTATAATTGGATAATTTTACATTTAATGACAGTGTTTGCCAACGCCAATCCATGCTTCCTAGAATATCTGAGCTTGGCAACTATGAAATGGTTGACGTGAGGGAAACATTGTGGTTGAGGCAAATAAACGACAGTAAAAGGAATAGTTCAGCATTTTAAGGAATGTATTTGCGTTTTTGCAGACCGTTTGAAAAGAAAATTGATACCACCTAAATATCAAGCTACAGTCAGGAGATGATTAGCCTAGCTTAGCATACCAGACAGGAAGCACGGGGAAACAGTGAGCGTGGCTCTGACTGTACATGTTATATTGTATATAATCCATGGATAATGTGGCCCATGTGCTATAGCCAAGGTTAAACCCACCACGATGTCACCCATTCGTATGTGGACTACTATTTTAAAGGGCGTTATGGTCTTCACCCTCTTCGTTTTTGCGACCAGAAGTGACCGGAGGAACAAGCTAAGGAGGATATCCTGATTGGATCTGACTGAGAACCAGAGGACACACCATAGTAGTGACTTTTGCCCTTGCCCTGCAAACATCCTTAGTCCGCCACTGGTGTCTACATCTATTACTGGCCACATCCTGTTATTTCATCATGGTTACAATTATGTCTGGGAACAATAGGTTAAATAACCAGGAGCAGAGCGAATACTGTAATATTTATCCTGTTCAAATAGGATTTATATCTCAGCCGGGTGCAGCGACCTATTCGAGTGTCCGCTGGTTGGCTGGTAACCTCACGGTGACAACAAGGCTTTTATGCATCCTGCATTGGCACTGGATTTAAATGATAAGATGACAAAACAGGTGGTAACATTTGCCATCCAGCTGCTGTCAGACACTGACCACCTGATTTTCTGTTAGTAATTTGCTGCTAGCAGTGTTGCATTTTCACTAACACACCTGATATGAATCTAGGACATCATGCCTTCAAAACTACCTAAAAAAATAAAAGTTATCCGACGCTATGAACTTATATAAACACTGGCACGACGTTAACTCAATTATTACACTCTCAGGAATAACCACGGATGCTTCTGCCTTGTGTTAAATGGTCCAACTCGCTTCTCCAGGTATATCCGAACACCTCGCTCCTTTCATCGCGGCTGGCAAACCTGCCCGCTATCACATAATTAAATAAGATTTATATCATCACATAGAATAATTCTGTGTGGGCTGATGATGGTGAATGTCGCTATAGCCAACCCCCCCTCCCCACCTCTTTTTTTTTTTTTCTTGCACCAGCCCACTCACACAGTAATTGAGAAACTGGCATAACTGAATATACAGGGAAAAAAAAGGGAAAAAAAAGTGGTGTGGGTGTGAAGATGTCCACGGTTGAGTGGCCAAATGCAACCCACTCAAACAGCCAATTGTGAGAGTACTTATCAATAAATTTCAATGGACGTTTGTGACACAGGTATAATTGACTTTGCATCAGAATGAAGTCAGATTTACATATATGATGAAAGATTGATGATAGCGTTTCACTACACATTTTCATTCACTTTGATTTCATTTAGCAGCATCAAGGGAAATCATTTTCACTCTAATCTGAGGATGACCTTCATATTTTTTTGTATCTTTTGCCACGAAACACTCATGATATCATAAACAAAGAAGGCAAGGTGGTCACGGTGATTAAACGATCTGCTCTTCAGTGGATTAATAGGCTTAGCTCTTTGCTAATGATGGAGGGGAGGCCTCGCAGTAGCTTACACCGCAGATTCAAACAGCCCTAAAGGAAAAAGTACATTTAAATGCAAATATAACTTCACAGGACGTTAATAACTGTGCTGAGAAAAGGTGTTTCCTTCCTTCTTGATTTCATCGGACTAATTTGGTAACTCAAAAAGCCTCCGCCAACGCTGAACAACTCTCCAACTTACACCCGAAAAAATCGCTCCTAACACTTCCGACTCGAGTTTCTTGGCCTTTGCAAACTTATCCCAAACTTTTGGAATCGACTTGCTAGTTTTATAATTACAGCTACAAGGTGATAATCATCTAGTGGCAGAAATCCCAGATCTGGACCACCACCAAAGGCGAATCAATTGTTGCCGAGACCAAAGCCAATCTGTCCACCGATATTCACTGAAAGGCGTTCATACAGTTTGAGAAATAACAACCTTTCAATGCGGACAGAAGAGCTAATCTTGCTGTTGATTCCCAGTTTAATATACGATAAAATCTGCAAACCTGTAGCTCCGTTTTTAGGTGCATGATGATGTGCAAGAAGGTGAGCTGCGTGCAGGTGAATTGGGCCGAGGTTCCCTTCTGGCATCCATAAAGCATCACACACTCTAATCTGAAATGCAAAGAGGCTGAGAACAGATGAACCGAAGTTAAGTTAGAGGTGCCAGGAATCCACAAAATGTTTGACTGGAAACTAAAAAAAGACTGCTTTAGTAGACGTGATCCAAACATGTTTCGCCAGCTGGAAAGAAGCGACCACAAAGAGGACAGGCGGTTGATATTTTTTCCCGCAATGACTGAAAAGTGCCTCAATTTGTGCTTTCGCATGACTGTGTGGAAGTGTTGGTAAATATGAAGACAAAGTAAAGAAACGATGGGGACATTTTGTCAGATTCCTTTCGCCTGACTCCGTCGCCCCTGCATTGATCTGTGACAAGATATCCGCCGTTGTTCGGTCGCTCATGACGCGTGTTCAAGGCATTATGGGGATGTTGTACGGATGGAGCACAGGGCTGATGGAAGACAGTCGCAATCGCCCTCTTCTCATTAGACGCAGGGCTGTCTGTGCTCATTAGGCCGGCAGCAGCGCAGCGGGGATCTATTCTCCTGAGGTGACCAAAGGTGCTTACACAGACCTTCCAAGTCTCAGTAATGATGCCCCAGACCTGTCACTCTTGTCACACGACTGACATGACCTTTTTCTGGCTCGCGCGCCGAAAGGTAAAAAAAAATATAAAAAAATCCTAATTTCACACGATGAGGCAAGAGAAGTCCTCTTTCCCCCCCCCCCCGAAATTTGAAAATCTGCCCGTTTTTTTTTACCACCGTGGAACTTTCCGCTGAAGTCAACAAAGATTATTTCCTGCGAATTTATCGGCAAATTTAAGTGATTGCGATTCAGGGTTTTAATCCGAGCACAAAAGCCAGACCTTGCCATTAAGACCTATGAAATGCAGGCATGCTGAGCCGCGACGGAGCGGCTGAATAGATGTCTGGGAGCAATCAATGAAAGATGGCTGATCACTGGCCGCAAAATGAAATGGGAGATGAAAAGATGTCTTTTAAGGCTCATGAAAGGGGAACTTGTCGGAGGGCGTTTTGTTCTGCTTTCCATTTCTAACCTCAATCTTCTGAACACGGCACACATGAAAGGGAGAAACGGTTATACTGTAGCATACTGTGGCTTTATTCCACCGATGTCAAGAGCCATTAGGGCTTCCTTTTCATTGAATACTCAACAGCGTTTTGTTTATACACAGATTAATACGCTGACACAGGCATTCTTAATGATACTAAAAAATAGATGAGATTACATCACTCCTAAATTGCATTAGGCACTGACGCCGTGTAAACGACATGGTCACATCCAGGCCTCACAGGGGCCTTTTCCAAACAAAGCTTGATTGTAATGGGCCACATGAAGCGCCAATTTAGCCCCACACGAGCTCCAACATACAAATGAGAGCGAGCCACAGTGAAGACATACATTAATCCTAGCCAGATTGGGGACTGTATGAATTATACTAAGAACCTTATCTGTTATTTCCCCTGATCTCCTGCTGGGTGAATTGATTGCGTTTTTGGTCTTAATCCGCAGCATGCCTCGCATCTTGGGAGACAACCAGGGAGCCATCTTGAATAAATAGAATTTGGACTTGACAAAAGCCACCTCCAGCTGAGCAATGAGAAAGCATCCTTTTACCAGCGCACATCCCCTACTACGCGGAATGACATTAGGAAATGGCCAGCCACGGTTTACATGGCACCGTTGTATTGATTTTCTGTTCCTCGCTTCAGCTGCAGTTTCTCTTGGAATATCATTTGCGTGTATGACACTCATCAGGATGGATAAGCCCATTTTAGAAAAACTCCTTCTGTTGCGGCGGTCCTCAAGACACATCTCTATGCAACCAGAGAGGGTGTTTTAATGAGATTAATTAGATCGCTTATGAGTGATGGTCCTCCACCAATTACCTGGGCCATAATACCGTTTTCCTCCACCCAGGGCGTCGCGCTCTGCCGAGCGGTGCCAGCCTTCTGCGAGCGCGGGGCTGCGGCAGGAAATGATTAATCATCTCATCACCATCCCAAGAGATAATATGACAATAAAGACAAAAGCCTCTCATCGGCTGTAGCTGTTTAAAGCCAAGAACCGCTTCCTAAACGCCGACTCCGGAGTTCAATTACACGATACGGGCGCATCCTTTTAGAATACAAGCTTTTTTTGATGTTGTACCACAACACCACAGAGGTCTGACTGGAGGTCCGCTCCTTTTCTATAATGAGGTTCTGCAGTTCACATTCCACCCAATGACAGAAAACCAGAGGTGCTTTGGCAAGACAGAGACGGTGCCGCTCCTGTTTTTCACTCCTGAAGGAGAGCAGCGGGGTACGACCTCCCTCGTGTCTATTTCCTTTTCCTTGCTGAAGGGCAGGGAGGGTCACAGACACAGAGGCATCACAGTGGAGAGTGTGGCAGCCAGGAATCAAACCACAGCAGGATTCAGCCACGGATTGGAGAGCCGGCGGCTGCACGCAGCGTGCCGTGCAGGCTTTTATTGGCCCTTCTCCATCACACCTGTCACACAAGATTGGGTTTGTAGAAGCGCTTCCTTCAGCTGAAAAGGGCCAAAGTAGATTATGGGGGCAGGCGAGGTTGAAATGGAATAACCAATGGAATGGGGCCAAATATAACGCCTTTCTGTCTGAATGCAAATCATGATTGAATTATGAATAATTTGTACAGTTTACTGTCAAGTTTTGCCTGGTTGGAAGAGCAAACATTTTCATGTCACAGACCCCCAAAAAGACACATTCTGCCTCCATCCTGCGGGGAGATAATATTGGAAATGAAACCTGCGATGACAACAATCATTCTCATACAAAATGTTAGGCCTGTAATTAGAGAAATTCCTATGGAATTGAGTTACAGTGACATTAATCTATTTCTCAATTTGCTGTGGACCCCCAGGAGTCCTGTGGCGGGCCCCTAGGGGTCCTCTGACCCACATTGAGAACCACTGCTGCAGCTCTGACAGAAGCATGTCCAGGAAATGTATTGCTCTTCGAACGATCCTTTCTTCTGTATGTTTGTGATAAGATCGAATCAAAATGTGTTAGTCTAGGGCTGCAACTAATGATTATTGTCATTGTCAATTAATCAATTCGTTTTTGGTCTATAAACTGCCAGAAAATGTTAAAAAAAAAACAAAAAAAAACATTGATTGGTGTTTCCCAAGACCTCAGGATAACGTCCTCATGTCTTATTTTGTCCACAACCCAAAGATATTCAGTTTACTGTCACAGAGGAGAAGAAACCAGAATATATTCACATTTAAGAAGCTGGAATCTCAAAGTTAAAAAGGTCAGTGGGAAGCTCCTTTTTCCCACAGAAAACGCTGCTCCTGAAATGCCTCGTCAGTAGTCCCGCCTTTAATTCTGTGACTTTGTGACATCACACTACATCACCATGTCACACATTTATGCCTAGCAGTGAGTTTGGCCTGAAAATGAGCGTAACAGTCTCCTTTAAATAAAAAATCTGATTAATCTCTGATCAGAATAGTTGGTGATTCATTTAATAGTTGATAACTAATCGATTTATCGTTGCAGCTCCATGTTAGTCCACCTATCTGTGCCTCCTACGTAGTTTTATATCACACCAGACTCCATTAGATTCCTGTTGTACTTGCTGCTGTGGTGTTTCTGCACCTCTCTTTAATTCCACTTGCTCGGATTTTCTTCAGATGGCGCCATTTTTCTTTTCTTTTCCTATTGTCTGTGATTTTCTAACTATATGTAATTATTTCCGCCAGATATTTGCCAGGCTAATTTTGGCCATGTGACGTCCGGAGTGTGCCGTGTTGCTATGAAACCTGTTGAAACGTCTCTGCAGCGGTGGCACCGAGGCAAAGAAGTTGATTGCACTTGATGGTAAAAGTGAGTTTGGCTCCGACGCCGGCTTTAAAGAGAGAGTGGAGGGGAGGGGAAGGGGGGGGGGGGAGTGTTAGACGGAGAGCAAACACGCGAACCTCTGCGGCCGTCCGTCGCTGTTTGAGTCCATCTTTATTACTGTCATCACCTGTGGAGGTAATGTTTTTCCTCTGGGCTGATAGGTTGTCCAACGCAAACAGTGTCACGCGGCTGCAGCGCCGCTCTTTACCCAGCAGACCCTTTGGGAAGAACGCGAGACGTCTTCATCTTGGGCGCTGCCTCATTATGGCTCCATCTGACAAACACACACACCACTTCCTCTCCCTTCCCATGTACACTTCTTCCGTGCCAAACACACGCGCTTTATTTGCGGAACGCACAGGAAACACGCTCGGCTACACTTTTGCACTATTCCCCTACTCCTTCTCCGGCGCACACACACCACACACACAGTCACACACCTTTTGGGTGTAATAAAACAGCAGATCAGAGTCATTGGCTGCTGACAGGGACTGACTCTGAAACCTGCTGTTGTTGGAAGGCTGCCTGGGAGATGTTCATTACTCACAAAGCTTGTCGGTTTGGACAGGAGAGGAACAACGGTCTTATTAAGTGGAGACCTGGAGCAGCCGTAGGGGAAATACACACACACCCACACGCGCACCCACATGGGCTCGGAGAAAGTTTGAAGCCGCGGCTTCGACCGAGCGCTCTGATAGGCTGAGAGAAGTTGGGGCTGCCAGAAAAATGTAAAACTTTTCCAGCGACGGTTGGAATTTGCTGAGTTTGGAGTTTGACGCGGCTGACAGACAAGACAAATCGTGACACGGCGACACTTGCGACGTCAAACCGCCGGGCCTCAGCGCCGAGAGAGGAAGTCAAATTCTGCTGCGGAGGAATGTGACGGCCTCGTTTTCACAGGAGCCTGCTGGTATTGATTGGAGTTTCTGATGTCTGTCTGGCTCATTGTATAACTCTCACAAGAAGAGATTCAATATTCCCGACATTGCTGAACCTGAAGCCTTGTTTCCATAGTAACTCTGCTCTCCGTCTCTCTAAACATAGCCCTCCTGACTGACTTTAGCCCCGCTCAGATCATCAAGCACAGCTGAAGAGGAGGTAGATGCGTGGACATGGACAATAATGTTCCTGACTTGAGGCGATGAAACGATTTGCCGGCTTGTCAGAACAGCCAACGTCTTGGTGTATTTACAGTCCGAGCCGTGGTTAAAGCACCGGAGGAACAGAAGAAGACAACATGAAAACAAGATGAAAATAGGCTTTTATTTCACTGGAGAGCGTTAATACATCTTACAAAATGGAAGATTAACGTGGCGCCACTTGTTGAGGGCGCCAACGAGGACACTTGCGTGATCTGCCGTGGAGTTTTTAATCACAAAGCCCCCGATTTATCCCTCACCTGCTACTTTTCACCAAGTTTGCACAATCCTAAAATAGCAGCATCTCTCTAAACAACCTGCTCCATTTCAGCCTCGAGCAAAAGGGGGCCGTCATAAATCAAAACTACCGCACTTGTGACGGTTCGGGGACGAGAGAGGAGATGGCTGAATTTGCATTTGATGCAGTCTTATATGTGTTGTTTTTTTTAAAGTAAATCTCCACAGCTACAAGCAACAGGACACCACTGATTTAATCGTGAGGTAGAGGTAGATCTTTAAGTGATATGAAGGGAACGTGGCCTTTTGAAAGGCACTGCTGATGCTTTAAAGGGGCACTATGTAGTTTTGGAGAAGAAATTAATTGTTTAGTCTTCCCCAAAACTACATAGTGCTCCTTTAACGTGAGCTTTGTCTGTGAATAATCACGATGCGTCTTCATCCACGCTGTCACAAATCACATCAGCGAGGATTCAATTTGATTCAGGAAATTCAAACGCCAGTATAACCCTTGCTAAACCTCCGTTTCATTTCCTGATGAAGAACCTGCTGATGTCTGACGCAACCTTGGAGGCTGCGGCGCTCTTCCTCATCTGGCTCCGTTCTTTGGCTTGCTGAGCCGTCCTCTGCGGAGAGAAAAATGAGAGCATGATGTAAGAGTTAAATCTGCAGTCTGCGCCGAAAGAGAGAAGAAAAAAAGTGCGATCAATATATTGAGCATCTCTAGATTAAAGTGTCTGAACGGTGGCATAAACAGCGAGAGGATCCCCTTATCGGAACGCCGCAGTTCTCCACATCAGTTTAGATACGTCAAAATATGAAGCGTCTCCTTCCAAACTGACACCCACTCTGACAAAAATGCTTTCTGGCGTGAAAGTAAAGCACATTTTAGCTGACAATGAAAGCTCTGTTTTATTTTGAAACCTTCTGCTCTGTTTTCCAGATTGGAATTGTCTGTGATTATGAAATATTGACCGAAGACGCTCATGAAGAAAATGTTCCCAAGACAGATGTATAGCTTTTTTGCAACAAATGCTATATATCAATATGTCATACAGCCACATCATGTGATGATATTACAGGCAATATATAGCTTTGTGAGGGATGGTACGACTTTTGATCAATGTGTTTGACCATGTATCACATTACTGTCACCACATGTGATCCTCAACATGAAGGATGAGGCTTTCTCTTTATATGGGGATAAAGGAGAGGTCCATCCACTGTGCACCTTAAGTGTTAGACAAATTGCTTTTGCCCCTTAAGCCCTTTGGCTCTAAAAGCCGGTGCTGCGGTTGTTACGGGTGCAGCGATGCGGAGTGTTTGCACGTACGGCCTTGTGGCAGACGGTGCAGAGCGTCTGAAGGTTGTCCAGAGAGCACTGTCCTCCTCCGCTGTAGACTGGCCGAATGTGGTCGACCTGCCAGAAATCCCCTTCGACCGGAGCGCGGATCATCTCGTTCAGCTGGAAACACACATAGAAAGAAAAAGCGAGCGTCTCAGTACACTGACTACCCTTGGATGCTCTCTCATACCGCTCTAAATTGCCAAAAACAAGCTGTGATTGCGCCTCCCTCCCAAACCATCCATCTATGCTCAAGTTAATTTTTTCAACTGATGTGATGTCTTTAGCAAAGCTCAGTCTTCTTCTCCGAGAGCTAAAGTGACCTGAATTGTTATTTTACGGCACACGCACACACACAAACACACAGACACACACAAGATCATTCATATTAAACAAATCTCTGCACCGCGGGGGCACTTCTGCAATGCGCTCCACAATAAAAGAAGATAAAAACAAATAAGTCTCAAGGACTGCACATGACAGTGAGGCACATAAATGGCAGAAATCTACAAGAGGAAATAATGAAAGAAAAGTACAGGAAACGGCCGCTGATAAAGGTTTAAAGTGCTGAGATTAATGTAAGAATCAAACTGATGCTTCAGGTACAGCCATGTAATCCACCAAAATGTTGCTGGCCTACATAATGTGCAGCTGTAGGGAAACGTAATGATTGAGTACATCTTAATCTGCCGAGCAAAGAAATTAGGTTACATAAACCACAGGGAATAACATGCTACAGTAGGATACACACATCTTTAAGCTCTTAACGGCTTTTAAGAATTATATATATATACATATATATATTTATATTTATATTTATATAGAAACACCATGCGAGAGGTTTCCTGTGAAGATGATGCTTCTAATCTAATCTAGTGAATAAGATTGATCAACATTTAAAGGGGCAATATGTAAGAAATGACAACACAATGTGAAGAAATAGCAGTTTAGATGTTATGATCTCTGTATTGTGCTGCAGAGATATCCACTGAAGTTAGCATGCTAACCAGCTAGCCCCGCCCCGTCCCAGTCCACACATCCTGTTCTAGCGGTGTAAGCATCAACAATCCCCTGGTCCTTGAACTCCCAGTCCGGACCGCTAAATGAGCTAACTAGCTAAATTTAGCAGCAGTTAGCAGTTACTCTGGTGATATGCTGCCCCCTATTTGTTGTTGACAGGTGGACAATTGTTACATTTAAGTTGCTAGCACCCTTACTGTACCTAAACCTTGTGGCCTTGTGCTATGTACTACAAAGTGTTAGCATGTTAGCATACTAAGATTTGATTCAATTTCATTTAATGTAAATAAAGTGTGTAGAATGAGCTGCACACACTATAGCATTTATAGCCAAAGCTAATTTGCAATGCCCGTCGCTACCCTCATTACCTGCTAAACGTTAGCATATTAACATTGCTATTGTGCTCATGTTAGCATACTAAAAAGGTTAAACCAATATAGTGCACATGGTAAACTTCAGTACATTAACATTTAAGCACGGTGATATAAGCTAGCTTAAAGCAGCACTGTGTCTAAATACAGCTTAACAGAGGTTTTTACAGCAGCATATTATTGAGCTCCAGTGGAGCAGTGAGGAAACAGTGGGAACAAAATGACTTGGAAACTGGGCCAGTATGTTGCCTGCTGGTGCGGATCTGAACAAAATGTTTTGTTTTACACTGACAAGAAATAGAAAACAGATGAAAAGAGGGCAAAAGAAGAAAGAAAGAAATACAGACCAACAGAGAGAATACCGGGCGAGCGAGTTGGAGAGCAAAATGTGAGTGCGAGAATTGGAAACAGAAAGAAAAAGCCTGATGGGAGGAATTTGAGGCAAAAACTCCATTTTCCTGCTTTGAGTGCTACTCTGTCGACATTAAGGCAGCGAGCTGGAATTGATCCCAACAGATTTAAAGAACAGGCCTGCTCACGGGGGCAGAGTTCACCTCTCACACACACACTCACACACACACACTCACACTCTCCAGTCAATTGAACCTGCTTTTGTGCCAAAACCGTGCACCTTGCTACACCGGGCCTCCACTACTACACACTTACACACACCGCAATTCTGCTCCGAGCACAGAAAATCCACACACACACACCAAAATACCAGTACACACATGGCCAAATTCTGTTCCACACATACTCGCACACACCGAAACACCCCAAGGTACACATCAAGACCCATCTATACATGTACACACACCATGAAACAAACGCACACACACCAGAACCCCCAGTATGAACCAAAGAATGAGCCTATAATCTCAAGGCTCCTCAACCACTGCGGCGTCTTATCGTGTGGCTGAGTTTGTTTCCTCTAAAGCTCGGTGCATCGATCGGCGCTGATGCTGCTGCCGGCGGCACTGGGAAGAGAGGCGAATGTGTGTGTTTGTGTGTGTGTGTGTGTGTGTGTGTGTGTGTGTGTGCGTGAGGTGGAGGGAGGGAGGAGGGGGGCTGGCTTTGCAGGATAACAGACAACCAAATCAAACAGGCTTACTGGTCGAGGCCTGGCACTGGGAAAAAAAATCAATGGGCCCAGCAATCCATTTACTGGGAGCTGGCCCCCTGGAGTGCAGATCAACCTGTGTGTGTGTGTGTGTGAGTGTGTGTGCGCATTTGTGCGTAGGTGGGTAGGATGGAGAATACAGGGTGCTTTTATTTTTGCACTTACACAGACAAAAAATGGCTTTCCTTGTCAGTTACTTAGCTCACATCAGGAGACGGCTGAGATGATGTGTATATTGTAGTTTCTATGTTCCAGTATAAGGTTGTTGTTGTTCCTTCAACCTTATTAGAATGTTAGCATGCTAGCACGCTAACCTGAGGTGGTGAAATAGAAAGATATGTTTGTATGCGGCTTCTACTAAAACACCCATTAGAAAAATTATTGCTTTCTACCTGTTTGAGAGACAGCTGGGCGAGCCAAGTGTTCTCCAGCATCTCCTTTCGCTCGGAGGGCGGGGCGTCGCGGACCTTCAGGAACAGGTCGTGGGCGTGGAGGCCGCAGTGCTGACAGATGCCTAGCTCTGCCTCCATCACCCGCGAGCGCATGTACGTCCGGCTGGAGCGCAGCTGAAACTCCTCCTGACACCTAGGGGTGGGGAAACGTAACAAATCTGTCCCACCTTCACGTTTACAACACCCAACAGCTGAAATCCTTTATTCATATTTATTCCACTGTAGTTGACTCTGCTGAAAGGAGACATTGTATGTAGATAATAACATAACACCCAGGTATACAGCAGGGAAGTCTCTCACCTTGACTGATTGACCTGAGGCAGCCATTGAAAACCACTCGAGGAAATTGAATTTCCACTTTAAATGAGTAGCAGATATAAAGGGATACATAGACATTTTTCCACTTAAAAGAATTCAGTTGACGGTCTCATTCAGAGTGACCAGAGGAGAGAGTGAAGCTTCCTGCTCAGGGACAGCGAGACACTGAAGAGTGACAGGAAAGGGTGAGGAAAAAGGACTGTAACGACTATAAGACTTCCAGTCTGATCTGAGAAAGGCAATCTATTTTAGTCATCACAAAACATTATTCTTTCCACAATGCAGCAAGGTCAAGTCAACATCACACTGTTGCATTTTTAGATTTGTTTTGCACAAGAAACTCTTAAAGCTCGGAGTATGATTGAATTTTTTTATGTGCCAGATGGATGAGCTTTGGCACAGAAGACAATCGCTGCTGGAAAGTTTAAGTCAATCACACACAAACTGTTTGGAAAGTTAATTTATATGCTTTTCTTTGATTGGCACCTTAAAAAAGACTGCTTGGATTGTACCGTCGTCGTGAATCCCCCCCATCTGCTGCTAATGCTAAGACTTACATGCATCTGCTGTTTGACACAAGTCTGCTCCACACTTCAACCTGGAAATGTTCAATATATCCCCCTCGATAATTCACGTGTACGTAAAGCTGCGTATATTTAGTGTCACTCTACCTGTGGCTGCAGAATCGAGTGTCCCAGGCCCCGCCGGTGGTTGGGCAGGCCTGATGACAGGACAGACACAGAGGGACGCCGTCACTGCCCACCGCCTGCAGGAAGCCGGACTCTGGTGCCGGCTGCTCCTCTTCTATTTTACAGGAGTCCTTGTCCTGCCTGCAGAGACACATAGAGCAAGAAATGTGTGTTCGGCTGCTTGCGTTTATCTTGAGGTGCATTATGGGAAAATGTAGAATCCAATGTTTTTTAATCTCGACTTGTCTAACTACGTAATAAATGTTAAAATATCTCAGACTTTGCTGCTTCTACTTTGACCTTAAAAGAAAAAATCAGTCTCTTGCAAGTCTGCCTTCTTTAATTAAGTACAATAATAGTGATAAAAAGTGCTGAAGGGCCCCTTTAAAAAGACAAACTCAGAGCAGCAGGGCCGTTAGTGTGGCACGACTGATTACATTAATGTTGCGGAAATGTACAATATCCAGAATTTATCAAGTTAGTAGTGGAAACGGAGGCAGTACAGAGGATGTATTGAGTTTGTGTTGACAGAAACAACATCTACAAGTGAAAAAATGAAAAGAAAAAAAAAAGGAAACAGGAAAATTCACACATAAATGAAATATTTGAATCTCTATTTGGGATTTTATGATAGCTCTGTGTAGTGGAATAAATTGTATAAATGTGAACTTAGCAGCGGATCAAAGGCTGGGAAAATACTTGAATGTAGCGTCAGGAAATGACAAGATCCAGTATTCAGAGCTGTTTTCAATGTCGCAGGATATGGCGGATAAAATGCAGCCAATGCAGCTAAATAAATGGATTCCATCTGTGTGTGCAATCTATTCTCTCCATCTTTTTGATTCTGGCAGCGCGGCTGCTCCAGATTTTTTAGCCCTTTGTGCGGTAAACTTGAAAGAGACGTTACCTTGACCAACGCGATAGACTTCAATCTGCAAACCAGCGGCACCATTTAATGTAGAGCTAATTTCTAAACACAATTCGATGTATATTCATCCAATAAAAAATAAAAAAAACATCACGGTTTGCTCTGTGAGCTGTTGTCCATCAACTCTGCAGAGAGCAGAGGTGATGGACATATGGCTGGTGTGTGTGTGGGAAAAGTCTACATACTGTGTGTATAGACACGGTGGTGATGTATCCCCTTGTACAAGTATGTGTATGTGCATGCCTGTCCTTTTGGCAGAGGACAGCGGGTTTTGGGCATTTGCCATGTTGTCCCAGCAGGGTGTTAGAGCCACGTTGGAGGGGACAGATGGACTAAATTCTCTTTCCCCATGGTTTACAATTCAGACCGACAGAGAGAGGAACAAAGAGCCAGAGAGACAGAGCACTACAGAGAGAGATTTAATCATTGAAATGGAGAAGAAAAAAAAAAAACCCTCTAAAAAGGAACCTTGCTGCTTCAAAGTTGAGAAGATACCAAAAATTGGAAGTACCAAGAGACAAATGCTGTGCCAGCAACATCTAGTGGATGAAAGAGAGACAGAAATAGACGTTTTACTGGTGTGCCCAAACTGAGTATGGTGAAAACATGGTACTTGGTAGGAAGAAAATTAAATATTAACCTAGAAATACTTGGTTTGCTAGCGACTGCAAGTGTCGAGTGCTTGATCAAATCAAATAATTCAAACAGCTATTGAGGAATGTATTTGTGTTGCAATCATACCATCAACATGTTTTCATTAATTATTGTATGTGCTTTACGTTTAGCTTCAAAGCAATTTAAATTCATATATGCACAAAGGAAGCGAGCAAGTTGGCAGCTCTACGTTGCAGCATGAGGTAACTCTCAGAAAACTCATACTTCAAACCCCAGAAATCACGCAACATGCCTTCAGCAAACGGCACACAGCCTGCTAATGTTTACTGCCGAGCTGATCTCTGATGCTTCATAGCAAAGGAAACCAAAGGCACAAGCGAGGAAAAAAGATCTGACGCTGGTGAGTCCAGCTGTCAATCCGTGGAGTGCTTGTTCACTGATAATCAGGAGGCTGATGCTATGTTACAATTTTTTAATTGGTCGCTTCCTGTGGACAACAAGGCGACCACACCAGACAGTGGAAAAATCCAGTACATCTCAGCTATAACATTAATAATATTACAGCAAACAGCTGTGATTGTCACATGGCAGCATTTTCTAGGGCTGAGTATCATACATCGACACAATTGATCAAAATCAGGACATTGATACAGATACATTTCAGGCAATTAAAAGCTGTTACACAATCATTTTCACGTTGTTACCATGCTAACTATTATCATGTTAATGATAATAGCAAAGACTTCACTAAACATTTAAAAGACTGTTTAAAGAAAGCTGTGGTTTCACGAAACAAGCTAACTTATGCTAATCATCTTTTTGAGAAAATTATAGTCCTGCCACATTATCAAATAATGTATTTTTAATGTCCTTACTATGCTAGCCATTAGCACATACGCTAGAGAGCAATGTTAGCCTTTGCGCAGCATTTTAGCTTTTGCTAATCACATTTTAGAGAAACTTTAGTCTTTCACCAGACAAACAGCTAGCTTTTGCTAAGCATTTTTTGGAGAAAATTATAGTCTTGCCACTTTATTAAATTATCTTTGAAATGTCCTTAATATGCTGGCTATTAGCAAATTAGCTACAGAACAATATTAGCCTTTTGCTAAACAACTTATGCTAATCAGCTTTCTGAGAAAATAATTGTCTTGCCACCGCATTATCAAATTACCTTCCACTGTCCTTACCATGCAGGCTGTTAATACAGGGCATTAGTTTGTAGGCGATGTTAGCTTCTGATAAACATTTTAGCTTTTGCAAACACTTCCCAAGCTAGCTTTCACTTGGCATTTTTTGGAGAAAATTATAGTCTTGCCAGTATATCAAAACATCTTATGGTAAGTACTAGTGTTTTGCTGTAGAAAACTCTATCTTGTCACTTTGTCAAATTATTGTTGTGTTAGCTGGACAGAAATGTTACATTTTTCTTTAGATTTTCAGAGATGTTTTTGTGATTCCTCTAGCTGTACAATGTTTGGTGCACTAAAGCACAAATCCTGGTTGGCACCTTTAAGACACTTCCATAGGCATTTGTATGTAACACCAGTTGCTGTGTAGATGCGAGAAAGAGTGTGTGTTTGCTGCTGGTTTCCATAGTGATTCTCCCTCCTGGGGTGAGCTGGCCGTTGCATCTCACCCAGTAGATTGTATTATGGTCTATATTTACTGTACTAACACACTCAGCGGGCCTTTGTGCCTCTCCCACAAGGCAAATACGGATCTCCATGGAGACAGCTGAGGGAAGGAAAATGAAAATACACCAAATCCCAAAGAGGAAGCCGCGCGATGACACAAACCGCCCTCATGAACAGAGCATGAAACCTCATCTTTAAAAACCGCAAACACGACTGGACATGATCTGTTATACCTTAATACTGTCGGTGATGATTTTACATGTGTGACCAAGCAAACAGATTATATAGCAAGTGCATAATATCAGCTACATCCAGAGCTAATTTTGATATTCAAGACTCTGTTGCGTAAAACTCTCAGTCTAGAGGATATTATTTCAGACTTTTACAGACCTGAGGACAGCTTGACCTCTCCTGCCCTCAACATCCACCCACACATCTGTCCCTTCAACCTACCTCTCTGAAGCAGGTGGTGTTAGCGCAGCGGCAGACTTCCTCCTCGAGAAGAAGTTTTCCTTGGTGACCAGTCGCACGCTGCCTCCCTCCTGCTGGGCCTTGCTCAGGGAGGCCTGGGCCACCTCGTCTTTGCCGAGGTACCTGTGAAAAATGGGATAAACGGGGCTGTGAAGGACCGGAGGATTTGTTATATAACCAGAGAGCCTGATGAAGAGAGCTGATTCACATGTAGAGCATGGGGGAGTAGGTGCAAGAAGATAGATTCACAAACTCTCTCTGGACAGCATTAGTAGCAGGTAAGATGGGAAATTTGATGTTGCTCGAGCGTATCTGTAATCTTAGTCATCTGGTCGAGACTGCGGTAATCCTGGGACTCACCCACATGAATGTAACACACACCATCACCCACAGAACTGGCAAACTCCACAAACTGCCTCAGTGCAGTGCCAGATGCGCGTTTATATTTTTCTTGGCACCAAACTGTGCTTAAATGCACAAATCCTTACTTTCATTTATTTTTGATTCTATTTGTGTGCTTATATTCTGTTTGTCCTCTTCCCCTGCTGAATCCTATTACAGTTGCTGCTGCAGCAATCTAATTTCCCCACAGGGATCGTCAATCATCTAATCTAATCCATCTGCACTGCCACTGGTTTTTATGGCCCTTGTAACACAGACGCTAGGTGTGCGAGTCGAGGGATTGCGCGAAACACTACATGTCAATCTGGTCTGGATTAAAATGACCCCGGGATGTCAGAGTTGACATGAAGTAAAGGTGAGGAGGAGTCAGAGGGGGGGAAAAAATCACTGACTTGTTTGTTCTGGTGGAAGAAAATTGCTGAGGTCTTGAGAGAAAAGTGACCAATCAACAGATCTCCCCAGGTAACATAAAGGCTTTCAACAGAGGGATGATATAACACTCTAATGGTCCCCATAGAGCAATTATCCTTTCTCTGTCCTCCTCTACAAGAAGGTCAGAGGCCAAACTTCGCTAGTAAACACCGGTCTTGCAGCCGATAGAGCCTCATTGTCTTGCTCAGAGACACCATGGCAGAGTGGATATTATCTTATTCTGGGAAACAAACCAGCCACTACTTCACTAGCCAGCTACATACCAATACAGCAAAGGACCATTTTAGTTTTAAGAGATGGAGAAATTGTTAAAGACAGGACTGTCAAAGCTACATATCCACAACAGATTTAACAGGTTGTGTTGGGAGTTTTAAATGCGGAAATCGATTGACCACATACACCTACTTATTTTTCATTTTAAAAGAAGACACTTGTGTATGCTGAATCTTGTCCTCCGAACTATTTGTGATGTCACAGATCTTGCTCCTCTTAAATTCGGCTTTTCAATGAGCACAGAGACGATTTACTCTTCAGGGCAGATGAATGTGAAACGGCCTTCTAGCGTGCACATCGTTCCACGCAGTGAAGCAAAAACATTTTAACTCTGGTAACAAGGAGGAAAACACATTTTTGACTTTAAATAAACGGGACTATTTCTTCACACCGAGTCAAGGTGACATAGCACCTTTGTTCCGCACCCACAGAAAAGGTTTCTGTTTTATCGAGCACAAATAGATTCATTAGTGGCAATCAGTGAAAAGCTGCTCCGGCAAAGTTACAAAAATGTAGGCACCACTACTTAAATGGACCAATTAATTACTAAGAGAGCAGATGATGAGAAAAAAGATTTTAAAGTAGTGAAAAGCAAACTGGCGGCTTTAAAAAGTGAGGGCTACGCAGAAGAAATAGATGTAGAGACAGGAGGCGACGACTGTGTTATGAGGCTGTTTCACCGACGACTCAGGTGATGAAGCTGTCCGCTAATTGTTATGTAGGATGTCGTATCTCAATAACATTTGTTCTGACAGCTTTGTCAATTCTTAAACTATTTTTGAACTTGATGAAACTTCACTGCTGGCAGACAAACTGTAGCGCCGCCGCCTTTGAAATCAAATCGATAACTGGAACGGCTCCTAGAAACTGTAAGACTTGTAGACAAATGAGATCTATTTAACTAACTACGCAGTGAAAGACGCAAAGATCAAACATGCCTGTGGTTATATGTAGCACTATGTTGCCTTTTTAAATGTTAAAACCAGTTTACATTTTCCTGAACGAAACAGAGTGTCCGCCAGAAAATATATATAAATTGTCCTCAGGGGTGTGTGCCACCTGTACTCTGTCAGTGAATGGACTATCAAAGGCTTGTCGTCCTTTCATAGAAAAACAAATGTAAATATGAATGGGTTATTTAATTCTTCTTGAACGGCGACATGATGCGTTTCCATCCTGACTGCACTCTCTCCCTGATTGCTAATAAAAACACCAGCCTCCATGAAACACCCTGCTATTTAAACGGGTAGGTGTTGCCACTGTTAAACCACGCTTTTAGTATCTCCGCTCAGGCCCGCGGGCTATATGCAGGGACATTTTCATGCATTTCAACCACCTCCATCTGGACAGAATGCTTCCTTTGGGAGAGAGATGGAAAGAAAAAAAAATAAATAAAGGAAAGATGGATGACAGGAGGCAGAAAGTGGAGGAGGGAGACACATCAAAGAGGAGAAGTTTCTGTTGGAGCTGAGGGGAGATGAGGAAGAAGGTAAGTCTCCATCAAACACACGAGCTTCCTTTGCTTCAAACAGTCCCAGCACAGAGGCTGGATGAAACGAGATACCTTACACTAAACTGGAGTCCAACTGCGCTTCTGGGAGAGAGTGGATGTATGTTTTTGCATTTATGCAGCTCGGTTCTTGGACAGTAATTCTGTACGCTAAGGCGACTGTCGCTACTTCCTTAATGCACTGCTTGTTGCAATACATGTTTCTCACCACTGGTGGCACTACAGAGCAATGTTTACACAAGTGGCTCGCTCTGCTGTTTAGATCGTGGGAAATACAAACAGCAATACATTCCTGCGGGTTTCACACTATTTCACTGACCAACTGTTGGTGGCGGGAGCAGCCCAAGGAATGCAGCAGAAAAATAAGCTAGCAAACACGCAATATGCAAGATTTGGTAACCCAGAGTAACACCAGAGTACCTGCTTACTGCCGCTTACTGGAAACTTTTTATACATCCCTGACTGTAGATACCATTAGCTCGTTATCTCAGTTAGCTGTGCAGCTAGCTGGACTACCAGTGGAGTGTTGGCGTTTACACTGCTAGCACAGGAGCTATGGACCGCTGGCAGAAAGAGGTTTTCAGGCCGGGGCTAGCTGGTTAGCATGCTAACTTCAGTAGATATCTCTGCCACACAATATGAGACATATTTGAGATAACATAACAACTATTATTTTTATTATTATTATTATTATTTATTCACATTGTGTTGATAATTGTAGTTATTTTATTTATTTATTTATGGCTGCCTGGCTTTGTCAAAAGGTAACAAATTCTAACAACCAGACCTCCAAACGTCACTATTCGACATGCTGTATGTTATTTTTTTAAACTGAACAAAATCCAAAGTATAAAAACGACATTTTTTTTGTACAGGAGCTTATGTAACGGACTATTTCTTGGACGAGAGCAGTAAGTTCCTAAAGTCTCTGCTGGTTGCTTGGTAACTGGTTGGCTGCTGGCGGTAGCTTCATATTTACTGTACAGACATCACAGTGGTTTCCACTTTTTTCATTTGAAAAAATGTATTTCAGCGATGCCTTTAAGACAACTTTCCTCAGTTTTGACAGCTACAGTAAATGTAAACATGTTTCACAGGTTGCAGCGGCTCTTACAGCACTTAGCTGTGTTTTTCCTGGTTATGTTGACATGCTTTCGTGCCGGTAGCCATTTGATGCACACAGCTTCGGGAGCACTGTGGTGGCAGCGGGTTGCTGACAGCGTACCTGCGGAGCTGCAGAGCCGCCGACAGCAGTCTGGCTCCTCACAGGCCGGCCTACGGTTCAGCTCAGGGGCCAGGGCCTGCTCAGCTGTGTGAAATCAAACTAACAAGCCGATGCTCCGGTCTGGTTCAGCTGAAGTTGCTATGATTGATTGCCTGTAACTCCCGCTGGTCTCAGTGATACAAGGCTGGTACAGCAAAAGTCTACATACACAGCGTTGGTCCAACCGCAGAGAAAGATGGAGCTACAAATTCTTAGTTTTATATGTATGTTTAACTATTAGCCTGAAAGATGTTAAATGATTAGCTCCGCCATGGAAGTTATGTTTTCATCGGTGTCCATTTGTTTGTTTGTTGGTTTGTTGGATTAGAGGTGTATTAATTTGGCTGGTATTAAAGGGAACTTTTAGGTCTGCTCTCTGCTGGGTGCTATTCTAATTATGTATTTTAAATCTCTGTATGATGATGATGATGATGATGATAAACATGTTGTATTTACAGCTGTAACCATTAAGATTTCAGTCCTTGTTGATTTGGTGACACCTGTAGCCATATGAATCCTGTGAGGCAGTTACACACTGAATGAAAGACCCTGACAAGTTGCATGATGGGAAGTGTAAAATCATTTTTTTTTTTGCAGTATTTCAATCAAATTTGTCTCTTACAAGTGCTCAAACTTTATGCGAGTGCAATCTAAAACTGCTGGATTAACTTGAACGTAAGCTGCAGTGAGAACACGATGCCTTCAGTTCTCTTATCTGTTTTCCGTCGTTTCAGATACTGTATACGTACTACAGTATACGATTTCAGAAATAATGATATTATGCGGATGTTGAGAAATGCAATTTTATCCACACATTACCATCAAGAGTTGTTCTGTGCAATGTGATTGTTTTTTTCCCCCTTCTAGCAATCTAGGCAAATAATATCCTCCATTGATTTTGTGTACGACTGCTGTGTAGGTAAAAAGTATCTTTCTCCATCCAATTCAATTAAACCGGTGCTCACCTGTGCATTTTCATTTTAAGTAACCCATCTTATTTTGAATATCTTGAATGCTGCAGTGCTCAGTTATGATTGGCTGGATAAAGTATTGCACTGAGAAGACGTTATAACAAACCTTTGCCTGGACAATAGTTAAAGGGGCACTACGTAGTTTTGGAAGTGAATCATACTAACCTCCCGTTTCTTAGTAACCAATAAAATTAGACACCAATATAAAGAAAAAATTAATGTATATATACCTGAAAAAAATGTATTCACATTCTTACTTTATAACAATGTTGTATTATAGAAGCAATACTCCATTTATAGCCAACGTTGGCAGTCATTTCAGCAATAAGACGTACTTAGGCAGGATGCAAACTGGATTTAAATCCTCCTAATTCTTCTAAAATCACTGTAAATCACCGTGAGTGGCTTATGACGAAAATACCCACGGTGTTGGAAACCCAGGCAAAGTGCATTAAGTTTCAAGTAGTTGAAAACCGAGCGTCTCAGCGCTGCGAAGGTGAGCCGCGATCTCCCCGCTGAGCCGAAGCTGGAGCTTGATTGGTTCTGATTAGTGAATATATCAAACAGGTATCAAATCAAGCCGGGCCAATTGCCTCCTACTCACACCTTGATTAGGTTCATGCACCCAAACACGTTCCCCGGTCGAGAAACACTCTCTCTCACTTACACACACACACACACACCAGTCTACCCTGTAATTGGCAAACTCTCCCTGCCTCTATCCACGCCAGCTGTAATTAGTGTGCCAGCAACAATGCTTGTTTGTCAAAAAACACACATGTACACATACACAGCACTCATCCCATCCTCTCTTACGCCTCAGCTGACACCCTTTGATACACCCACACACACACACACACACACACACACACACACACACATAAATACTATTCAGCCTTCCATGATGCCTGGGGCAGTTAGTATTTACAAATCTGCTCGTTTCTCTGTAAAATCTCCCACATTGCTTCTCGGTTTCTGACATAATGTTAGAAACTAATTCATCTCGCTATTTCCACCATTTTAAAATGTTCACACGCTGGCACAACAGGGACGCTACATCGATTTATTACTTACCGATCAGCTTAGAGGGGAAAATATGTCTTCTTCTTCTTCCCCTTGATACAGTTAACAGATTTATTGACGACGACAACGGAGGAAGATTTACTTCTTCAAGTTTTCACTAATTTTTTAAGTAAAGTGTCAGACAGAGGAAACCACCAATTTTGTCAACTGAAACAGTGCTTCTCAAAGTGGGGTCCGGGGACCCTTAGGGCCAGTTTTAAGGATCTGTTGCTAAAATTAGATTATTTTTACTGTGTTTTCCATCCATCCAACACAATAAGAGATTGTCTGACTGTATTTTGGTCATGGGTTTCATACACTTTCTGTAATAAAACATCAGAAAACATAAATCTTATCAAATGGGGGCCTGTGGTCTCATTTTTGGCAGTTTAGGGGTCATGAAAACAACATAAAAAAGTCTGAGAACCACTGGCCTAAAAAAATACAACTGCTGCAGGCACATTTCATCTACTGTAGCTAGCTAATCATGCTTGCTAATCATGCTAACATTGATGCTAGCTGATATAGGAATGTTTTCAACTAAAATAATTAGATATTGCCCCTTTAAAGCAGATATACAAAATGTTCAAACCATTCCTTTCTTTGTTTGTTTTTTCGGTTTTAGAAAGGCTAAACAGAAAGACAATCCCTCACAGGCGAGCACTGCTCTTACTACAGTATCACGCGCAATTCTTTATCAATCTTGACGAGCCTGCCTGATTATTTTAAGCTATGATTGATCACCTACTGGAATAAACAGTCAAATACCACCAAAATGTTTAAACACAACTAGGTTTTTGAAAGTCAAAGTAGCAGTAGTTTCCTTGAAAAACACATTTCCAGCTAGAATCTGACCTCTTGGTACTCGAGTGAGGGCGCTGGGTGGCGGCCAGCTGCTGCAAGCCCAGAGTGGGGCTGTGGAAGAGGAGGCCGCTGCGTCGGAGCAGTTTCTGCTTCATGGCTGCCAGGCTGCCCCATTCCTGAACGAACATCAGCACCTGCGGGGGGGAGACGACAAGTCACTTCATATTCAATTTGAAAGATGAAACCGCTGGAGCCCCTCATCTTCAATGCAACAATTGATTGTTTGGATATTGGAGCCTCTTTAAGAGCAAAACATTTTTGAGCTTTCCAATTTTCACAATACACTTGAGCTGAGAAGAAACAATCCAAATCTGCAGAGCACACACACACACCGACACACACAAGGAGACAGTTTTCGAGATAGTTGAATAAAACTCATCAAACCAAGAGAAAGCTGTATATGCTTTCAGCCAAGTCAAGGATTCAAAGAAAATCTGCTGGCAAAATAACAAATAGCAAACCAAGCACCGAGGCCTAATGGGCAATTTACCTACGTATATTTCACTGAGAGTGTTGTTTTTTCATGGATGATACCTTCTCTCAGAATAAAAAGACTATTTGTGTGAAGATAAAACTCAGTATGCATTATACAGAGAGCCGCTTGCTTTGTTTTGACAGTAATATTACTTATTATTCATTAAAAGCAATTGTTAAACAGCAGCAGATCAACATCAGGTAAAACAGATAAGGATAAAGAAACAGCGCGACACGATAAAACGACTTGACTCAGGCGTGACTTAAGGATGCAACAGTTTAAATGATTATAATGTTATTAATAAGCATATTGTCTCACGTCAATTAATGACAGGGTAAAGCAAATGTATGCCAAATCATATACAATTACCAAATATATATAAAAGCTTTATATTTTTACCATGTTTGTGCCTTAATTCTGACTCTTTTGATTGTAAACTCAAAAGAGACCAGCACCTTGACTGTCAACAATATTAAAGCTGCTGAAAGTGATTTCGTTTTATTAAAATAATAGTTGAATAGCTCTGTATTTCAACAGTAATCACCCTGCCCATTTTATCCAATCAGGAGAGAGAACTCCAGAGAGAGGCGGTCCTGAGTTTCACAAAACCAGCTGGAGCAACTGGATTTTTTTTTTTTGGTTGGCTCAAGATCATTAATTTGGATAATATGAATTTGTAGTTTTGATAAATGATAATACTGAATTTATGAGCAGCTGTATTTTGAGATTAGAGTTTCTAGCGTGAGGCTGATATTCCTATGGAAGCACGAGTTTTTTCTATTTAGCCCAGAAGGAGATCAAGGGTCAAAGTACTGCAGTCAGCATTGATGTAATGTCATGACTGATCACAGAAACTCTGCTATACATATACTGGATTGCTGGAGAACTCCTGACAGGGATACAGATGAATACTACAAACAAGCTTTACAAAAATCCTGAGATGGTAACTGTATCACAAGGTCGTCAAAGGTCAGCCGAAAGTCACGGGAGTCGAATCAGATGTCAAAAGGCGTGACTGAAGGGGAGAGTGGGCTGGAGTTTCTGGCTTTCAGCTCCTCCAAAGGTCAGATGGGTTAATAGGTGAGTATCAGACATTGTGTGGGCGGAAACTGGGAGGGCTTTGATTTATGACTGTGAGGCTGGACAAAGTCGTATCTTAATCATGCTTTTGACTCTTAAACGAGGAGGCTGGTGATATTCTGTGTTGTGTGTGTATCAAAGCATGTTCCTTCACTGCCATGATCACACACCGTAGTTTATTTTGTCTCAATCCCACAGACCCAACGTCCTGCTGCTGGAAATACTCACCGCTGTGGCAACGACTTGTCAATCACAAGCTTTATGCTATTTTCCTCTAAATGGGACCATCATTTACAAAACGAACATCGTGCTGGATTGAAGAAGACTTGAAACTAGCGATTGAGACCATAAACTCACGTGGAAACTGTTTACTGAGGTAATAAGTCAAGTTAGAAGTAGGGTCATTTTCTCATAAGCTTATATAAAATCAGATTTCTTTTTGAAACCAGTGGAGTAACCCCCCTTGAAAGAATGCTCCATCCATATTTTATACAGCACAGTCAACGCAACCTTACAATAAGCAATCATCTAGTTAGAAATGTATTATTTGTGTTTAATTCCCTTGACTAAACTATAGATTTATAATAGTTTCTCATTTATTCTCTCTGAAACGTTTGCTTGGCTTTGGTTTCACTGTGTGTAGGTGAGTTTACGCACCAGTGCCTCCACGTCCGAGCCGTGTTGCAGCCCACATTAAACTGCTTGCTCAGTATTGATTTTGATGGACAATTGGAGAGTAACAGGGCATAAATGATGGGTCAGAGGATGGATGCAACTCACGCCTTCGTTTTACAAACCAACATAAACAACGTGACAGGTGGGGCGTCTGTCAGCCGGCTCCGTTACTGCCACAGCAGATTGCAGGATTTAATATTAGCTGGTTGGCATGCGGGGTCGTTTGAGGCGATGATCCGTCTCCTTTAACGACCCTCATAAAACGGCACTTTCTCTTTTTGCTGGTATCCTTGGCTGCCCAAACCCCCAAACCGCCCCCTCTCTTATTTCCTCTCTCCATCACCCCCCCTCCTCCTCCCTGCTCCCTCTTTCGGGCCCTGCAGTGGTGGATGTAGGCGTCCTCGCTCCTCCTATCTGCCGGGCTTCTACCGCGCTTCTTCCTCATGATCAGTGGTGTCATTAGTTTCACATGGGAGTGACACACGCATGTCTGATATCTGTTTAATAGCCTTGTGCCTCATCTTCATTGGGTCAGAGGGATTGGGGAGATAGCCCTACTGACTGTCATATCACACTAAATTATCTTAGTCTAAAATTAAGGTCATCCTTAAAGCAGCCTATGGGCTTACGAGCTGAGAAACTTTTAACTACACTCTTCAGCTTAAGTTGAACTTTCTGTCATCTTGGAAACTGTGTAAAGTCACATGATTGAGTTTGTCTTGTCTTTCCAATCAATCAGAAAAAAGACTATCGGTACATTTTAAAACCTAAAAGTCAACTCCACTGGAATTCCCCTTTAAGGCGATTTTCACAGTAATGACACATTAAGCAGGAACATCTCCCTCGTGTAAACGCCCCCAATCCACGTGCACACCCACACACACTCACGAAGATCAAAGCACCTGCAGGAGGCGCACACACACACAGAGCCTGGCGGGAAGGGCAGACCTGTATTCGATTTTCCCGGCGCTGGCTGAAGGCCTCGGGCAGGTCGTCCCAGTTGGTTAGTTTGATGTCCAGCGGGACGAAGCTCAGGTTCAGTGGAGTACCATCCTAACAGATGAGCAGACGGAGAAGAAGAAGACAAAGCAAGAAGATTTGTTACTCCTGTTACTACTAATATTACTACCACTACTAACACTATTACTACAGCTACTACAATATTAATGATACAAATCTTAAGGGTGTTAAAATGTAGAAGCGTAGCCCATGTCATCCTATACAAAGTCTGTATACATGTATATCTCTGATATCTTTAAGGTCTGTGCATTTTTTCTGATAATATTTAGCTTTAATAATAAATTACAACGCTGTTATGAATCATTCCTTAACTGTTTACACACCTGTTATTGAAGATTCATAGTAGGAATGCTAGTTTTTCTTTTTTTCGACAAATCCATTAATAGTGATATCTCTCCGGGCAGATAGTTTGGGTTTCATTTTCAGAAGCTTTGAGATATCTGTCTCTGAGATTTCTGCCTCCAGCCCGATACAGTGACGGTAAATGGAATTTCATTGCCGGTGCTCAGGCTGAAAAAACGAAAAATCTAACCAGAAACATTTCTTTCCAGAAACGGTGTCGCCATCGCTCTATCCGTTGATAATCCACCGAACAAGCTGCCAGCAGTTTTTATGAGGACTTTGTGTTCCTGCTTCTCCTTTTTATAAACCAATAATTCTTAAAGGGGCGCTATGTTGATTTGGAGAACAAATTCAAACTCGGAATTTTTATTTTTACAACACAAACACAGAAATATTTATCTTTTCCATAACTGAATAAACAAGCTGTTCTCAGAGGAACATAGGAAAAAAATGCAATCAAATTTATATCATAAAAAATAAAAACTATTTGTATAATATCTAAATAGTAGATTGGGTAAGATTTGTCTTTGTGGAGTCTTGAAAGGAATAAAAACAGAACCATATCAGCTATATTATTCTTATATTTGTATTGAGGGTTTACATGAATAACAGCTCATCACATTGGGACTTCAAATGGCACCATGTAATTGAAGCAGTTAATCTTAATAGAGCTGAAATTATTAATCGATTGACGGTAATTAAATCTGCAAAGTTCTTGATTAATGATTATTTTTTAGTTTATACGCCAAAACCTTAACAAACACTGCAGGTTTACTTAATGTAGTTGAGAACAGACAACAGTTTTCAGCCCTAACCCTTCACTCTCATCCACAAAGCAGAGATAAATATCCGTTAAACACACTCAGTGGTTGTTTAAAGCTGTAAACGGAGCTCCAGAGCATAGTGGCACCACTACGCTACACCCTTCATGGTTCTTTGGAGGTTCCTGACGGGCTCCTCGTGTTTTCCTGCCCAAACAGTTGGTGAGACGTGGGATTGGCTGCTGAGTCACTGGTGTTACCAAAGCAAACAAACACAACCACGCACGTTTACTTGCTCAGTGTACTTCCAAGTGAATGACGATGCAGCAGCGGAGATATTGTTTCACTTGCCTGACGAGAATAAATGTCAGGGTAATATTGTAGTTATATAACTCCCATACAAGCCTGGGAGGAGGGATGGAAATCTCACTCATGCTATCAAATACATGTCGGTGGGTGTCCTTCTCCTTTCTCATAAGATACGACAAAAGAAGTCCATTTAATGCTAATATTACTGTCTCAGATGGCGTTGCTGTGAACTAGCAGGATGAAGTCAAACAGGGGCTGTATCCAACTGTGATGAATGTTTTCTGTTCCTCCACTTGGGTTAGAAAAGACTTAAAGTCTTTGATGTCTAGTAAAGTTTTCTTCAAAACAACATGTAGCTCACTGTAATGAAACTTTCATGTTTGGGCTCTCGTAGCCAGCAGCAGATGTTTGTGAATGCACTTTTCTGTTTAAACTGATTTAACTATTGATCAAGAAGCCGCAATAAACCCAGACTTCCTCACAAAATCTCATGTTTTTAAGAGTTGTGGAGTGAGGAGAAACTTTGCTACGTCAAATGCAAAGTTATTCATGTCTTCTTGTATATTTGGCATTAAAGGCAATACATTAGCTTGTGTCTTTCCTTCTGTGTCTGAACTGCGTCTAACCTCCCAACACAGTTTCAACTGATTCCACTGTTGAGACTAAACTGAATGAGGACGACAATCTATTGACGGTAAACATGTCACATTTTACAAATACAGTAAGCAGTAATCAACATAGGCTACCTCTTAGAAGGTGGTGGAGAAATTCACCAAACTTCCTTTAAAAAATCGCTAATTTTTGTGAGTTTTTGAGGAAAAACTTCAGAAACTTTGTCAAATGCAGCCTACAACAAATTCGTAACTATTTGGACATCTGTGTTAATTCAGCAAACGTTATATATGGAGATATTTCTTTATTTGTGTAAAAAGCATCGTGTCGTTTTGTCCCAGTGATCTATGTGTTTATATATAAAGTGTGGGGAAGTGAGGCTCATTTATGAACTTCTACATTATTAATGATTGATGAATTTTATTACTTTTATTTACCATGGCACCACTGCTTCCCTGTTAATGTTAATGTCCCTGTCTCATTCCATCCTGAATTGAGAAGCATGTTATGAAGTCTGTTTCAATAAACACAGCTCGTCCTGCTGACATTTAGTAATGATTGAGATATCACTGTGATGATGGTTTACAGGTACATGTGCGGGCGCTATTAATATCCACAGCCATGCGCAACGGTCACGCATTGTGCTTCTTTTAATCTGTCCTTCTAGCTCTGATAAGTGGTTGGACAGGCACGTGTTTCAATATGCAAAGGGTTGTTTAAGGGAGTTTCTACGTCTGTTTATGGATAATTGTGGGATTGGAAACGAAGATTTATGGAACAGAATCAGACGTACACACAGCTTTTCAAATCTGATGAATATAATGTGTATGTATTTTTCTGAATTTGAGTTTTACGCATCCAGCTACGAGTTGAGAATATTGTCATGTTTTGGCCGACTGCAGTTATGAAAATACTTTAAATGACTGTGCCATAACTGCCCAGTAAAGTTTGTTCCAGTAGTGACGTTGCCTTACATCCTGACATCGTCTTACTGCACTGCTAACTTTCAAGTGTGTTTCTCACAACTGTTTGACTTCAGTTATTGTCTGTGTTCCACGTTTAAACTGCAAAATTATTTCATTTAAGAGTTTCCTCAAGGATTAGCATCAAACGTAGTAACCTTGTAGTTACCCCGGCTGAAAGACTTAAAGATGCAATATGTAAGAAATGACCGCCTTTTGAATTCATCCTCCAAACAAATAGGGGGCAGCATATCACCAGAGTAACTGCTAACTGCATCTGCCAGTAGCTAGTTAGCTCAGTTAGCCATGCAGCTAGCGGTCCAGACTGGGAGCTCTAAGTACTAGGGGAGTGTTGGTGTTGTTTGTTTCTTACATAGAGCACCTTTAATAGATTGAAATATCTAAACAATTATTTATTTGTGTGCAGTGTGCGTCCTGTAGCGCCACCATTTTTGGTTTTCAATTTGGTACAGTCATTCATGTCACACTAAACTATTGTGATCCCTTCACTTTTCATCTGACCCAAACAATTTATTTTAGTTATTTAGTTAGCATTTAGCTCGAAGCACAGCTGTGTACAGCCTCAATGGGCTTATTGCAAATGGTCCACAGTACAAAACTAATGTAACAGTTGTCATTCACATGAGAATAAATCAGTCTGTATTGAATTAATGCTGAAACTACTGAAAGCTGTAAGGTCTTGTATGAAACATGCATGACAACTGCAGCACAGAAACCCTCTATAATTACGAGCCACAGAACCAGCTTCATAGTGTTTACATGCAATTAGTTTCATTGTGTACTGTAGCTCCATTTGTATTAAGCTACAGATATTTTTAGCCAAGCAATCAGATTTCTAATGACCAACGTACAGAACTTAGATCCAATTACATTCAAGTCCTGTAATTCAGATACACTTTATTCCATATTGGTTGTCATGGTAATTCTTGTGTTAACCAGGGAGCTCGTTAGCGATATCTCTCGTTTCCTCCCCTTTATTCCAATATACGTACACCACTTTGAAGCTAATGCCTCTCTTTAGACAGTTCGCATGCATTAGTTATAGAAATAATGAGCATTATGATGCGTATAAAAAAAAGCCTCCATATATCCACAAGAACATACCTCACTGTGATTATGGGCAATCACACTGCCGCAGTCAGGACGTAGGTGCATAATCATTGAAAAAAATAACCACAGTAAAGAACATATTCAGTTATTACTCCGTCATTAGCACTAACTACTGGCAGTTGGAAGCCTGAGAAGCAATTTACCCTCACTCACACCGCAGTGACCGTGCCAAACAGGAACATTGTAAAAGAAAGAGGCTGACCAGTGAATTTAGGGAAAAGCCACAATCTGGATTTCGCCATTAGAGCCACTTCAGGAATGGAAACAGCAGATGGAGAGGACAGGCAAGGAGACGGGAGAAAGGATAAAGTTTAAAGGTTAATACCTGCCGGCAGCCGACACATGGATTTGGAGATACAAATCAACATTAGGAAGTTTTTACTGAGCTGTACCCTCAGTGCACAGAGGCCCCGGTGTTTATCTGGATTATGGTAAAATAAATATCATGGAGAGTCAGGGGAACGCTGGAGCTGTAACAGCATGGAGCGAGAATAGAGGCTTGCTCGTTGTGATTGAAAAGGGATGAACTATCCTCCTCAATAACAAGCTCAAAACATGGCTTCACTTCAAAACCTGACAACAACAATGTTAAAATATGACACTATACACTCATAGTCCAAGAATTCTCTCGAGGTTGATTTATTTACAGTAAAAAATAGATCTTATTTTAAGCATACATGAATTTAAAGTAATTTTGATTTCCGAGTATTTAGGATTTCATATAATAGGGGACAGAATACACTTCCACAATGATAAGTTAACTTCTGGACGGATATTTTCATTATTCATAAATTAAGCAACTTGCTGGAAACTGACAAAATTAGAAGTGGTTTTTAACGTTGCACTTGGTGTCACATGTTTCTATTTCTTTTTGTACGACATGAATCACATTTATAGACACCTGCAAGCTCAAAATAGCTAATGTGATGGGAGAAATGGCAGCTACTAGCATAAATATTGCTAACAAGACCTAGTTAGCTAGCAAGAAGGTAGCAAGAAATGAACAGTGAGTTTGTCCCAAAACCATCAACAGACAAATTACACCGGGGATCATGGAGGTACCCAAAGGAATGAATGGACAAAGTTGACGAACCGAGACATTACATGCCTGCAAGCAAAACTTTACTCTTATGAAACCATCCAAGCAGAATTGAATAAATATTACAGAGATAGGCTTAAGCTCGCTTGATGCTAATAGCTATTTCTGCACTCTGAGCTAACAGGAACACTTTTCTACACAGATGAAGGCACATAAACAAAACCTTATGTTGATCCCTGCAGATATAATACATAATACATTGTCTATAGATATGGCCCTGACAATTATGGATTTGTATGGCATTTTAATGGATTATTTCGGGGGTTCGTCACAATGAGTACCACAAAATACGGGGAGTCACTCAAAGGTAAACCCCACACATCTGCTCCTCTCCTGCTGTTGACATGAAACGAGCCACCCACCCACCTCGGAACAGCGAATCCTTGAATAAAACAACTGTTTGATGTGTAGAAAATGGATATAAAATTCTTAATACTCTCAATATTTCTCATTCAAACCCCGGTGACAAATCTTCCTCTGATTGTGCTCTGAGCGTCCCCCTGTGTGAATTCTACGCCTGGTCCAGGATTATCCCGATGTGACAGCTTTCCAGCCAAATTCCTACAGTTTATCATTTAAACGACAGCGGGGGACATTTATCTCCACGGCTTATCGTCTCAGCCACGCGTACATGACACTTGTCTATTGCCATCAGGGTAATATTCCATTGGTGATTCAGTTCAGCGCTTTGGACTTCTCCATGTAAAACCCTCTTGTCTCTTATCTGCGTTAGCGGGGAAGGAATCTGATCCCTCATGAATGAAACAAAAGGGCGTTAAGTATCACAATCCGATCAATACGGAGGTCTGTTGGCAAGTGGCCCTCAAGAAGAGTGCCAAGAATGCACAGGAGTGTAATCAGAGTCAGACTGGGGTTAAACTGTAGTTTATCTTAGTATGCTAGGGCGCAGGAAGTGCCAGAAAGTGCAACGACAAAAGCAGCTGAAAGGACATTTTACTTGATTATCTGAATGAAACACCTCAAGTCTGCACACGAAAGCCCCCCGCGACTTTCTTAAAAACATAACATGACTGGTTGCTTGTTGTTGTCTCTTGGTCAGCTCTTTTCCGAGATGAACCGACTGCAGCTTGTTAGAGGATATCTAAAAATTTATGACTGATCCAACACACATTCCCTCCACTGTCTGCCGATGTTGTTGTCGTTCATCACTATTTGAACGGAGCAGCGAGGGTTTAGCGTTTTTTACTTTGAACATTCTTAGCAACTATTTGTTTTTACGCTGTTAGCCCGAGGTACGTCAAGAAGACAGAAAGCAGTAATATTAAAGGTGTACTCAGGTGATTTAGCACTACACTTCCATAAAGTTGGGGGACAAAACCTACGCAGGTGATGCAAAAATGTTCTGCGTTTTAGTCCTCGTTATTGGCTCCTTATTAGCTCCTCGATACTGATAAAAATATATGATAGAGCTTTTTTCACGACAAGTCAGCTGATTTTGATGCACTACATCTGTCGACCCTTTAAATTCACATAAATGAAAGACATATTAAACGAAAGCCTTTCACGTCTGTCTTCTCGTGCGCTGACATATACAGGAGGATTGAAGATGAGAGACGGAAAGTTGGAAGCGGGCTCGGCGATGGGCAGACCCTTATTAAATCGTATTGGTAATCCTTTGGTAATTCCTAAACCTTTAATTTGTATTGAACCAGAGAATATGAATGGATTTGAAGAGCTTTTCTTTCCCCTTTTACCGCACAGCCTCGATCAATCTCGAAGAAAAGAAAGAAAAAACACGGTGAGACGACTCGAACAGGCTCTCTGTGAGACGGGAGGGAATCAGGGTTAGCGTCAAGCATCAAGGTGATTCAGTAATAATGTTACTGTGTTGAAACTATAATGACAAATCATAGCATGTTTTCCACGTTCATCAAAGTTGGCTTCCGTTGCCATGCAACTTGAAATTAGAACAACTCGTAGCCCTTTCAATCACCATTACTTCAGAAAACATTTCTTGAACCTTGACTTCTCAACGTTATCTTTTCTCCATCTATCAGGTTTGCTAATTGGCAATATGTGCAAGAACTGCATGTCTGTATTTTGTATGGCTGTTTGCGGCTCCATCTTGATAAAGAGATCTTGATCTCAATGAGACTTCCCGCTCGAAATAAGGAATTAATTATGTTTTGTTCACTGTTCAGCTGAATATAGCGGGAACAAGCTGGTGAGGAACAAAACATCGAGGGGGTATCAAAACTCTGCATGCCCTTTCAGTTGTATTTATTCATACTGCCTTGAGACCTGAAATAAAAATGACTACATCAGACACTTCTGACTTTAATTTAGAAAGTAAGAGGAGCTCTTGTTCTCTGACAGTTAAAGCTGCACAAGATGGGTTTGAACTTTAGCATTTTCAAATAGCTGCGGATAACATTTCAAAATGTAATACCCAGTACACAAAAGTGTGACATATCAGCCGTTGTACAATGTTTTATACTAAAGGGACATTAGACAACAGAAGTGTTCACGTGGTATTTTCTTTTTGTTTTTTCCCCCTTTTCAAATATTGCAGGCCTTCATGCTAGAATGCAGTTAACGTAAGGAGAGGTGAGGGTGTTGATTGACTGTACAATGACAAAACAACCTGCTTTCATTAGGACACTGCCGACGTCTTCAAAACCAATGGCCATACTCATACTAAGGGGATACTGAGTGCCCGAAAACACAAACATCACAGAAAAAACTGAGAAAAAACTAAAGCCATAGCTACTTCCACAGCTAATGCTCCTTGGCTAGCGTCAACCTGTGGAATAATGCTGTAAGTGTAGGTGTCACTTTAAGGGAAAAGCATTATAAAATCCATTCTTACTGCAACATTCGTTCCCAACCTTGAGTAAAAAAAGAGAGACGCCAGAAAGAATCATTATTAAAGCAACTCTGCCCCCCCGCTGAGCCTAACCATTATCCAATATGCACAATCACACGCTCACACCGGCTGCGGTACCTTGGAGTAAAGATATATTCGGTCTGTGTACTGGCTGGCGCAGAACTGCAGGCCCGGGTAGACAGGATGGGCGGTGCCGGCGGCGTCTCCATCATTGCCCTCATCATCGTCATTAGCATCGGCAGCAGAAGACAGACACACCGCTGCTCTCCGGTCTGCAGGGAGAGAGGGAGAGGCTGACTAATATCTCACCGAGTATTTATTATTGACTCATTATTGGCTTTCACAGCTTTATTGGTGCATCTGTTTGCTCCTCTGGTGATGCGATGACTAGCGGAGACATTAAACTCCAGCAGCTTTTGAGACTTATTATGCACAGCACAATATTGAGACGATATGACATCTGTAGCAGATCATTTAACCGTGCACGCATACGACGCGCATGTCGGAGAAAACTACCTTAAATTAAGGTTTATTGCTTTCAAACACTTGATTATAAAATCTGAAATGAAAACGCTTAATTTTCATATAAATAGGAGAGAAAGTCAATCTTGCTTTTCCCATCACCGGCTGATACAGTTTAACAACCAGCCTACATGTTGAGGTCTAAACAATCACAATGTTTCTGAAAGCAGAGAGAAGAATTTTCCAGCACTGACGAATATAGCATGACCTTTACATGCAAAACAACCTTTATGAAACACTTAAGGAAAGGGAAGAAATGAAAAAGCATAATAGGTCTCTGAAAAATGAATTGTCACTACAATGGGTCTGTGTTATGAAAAGATTACATGTGGAAGATTCACATGAAAGCAACAACATGTCGTCTGTATGTACAAGAACTACTGTAGCTGGCTGGCTAACACGCTAACCAGCTGTAGCATGAACGAACCACAGTCACGGTCACAGCAGCTCTTTGAGCTAGCTCACTTGCTGTCAGACATGAAGCTATTTAGCTACGTCGCTAACAGGTCAAAGAGCTAACACTTTATTCAAGAGGCACATTGGTAGCGCGGAATTTTTCTTTTGCAGTTTACTCTGAGAGGGGAGGTTAACGGATAATAACTACCTATGATAGCTTCCTCTGTTTTGGTTTCTCTGTTCGAGACAGCTTGCTATTGGTTGACGGTGCAAACGTGCCTGTCAAAGTTGAATCCAGTGATTGCTCTTGGAATGAAAGCTCATAAGGATATTACCCGGAAAATGTCGCACTATCCGTTTAATGGCGTGTAATACTGTGCAGCTACACTGACGGCCCATTTCTTTGACAGGAAACCTCCCAATTTATTTTTCTCAAGTTCGCTCGAGAATTTGCCGAACAACAGGATGGAGACGCAGCGAGAGGGCGAAAAGCAAGCGAGCGAGAGAGAGAGAGAGTGATAAAATGACAGTCGCAGATGGAGAGAAACGGAGAAAGAGAGGAGAGAGAGAGCGGGTCATTAATGTCAGCAATGTAGCTCGCTCATCCTGCCAGCATCTAGCAAGAAAAGGTCAGGCGGTGGAAATGAGACCGCCACTGCTCGACCACGCTTCATTTAGACAATGACCTATAACACTCTGATAATACTCGCCTTAAATCACTTCGCGTGGCCAGTTGTCTGCCTCGTCTGTGCGTGTGTGCGCACCTGAGGATGTGTGTACGTCCATTTGGCTTGCTAATGGGGGGAAAATACTGACACAGGCTGATGTCTGTGACAGGAGAGTTTCCACCGAACAGGTGCTACCATGTACCTGCACAGGGTCTCTGGTGGTTTATGGGACAGAAGCAGCTTTTGTGCTGAAACACTGAGAGGGCTGGAACAAAGACATCCCTCCCGTCATGCTTTGAAGGTGGGCCAGAATTAAACTATGTTTGGATTGTCAACGCAAATGAGCTCAAGATTTTAACCTTTAGTACCACGACACGACAGTTACTATCAGCAAGATATTAAAGGCCCCGACCAACATATCTTCTCTGTCAGCTTTGTAGTCAAAGTCAGAACAGTTTGGGTTATTTTAAAAGAGTTTTGTGTAGGTTATCTGTGCGTTTCCCACTGGTTTGAAGTGGGCAGGATTTAGTTGAAAATAAAGTTTTAAAAACAATACATCTACAGAGCTGGTAGAATAAAAATATCTCTGACATTTGGTTCCAGCTTTGAGGTTTGTGAGCCAATAGTATAACGCCGTTGGCATCTCGTTTTATCCTAAAACTCTTCAACATCGCACCTTTAAATGAGTTCATGTAAGTACTGCAGGCTCTTAAATAGGAGCTGAGGTTTGTATTTCTAATTCACCTGTTGTCTTGATAAACTCAGCATAAAGTCTATTTCCACAGCACATATTACATCAGGAGAACAGTCGTGTCGTACTCACCATACAAACACCGTTTCCATTTAAACCATCAATTTCATTCACTCCTACTGCCGTTTTTTTAAATGTTATTAAGCTCCCGCCAATAAAACCCCACACTTCCTGCACGGATGCCTTTTATTTGAGACGTCTGCTTATAATTTGAGAATTAGTTACACTCTACCAGTGTTTTTGTCTGATATTCGTGATGCAATTATAAGCTAAAACTTGTTTTGTTTCAAGGTGGAATCATCCTGATCAGTCAGAGTCAAATTCTCTCTCTGACCTATGCCGCACAATGTCCATATCCTTCATTTTTATGTTTGCTGTCCTCGCAGGTGCAATTTCCCCGGCTCTGGTAAGCGCTGTTCTAATCTCACCCTGGCTTCAGCTGGAATGGGCCACTTTGTGTCTGAAAATACCGAGATGACCAGACAGAAGCATTGTGCAGCGCTACAAGCCCAGAACCCAAACATTTTTATGACAGTAGCATTTCACGAAATCCCATCTATCTGTCCTTCTACCTCTGTAATGAAACCTAGCAGCTCTGCGATGTGCAACCTATATTTGTTGCAAGCAGTTTTCCCCCCCTCTCCTTCCCCCTGTTTGCAGTGGCGGAACGCGCCAGCTGCATTAAGTGGGCCATTTATACGATGGGGGCAATTCATCTTACAAAGCCGTCTTATTAGACTGTCACTTACACAGTATGAACAGTGCCTTCAAAACACCCCAAGGGATTTATCTGTTATTTTACTGCGAGAGAAAGAAAACAACGCCTAATTGGACTGAGTCATCTCATCTTCTGCAGGATCGAAACAAAAGATCTGAAAAAAAAAAAAAAAAAAATCAAAATTCTTACTGCGCATTTCAAGTGTGAAGAGGTTCGGTGCAGCTGCTGCAACGTTTGAACTAACATCCACGTAAAAAAAAGACGTGCATCCGCGTTTAAATGTTTGGGTCATGCAGATGGATGGAGCAACAGACGGTAAGGAGAGAGAGACGGAGAGGTGGAGGACGAGTGATTGCCTGTCTGTGCTGTGAGGAAAGTAATCTCAGAGCAATCAAGAGATGTGGGTGGCCGACAGCGCTGCGGTTTGCCTTCTAAAACCACGGGCAGGTAGAGGAAAATCATTAGGCTCCGCTCCTGACCCCATAGGTCAATTTTATTGGACAACCGGTGTGTTTCATACTAAACCCACGCGGACAGAGACGGACCGTCAACTGCTCGCAACTAACAGACTGACTAAACACAAACAGGATAGATGGATGGACGGACAGACCGGTAGATTAAAAGATAGATAGACACATGGATGCTGTGGATAGACAGTAGACAGACAGCTGCATACAGTAGACAAGACAGATAGGTAGAAAGAGAGAGAGAGACAGACAGAAGGGCAGATAGATAGATATAGACATAGGCAGCTACAATATAGACAGACAAACACACAGATTAATTGATAGAGAGCTACATACATAGAGAGTCAGACAGAGACAGACAGATAACAAAGATATTAAAGCATAAAGACAGGCTGGTAGGCAAAGACAATGATTAGCTAAAGAGATAGCTAGCTAGCTTGGTGAAAAGACAGACAAACAGACAGCTACATAGCCAGACAAAATAACAGACAAAAGGCCGATACACAACCGTAAGATCAAAAGACAGCTAGCTAGCTTTACCGTACGGGCAAAAAGACTGTCGAAAGGCGATTAGATGGCTAAACAGAGACAAGCAGATGACATGAAGCTTTCTATGAGGACAGCTTCACAGGTAGACGAACAGATAGACAGTAATTTGTACAGTAGGCTGGAAAGACGGCTAGCTAGTTGAAAGATGGATGGATGGATAGATAACAGAGAAGGACAGATAACAGAGCTATGGACAAAAAGACACCGTAAGACAGAAAATAAGCTAGCTATATAGGAAGAAAGATGACACAATTTGGGATAGATGGATAGATAGATAAATAGATGGATAGATGGATCAGTTGTCTCCAGGGAAAAGTACATGTCTAAAGGGGAGGTGGGCGGCAAAGTTGGCATCCAGCAGTGCCTCCTTTGTGCTGCCATTTCTGATCGACAGTGAAGCTTTTATCGCTCCCCTAGAGTCGCTCTAAATAGATGTGTTTTTTAAAAAAGAGACCGGGCCTTTCGCTCACCTTTGGTATTTTTTTTGCCTGACAGTGGAGGGGGGGGAACACAGAGTGCACAAGGCACTGCAGGGGAAGCAGCAGTGGGATTCAATCCTAGATCGTTGGGGGGCACAGGTAGCTACAGAGATGGGAAATTAACCACTCGACAATCTCTGGCCACTAATAGATGTCAGAGCGTGTGTGTGCGCGCGTGTGCGCGTGGCTCTGAAAGGGAAAGAATCTGCCAAGTTGTTGCACACTGATCTTAGGATGTTAAAGGCTAATAGGGGTTGATAGCTTGCCTGTTAAAACCTAAATGGCTTGTGTTCCTTCCTATATTAAGTATGCTGGAAGAAAGAAGCTTTAAAAGCATCCCAGAGCTGCTCCCAGCTCAGTTTCATCCTTCAATAACTCTGCCCCAAAATGTCTGCACACTTTCAGAGGCAACACCCAGGTCACGGGCTGTTCTTAGACTCTGCTAGTCTGGCATTTTTTTTAAGAGCTCTTCATATTGCACACGGTGTAATTAGTTCTTTGTAATTAGCGCAATTTATTGCTTTGCGTATCCCTTTGAGACACGAGTACTTGAACACAGAGGTCTTAATTTGCAATATTACACACTGTGTAATTGGGAATTTGTTTCTTCACATCCCTAAGAGACTTGCAGACATGTACACATATAACCAGAGTGGACGGGGGAAGCAGGTTGTGTTTCAAGGAGAAGTTGGTGTCGGGAGGAAACTTGTGCCTTTTATATAATTAGTGCTCAGTTCACTTTATTAAAAACTGGCCAATCAGAAGCTCACCGGTTGCCTACTGGACAGTGACTGAAGCTCAAACCTTTGTGTGTATGTTGGTGCTCTTGTATCAACAAGCTGCACTCTGGAGATTAGCGCGGTTTTACTCAATATCTCCTTCCTGAGTGCGGAAATAGGCAATATCCCCAACTAGACACTAATAATAGTAAGAATAATAATGCCGAGCCACATATGGAATGAGATATAGTCCCTTATTGGTTTGAAGTGATGATATTAAACAGCATTATATGGGCAGGTGACAACGCAGCACCAGCCAATTTCCCTAGATATGAAAAGGAGAAGATTGCAGGTGGGATTACCCTGTGTGTGGTCAGGGGGGAGGCGGCCGCCACCGCCAGCGACGTTGTCGCCTCGCTCTCCCGCTGATTGTTTGCCTTTGAGCTGCCGCTTGTCCTCCTCCTCCTCTGCTTCTCCTACTTTCTGTTTGTCTTTCAGAGGCTCATCCTCCTCCTCCTTCTCCTCTCCCTCGCTCTGTTTGTCTTTGCCCGATCTCGGAGGCTGGGCTTTTCCCCGGCTGAGCTCCGGCTCGCTGTCGGAGCTGGAGAGGACGACGCATGCCTGGTCCCGCTCGGCTGAGGGGGGTTGCCGAGGCCCGGGTGGCTCTGAGCCAGCGGAGAGAGAGAGGGAGAGGGAGAGAGATGAAGATCACTTTATTGGCCGAGTTGCACAGTGTAATCAGACTTTGAAGAGTTTCATTCCCTGGCGAGATATCCATCATCTGAAGAGTGTGACAGTGTGACAAAATGACTTCTGACATGAAAGTAAAACTCAATATGGCTCATTAGTGATGTTATTAGCTATCATAAGTCCTTAACTGACTATGTTAGAAACTGTGTCAAATGGATATACACAAGCAGGATGTATGTATTTATAAACGAGAGACATATTAAGCTTATTTTCACATTCATGATTTTATTTTGCATTACTACTAGAAAGGGTTTACACGCTTTAATGCTTTACATACCGTCTTCCCCTTCTATCTGAGACACTCTGTTTTAGCCCTTCCCAATACCCAGTCTGCTCTCATTGGTCAGCTCACACACGCCTGAGCCAGCACCGCTCGATGTGTCTCCCGTGCTCAACAGCACAAAGCTGCAGATAAAACACCTGCCGTCCCCCCTTTCACCAGCTCTGAGATCAAGCAGCCAATATAATTTGCCGGGAGAATGAATTATGTTCGTGTCACATTGTTTCCTTAATTGCACGCCCGCATCATGCGCAATCAAACCTAAACAAAATAATTGCCAGCGATTGCTGCATCTGTGCGGCGCTCCAGCCGGCCGCAGAGAACGCCGTTCAACAGCTGATAATGGCGCAGTGCCAGACGCAGTCCTCGCTTTAAAGAAGCGGCTTACGGCACCTTGAAGACCGGCTATCAAGCTCGTCCTGCGGTTCCACTCTTAAACCATTCATGTGATTTTCATTCATACCGAATGTTGTAATTCAGTGAAGGTCAGGCAGAAATCTAAGCCACAAAAATGTTAATGGATTCAAGGATTATGGAATTGCCATTCATAGACTTACACATTGCTTAAAATTGTACTTTTAAGTCGTGCTCTGAGGCGCTGCCGCTCATAAATGGAGGGTGTGCTTTATCAAGGTAAAGCTAACAGACAGATTAGCTGCTAAAGGCAAGAAAACAATTATTTATAACTAAATGTAAATGTCACAGAACTTCTTCAGGAGAAGTGCTGTACAATTTCCTTCCCCTACTTTTCCCAGTTAAATTTAAATCATATCCTTTCACATTATTTGTTGAACTTGAGGTGTGAAATCTAACAAGACAGTAAGTTGTGAGACTCGGGGACGCAGAGGGCTAATTAGTGATCCTGCCTCTCTGTGGCTTGTTTCTTCAAAAGGCCAGCCTCTAGTCGGCTCCCTGAAATGTCATCTGAGTCTCCGGGCTCCTGGCCCCACAGCTGCCCCCCCTCCGCTAACAAGCCGAGCGAGACCGCGGAGAGACGGCTCAATTTGTGTTAAGCTGTCCCCACCAAGGAAGATGTTAACGGGGAAATCCTACAGGGCCGTGCCTTGACTTTACCAGCCAACCTCCTTGTTTTCCCCCCAATCAGGGGCCCATTATGTCTGTAGTGGCTTGATAAGCTTCCAAAATTGAGTCTCGACATCCAGACACACAATCATGCTACTACACACGAGCACATTCAAAAAGCATGTGATCCTACGCATGAGCCGGCGGCATAAGCTTATGAGGATTCACATGAAAAATGACACACTCGAGTAGTTAATAAAAACAGGAAAAGCTTTCATTGCAGTCTGCAGGGAGCGAAACAGCTGCAGCCTGTGACAAAGAAGAATCAAAGAAGAGGAAAATACTGGGTCCTCAAATATCAAACAGTAATGCTGGATTTTGTTGTTACATGCACAAAAATCTGTGAAAAAAGAGAAAAGAAACAGAAACAGGACAAGAATAAAGTGCGAGCTGAAAGGTGTAGAGAGCCAGGAGATAACCAAATTGCCCTCTTCCTGTATACATCTCTCACAGTAGGTGCTGAGAGACAAATTGCTGGTCTACCAGTGAAAGAGCTGGAGGACTGAACTGTGCCCACGCTCCCGGCCTGAAAAAGCTGCAAGCACAGGAACTCGGCACCACTGAATCAACCCCCCCGAAAATGGCTGAGCAGAAGCCGCCTGGATGTTTACTGGCGTAAAAATCAACTTTAGGAAAATGTTCATGACTAACCCACCTGAGATGCCAAACACCGTCACATAAAGGAGGTTATAATCCTTGACAGTTTGATTAAAAACACTTCTCGATTACTGACAATGCAGCACAACAGTGATTCAATTTGTGTCCAATTAATAAAAGCTGAATTACGTAAGAGTTACACTCCCCTGCCACTCAGGAGATAACTTTCTGTGGTAGATGGAGAATTGTTGGCCGGAGTGGATGAACAGATTAAGCGAAGCATGCCACCTACAGAAATTCAAACTTCACCAGAAAGCTTTGGCTTCCCACCAAGGATGTCTCCAAATATAAAAACTGGCTTTGACGATTCACCATTCGCCAAACCTCTCCGCCGAACGGCGACTGTTTAATCGTAGCTTAGCAACCATAGCTTGGCACAGCAGGCCTGTCGAGTGTTGGATTTCTCAATGTGATAAAGTCGTGTTCCTGGGGCTGTAGTAAGAGCAACACTCCAGATAAAGATATAAAGGTTGTCTATTTTAGACTTTTAAAAGGCTAAAACACAAGAGCAAAAGTGTAAGGAGTGGATTAAATAGTGTGTTTATCTGCTTTAATGTAAGTCATGTTGTTGTTAGCATGCCCCGCTACCTAGCTTTTTAGCTACAGTAGCAAAATAGCATTACTTTCACGGTTTGAAGGCATATAATCAACAAGCTACATTAGAAAAATTCCAGTTGAGGACTGGAAATGCATGGGAACTACAATGCTATGTCAGAGCTTAAGCTAACGTTAGCAGCTCTGTCCTGCTCTTTGTTTAGTTTGTTCTCAACCTCAAAGACTTTTTAGGGTCAATTGCAATAAAAGAACAAAGCTGCTTTTTTTTAGATGTTTTCTTCATGTTTAAGCAACTGGTCAGAATGCTAGTTTAGGGCGTGTAACTTTAGCCTTAATCTTTAGCATGATACCATTTTTATGGTCGTCAAGTGCATATTTAAGACAGGGTTTACGGACATGTTAGGGACATAGGGTTCTCATTTAAAAAAAAATAATGGAAAAAATTAAAAAGTCAACTGGAGAAGGAATTTTCAAATAACTCACAAAACTAGCATGAACTAGCTAACGTTTGCTAGCTACAGGAAGTCAAATCTGCCCATAACTGTCGTCATTTCAGCTGACGAAATCGACAATGGTTGAATCAGATATTAGAAAACAGTTTAGTCAGAGTTTTGTCAGTTTCTGTCTCCCACATCAAGCGTCAGTACTTTCCATCAAATCATATAATCTTTCTTTTCCTTCTCATTTCGAACATCTCAGTCTAGTTACATCAATCGCCTCCTGGTACAACAGACCAATATCCTTCTGCATGCTGACTATTCTTCCTCTGCAGCTGCTGTTTTGCTATATTTTTGCCATGCCGATCAAATCCACAGACTGTGGAGGCCAAATGCTACTTCTTCAGTCCCTCTACTTTAAATACGAAGCCCGGATGTCCTCGCGTCATGCGTTGGTATCAAGCGATCTTAAAACCACCAACACAACTTGTTCACACAGCGTCACAACTTTCTTTCAAGTCATTGTGAGAAACCGTCGCTCTTGAAGGGATAACAACTCGTGTCACACTATAGGATCTGACCTGCTTATTTTCTTACATTTCATCACCGAGCTGAGGATTGCGGTGCCAAGTTGAGAGATATCTCCATAAATACAGTTGTTATTTTGCAGCACAGTCTGTCATTTACAAATTTAGCAGGTTGTTAAATTCCCCCCGTCTAGCGAGCTGACACAGCCTGCTGCTGTGAATGCAGAGTGGCGCTTGTGACAAAGAAGAGAGTGTGATTGCTGAATAGTTATCAAGCATCTGCCGCAGCTGAGCATGAAATGGGGGGTGAATTCTGTTAAAAAATGTGTGTGTGGGTGAGTGTGTAGGTGTGTGTTTTTGTGCTGCTCAAAGGCCGAGGTGCTGCATGTTTGAACTACGTGTGTTTTAAGTGTACCATCATCACTTCCAATGGACTGAGCTGCAAACAAACCTTCAGGATAGCCAATATTTACTCTGTACTTACACTAAATATAGATCCTACATTTGTATAAAGACACTTGAGTCACTGGATAATGCTTATGTGCAGCATATGTGTAACGGTAAAAATAGAGGGAGATTCATGCAGTTTTGCATCTTATATCAACACCACTGCTTTGTAGTACAGAGGATCATGTTAGTGAAGGAAAAGTCAACATATCTGATGCGATGTCCACAGGTGTGGGTGACTGTTTGTCCAGCTAGCTAACTAGATAGATAAATAACATTATTTTTAATGACAAAATAAATAAATCTGAATATTGTGGTTAGACCATGGTGTGGGAAGTACAGTTCACCAGAAAACCAGGTTAATAAAACTCAGTTATCATTTCTATTACTCATTTATTTTTCACTTATCATTCTTCCTCCTCTACAGGTCAGTTTAAATTCATTATGAAGTATAAAAGCCTGCAATTTGTCCGACAATAGGGGAAAAGATCAGTTCGCAGTGTTTTCCTGAAGCTCGCTGAGCTCGAAGGGCCAGAGGTGATTTTGTCATGAGTCATCTTGCTGTCTTTTCATTTAGACACTGTGAATCCTTTTAAAGTGCAGTTGTTAATTACTGAGTATTTTTAACTGTAAGGACTTGTTGTGGTGTTGAACAGTTATAAAACATTATGTCTTAAAAGAAATAGTCCCTGTTGCATGTTGCTGTTTCCATACATTTCCTTTCTTTATGCTAAAATAAGGTAATTGTCTCCTGGTGACTCCAGCTCCATAGATGGTGCACAAATATGAGAATGAAACTGAGGTTTCTTTTCATAATATCTTTTGTAAACCAAGACACATTTCAGTCAATTAAAACAATCAGTCCTTTAGATTTCTGACTGTAACATGTTGCAAACAAAATGTCTTTGACTTGGTAGATGAATTCTTTCTGATTAAAGAAGTATTTATTTGTGGAAAATAAAACATAAAAGGCTTTATTTGTCAGACAATAGAGGGGGACAAAGATCCATTCTCTTACTTTGTTCATTGGCAGCCGAAGGGCGAGAGGTTATGATCACCTGAGGATTTGTTTTTGAGTCATCTTGACTCTATTGTTGTTAAATAATGAGCAAAAAAATATTTAAGGATGCATTTGTAAGCATTTTAGTCTAGAACATAAAAAAAATACTTAAAGGTATCGACAAAATGTGAAAAAATGACAATTTTGATGTCTTTGTATTGTGTTGCAGAGATCTGTCTACTGAGGTTAGCATGCTAACCAGCTAGCAGTGTGCCCTGAGCTCCTGCACCCGGCAGAGTTAGCTAATGGGACCGCTAGCGAACAGCAGCTGTTGTTAGCAGCAGTTAGCAGTTACTCTGGTGATATGCTGCCCCCTATTTGTTAGGAGTGGCCAATTCTTACATATTGCACCTTCAAGACGTAGTTGTGTTGTTGAGCAGTTATAAGACGTGATTTCATTAAACCTTCGTTGTTATTTCATTTCAGTACGGAGCGTATCTTCGCCTGTGTCTGTCTTTTGTTTAATGAATCGTCTTCTCCACCTCTTGGCGAAGTCATTCAATTGATTCTCAGTGGGAGGCTGTGTCAGACTGGATAGAGAGAGATATATGTTTGTCTGAGTTTAAATTACAAGCAGTCTGATATCAACACAACCATAAAAATCAAGTGGAACATCCTACAATAAAATAAGCCCTAAAACTAATGCTGCTTAAATATCACTGCTGCTGCGAGTGGGTCGAATTTTGGGATATTTTCTTGGAGTCGTCTCTGAGCTGATCTGATGCGTCTCAGACATTTAAAGAGCATGGACCTGCAGCCTGCCAGGTCATAACGACTTCCCTCCCCTCTCTTTTGCTAGATACAATCATAGGCTGTCAGAGATATCAGCCAGAGCCAGCTCAACTTTTCCCAACTTTGTGCGAGACGTTTGCAGCAATAGTAGGCGCCTGTTCGCTCTCTCTCCCTCTCTCTCAGCTTGACAGGTGAGAATTATACTGTGTCCTTGTCATCTGCGGAGAGAGAGAGCGAGACAGACAATATTCTCCGAGCAGAGCTATTTCAGACTCTGGCAAGCCTGCCTCCATCTTTCGCTATCACGCATCTCCATCTGGTTAAATCTGTAATGCTGTTCAGAAGTATTATGTCAACAGACTGCTACGATTGATATTGACGGGAAGGAAAATAAAGCAATGAATGGATTTCGGCTTCAGGTGCTCCGTTCCAAGCGAGAGATGATGGAATTATTGTCTTTCTCTTAATGGAATCCAGTTTGTTTTGCAATCAGTGAAATGAAGTTTGTGAATTAAACAAATAAATAGTGGAACACACGTACAGCGTGCGGGTAGATGGATCAGATGATCTGTTTTTTTAATCCTACCTGAACTAAGAGCAGAAGAAGGGCGCGGAAACTCGCACATCTCGCAGTACGGCAACAGACCGCTGTTGGAGTAGGTGCAGGCCCCACAGCTCCACGTCTCAGTGGAAGGGTTGGGCTCCGACAGCCTCCGCGGGGCCATGAAGGAGACCGGAGCACAAGGGCTGCCGGAGCCGATCCTCCCAGCTGTTGACCTCCGCTTCCCCCCGAATCGAGACCTGGGGCTCGGGCTGGGCTGCGGCGTCCGAAGCCTCTTTAGCTGGGGGGCGAAGTCCGGGTCCGGAGAGGGCTCTCTTTTTTCAGAATCCACACTCCCACATGGTGTGGCAATCGCCTCTGAGGAGGCCGAGGGAGATGTTCCTTCGTATTCTGTTCTTCTCCTCTTTTTCTCCTTGCCGCTGCCCGGGGAGAAGAAGGAACGGATGTCGTGCTGCTTCTCTTTCTCCAACTAAGAAAAAAAGATGTAGTTAGTTTGTGTCACAGTTAACATTTGCTCCATGAAGGATAATAAAGTAACAGAGCAATGTCACCAGGCAAATCTTACCCTTTGATAAAAATACAAAGCAACATTTTCTGACGCCGAGTTGTATCCTGGTAACACAGAAAGGAACACTGAAAAGTACCTGATGACTAATGATGAATAGGCACAGAAAAGCCTTTCATCTCTTTAAAAAAATACTCGTCTAATATGAATCAGAAATGTTTCACGGCTCTTTCAATAAGCCGAATTCCTCCCGTAATCCACTGTGCACTAGGTGTTTTGCTACATTTCTGTTTGTGCCACCAAAATCAATAAAGAAAAGGTCCAACTGGTGCAGTGTGCTGGTTAGCAAAAAAACAACCTGTAACTTTCCCTTTAAGATAAGGACAAATGACGGCAAACACGTTGACGATGTTAAATAAATGTTTTAAGGGCCTTAAGAGCTGAGCCGTGTGGCGATTGCACTTGACGTTTTGAGGATTGTGCAATTGTTTCGGAAAAGAAAACTCTAAAACTAAAACATCATTTAATCTCACAAATCTCAGACGCACTCATCATCATTCAAATTCAGATGAGCTCTTATGTCCTTTTTCTCGATTACTGCATTTATTAGAAAAAAGAAGAAGAAAAAAAAAAGCCTTGGACAGCAAATCTCAACGTTGCCATGGTAACTCTACTCCAAATGTCACCTCAGTTTTTAAAAAATTGTTAGATTTTCAAGTATGTTTGGTCTGCACAGAGTGATTCACAATCTGGCTCCTCTTCCCTCTGAAGGACTTATTATTAAGCTTCACTCAGAGAACAGCACTGGAGCGACAAGGTCCACTGTTATGAGTTTCCCAAGGCCCTAATACTGTACAATGAGGAGCCTTCTCTATAACGGGAACCAAAAAACATCTTATTTTCTGCCACTTTATATCCAAACTTCCTCAGATAATATACATCGTCAGTGCTATCATAACCACTTCCTTTAAATATCATCAGATGTGTTGTTGTGCACTGTATCAGAAATTACACAAATCAAACAAACGACTCCTCCATCTGACTCACATGAGTGAAGAACACGTCATCTTTGACGCTTCCTGTGTTTCCCTCCAGAGGCAGCACCATCTCACCCGGCGTCCACGCGTCGGCAAAGTTGAGGAACTCCCACTTGTCTTTGTCGCCCTGGTCGGCCTTCAGATACTCCTTTCTTCCATTCAGGGTGCAGCCCGTCACCGTTTCCTGACGGATACACAACATCCAGCACACTACTGTTTACTTCTTTCACAGCTTTTCTTTGGCTTCGACATCAAACTTCATGATGGTGTGGTTAAAAAAAATGAAAATCACACGTGTTCTGTAATGAGCACTATCACAGACAGGAGATAAAATATTATTTGAATAATTCAGCTTTAATTACAAATCTTGACATCTGTGGTTATTAACTTAAATCCCCAAAGCCTGTTCTCACATGCAAATCACTTTCATTGGCACTTCTAAGTTTACTCACGCGTGCATACAGCATATGAAGCTCCATATTTTAGTAGAATGAAGCATACTGGAGCATTGTGATGAAGTGTTGTTCGAGCAGCAGTCGTTGGACGTGAGATGTTTTGAGCGACAGACGAGTGAGATCACATTCGGTTGAAGGGACACTGTGCAACTTTTAAAGTAACTCCGGAGGAAGAGTCACACTTTCTGGCATGCATTTTCCCCTTAATGTCACCCTCAGTACCTTCCTGTTGAGCATGGACCACATGACGGTGTCAAAGGTGCCCTTGGCGATGAGGTAGTGCACGTTGACCGAGGCCGTCTGCCCGATGCGGTGGGCTCGATCCTCGGCCTGCTTGATGTGACCGGGGTTCCAGTAGAGCTCGGCAAACACCACGTGGCTGGCGGCGGTGAAGGTCAAACCCTGGAGAGGACACGCACACAGAAAAATAACAGCCCGATGAGATTGAGAATAGCTCGTCTAACCACCTTAAATGGAACAACCCACATCCAATGAACTTTAATTTAGAGGAATCCTTTTTAATAACAGAATATTAGCAGCTAATTGCCATATTAGTGCTTCAAGCACCCACTTCAATTGATTGGAATGCATAACATTTCTGCACAAACTCGGTCACTCGGAATAATTGAGTTTATTAAGTTCGTTATTAAGACTAATACACATTTTCAGCCTTCTTTTCTACTTGCACAAATCTTGATTATGATTCACTGCAACCAACAGCAGTCACCATTATTACAATTTTGCACCAGACGACTCTATTCAGCCGATTTACTGTTGCAGTACAGCAGTATGTGCGTTCAGGACAGCGAGCGTAAAGGTTTCATTCAATTAAAAAGTATTGGCACAAACTCTTCTGAGTCTAAACATTCCTGTAGATGAAAATCAATCATTTTTCATTCACTTTTCCAGGACGTAAAGTGTGATTTGTGATTACCTCCAAGTGTCTTTATTTGCAAAGCAGATTTTGTTTTCAGCCGCTCTGAAAATGCATTATGTTTGTGTTTTATTATTCTCTGTGAAAAGCGAGCTTCCTTTATCACCCAACTCAAATAAACAGTTTGTCTGTGAGTACCTGACCGGCTGCCTGGATGCTGAGGACGGCCACCCGCGTGTCAGGGTCGCTCTGGAACTTGTTGACCAAATGGATCCGTTCTGAGGACGGGACGCTGCCGTCGATGCGGATATAACCAGCCTGGAACAACCGAGGCAAGACGGACAGGAAGTTAGCTTACAGCGGCTTTAACAATGGATCAGAGTGAGGGAGTTATCTCTTCAGCTTTCTGGAACATTTTAGCCTCTTTTAGCCCATTGTTTTGGTTTACTGGCTTCCAGCAGCAGGTAAAAGGGGTCATCAGTGAAAGCTTTTTCACTGCACATTACCTGGCCAAAACCACATGGCACAAAATTAGCAGCTAGCTTGTGAACATAGCAAGACAGAGTTAAAAAGGGTGAATCTTGGCCTAATATTATTCAGGTGGAGAGGAGACATGATCCCAAATTAATGTTAATGTCGCTCCGTGTCTGCTGGCTGTGTAAATAGGCAAGCCTTTGCCCACACATTTGCCATGACAAATTAATATCAGTTGATGAGCAACAGTGTCCAATATCCATTCATAAAATCCTGCCTCTTCCCGTGGATACAGGTCCAATATTAACACCCGCCAATCGCCGAATGGCCGTAGATTTTCCATTTGGCGAGTAAATCTCTGTAGTCTATCTGCTAACACTGGCAGGTAACTGTTTGCACCAAAACTCCCATGTAATTAAAAAACGTGTGCTGCTTGTTTATTTATGGACGTGTTGCTTTTGTCCACTTTGCTGTCTGTGTCAGAGTTTCACACACCCAGCGTAAGGACACACAGACTTCATGGTGCATTCAGGCGCACGCTGTCAACTCTAGAATCTACATCACAAGTGCGTGGGCGCAGACAGGGACTTCATGGTGTACTTAAGTGCAATTTGTTTATATCACATTGGCACAAATCTACAAAACCATTTCATTTAATTCTTAATGTAAACATTAAAGGTGCGCTTTGTAGTTTTGGGGAAGAAATTGTGAAAATTCTTAATTATTTCTTTTCCAAAACTACGTAGTGCACCTTTAATATTTTTAATAGCGCACCAGGCACGAGGGCTCCTTGTATTTACAGATTTAACTATCCCAGAATCTCTTTTATTTCAAAGCTAAATTAGTATTCTACCTGAAATACATGGAGGAGATAATATATGTGTGTTTTCTCACACATTACATTGAACTGACTAGAGGCTCACGCAGTTTGGGAGTGACAGCATTGTCCCCCTCTAAATACAAAGCAGGTCCAGGTTTGTGTTGGATCATTAACCTGAATTCTATACTAGATGTTTCAATAGCAGGTGTGTGAATGAACGAGCAGAGGAGCTGTAATGAATTACAGTAAATGAAACAGCTTCTATGAAAGAAAATGAGCGTGATGGTAATAACACAATATTTTGGAACACCGCACAAAGAGAGCAGAGGCGGCGTGTTCATTAAACCTGAACTTGAACTTGACATTCACTGAGCTGCTAATGCACCGTGGCCGACTGCACTCTTTTGATTTGGGTCCACCGGTCCTGCAGAGCTGCTCAGTGGCCGACAGTAGGAGAGCGCGCTCGCACTGTGCAGCTCCCACATGTGAATGGAACTGTAACTGCATGAATATGAAGCAGAAGCTTGCTGAGAAAGACCAGAGAGGTCTGTTTGTCTTTTTCCTGGAAAAATAAAAGGTCAAACAAATGTGCTGCAGCGAACCTTCACAAGCGTCCACCGGGTTTCGACTCAAGGCCATGAAAACATTTAGAACTCAACCTGCTGTTCGTCTCTTGCACGTCCTTCGCTATATTTACTCGTTTAAAACAACTTTGTTTAACAAACCCTCGAACTGCTTTGATACCAGGTGAGAAATGGGAAAGTGTGGCTCATAAACGCAGCGATAACATCATGTGATTGGAGGGTAGTCTCTTGTCTCTGCCGAGCGTCTCGTCACAGCGCGTTGCCTGTCGTTCCTTTTTTTAGCCCGTCTCTGTTAATTGGTGAGTGCGAACGCACCAGAGAGTGAGCCTCTCACGGAGGAATGTGTTATCTCACGTCGTACCGCTGTATTACATTCAACCAACACCTCCTCGACCCCTGCGACACACAAACACACCCACGTGCGCAGACACACACTTGAACTCTTTCACAGGTTGCCACTGCTGAGCTAAGAGACATTGTTTGCTTGTGATGACTTGTGAAATACACCTTGGGAGATTAGTTGTGGGAGTAAAGTTTACTTTCTGGGAGAGGAAAAGTAGACTTTTCGTCAAGAATGAGAAAAAACTGATCTCTCGGATGATGATTAATAGATGCAATCAAGTTATTTTAACTGCAAAGTAAACCTCTTCTTTAAATACTAGTCCTATATTACACAGTACTTCTGAATTTAGCATACAGCATAAGCGGACGACACAAATAATTAATGACTGCTAACATCTTTTGCATATCCCCCGCTGAAGAACAAGCAACATCTTATGAGCTTAAACCTCAGTGCTCGGTCTAATTTAATCACATATATGGCAAGGATCTGACTTATAAACTCAGCACGACAATAGATGAAGAAATAAAACTTAAGTATGGGGCCAATTACCTCCGGTTAGCCAGGAAGGAGGCGTGAAATATGAATACATTCAGCACATTCAGTGCTTCCAGGTTATCATTAATGGGCAATTCGGGTCTTTGTGGCTGGAAAAGATCCCTTTAAACCTTTGAATTGAAATGACTAAATGAAATATCAACCACATGAAACGGCGCTCCTTCTTGTTTCAAAATGATTGACAGCGCAAGAACAACATAAATCCCATTACTTTTAAACCAGATCTGGGAGGTTTCAGGACAGCAGATGAAAGATTTTAAAGAGTGTTGTGTTATAACAGCTCAGTGCACAGGAAGCAGGTTTTCTGACTGATCATTACTGAAAAAGCTCTGAAATTGTGAACAGAACAAGAAAGGAAAGTAATGGTTGGCTGACATGATGTTAAACTGACAGCTGCGTTTTGTTCACTTGCCTTTTCTTGGTTTAAGTCTCTCAATGAATGTCAAATACAGACAAAAAATGCACTAGAACATTAAATATGAATTTCTTTGTGATTGTACTGACAGATTCAAATATACGATTAAATAATTCTGATGATTCAGATGGATAGAGAAGAAGATAGAGATATAAAGCAGCTGATAGCTAGGGAGCTACAGAGAGATTTAGCTACGTAAAAAGGAAGCTAGTTAGATAGTTAAAAGCAAATTAGCAAGATAGATAGCTAGTCCAGATAGCGAGCAAGACAGATAGATAGCTAGTCCAGATAGCGAGCAAGATAGATAGATAGCTAGTACAGATAGCCAGCAAGATAGATAGTTAGCCGAGATAGGTAGCAAGAGCTAGATAGCTAGTCCAGATAGCAAGCAAGATAGATGAATGACTAGTCCAGAGAGCTAGCAAGACAGATAGATAGCTAGTCCAGACAGCGAGCAAGATAGATGAATGACTAGTCCAGAGAGCTAGCAAGACAGATAGATAGCTAGTACAGATAGCGAGCAAGCTAGTACAGATAGCGAGCAAGATAGATGAATGACTAGTCCAGAGAGCTAGCAAGACAGATAGATAGCTAGTACAGATAGCGAGCAAGCTAGTACAGATAGCGAGCAAGATAGATAGCTAGCTAGTCCAGATAGCAAGCAATATAGATAGATAGCTAGTCCAGATAGCGAGCAGGATAGATAGTTAGCCGAGATAGGTAGCAAGAGCTAGATAGCTAGTCCAGATAGCGAGCAAGATAGATGAATGACTAGTCCAGAGAGCTAGCAAGACAGATGGATAGCTAGTACAGATAGCGAGCAAGCTAGTACAGATAGCGAGCAAGGTTTAATTTGAATACTGGGCAGTGCTGGAGCTGGTCGGTGGCCCACAAGGGAGTCTAGCACATTAAACTACTTTGAAGTTTTTTAAATTTTTCTACAATCTTTAATTTTCTTCTTTGATTAATGGTACAAGCAGAAATCTGTTAAGTTCCTGCAGTGGAATGGGATAATCGTTTGCCTCGTCTAGAACAACAGATACCTTTTACAGGGTAAATTTAACAGGTTCAATCACACGGTAACATCAATGTACCAAATCCATACTTACATACATATAGACATGCATTCATAAACAGGTCAGTGTGTCAGCAGGGTGCTTTTATGACCTCAAGCTTTAGAAACATACATTCAAGCCAGTCGTCTGGAATGAAATTCAATGATTCCCACTGACTTCAAGCCATTCTTGCTGTTTTTCCCCAACAGGTGCTACAGCGGCCAGTGCTTACTACCCCTTTAACAGGTTTTAGAAATCCAGTTGCCTGCGGACTGCCTGGGGTTACCTTGGCCTCGATGACGGCCTCGGTGCAGGCCTGCAGCATGGTGAGGTGGTGGGCGAACACCAAGAACTTCAGCTGCTCTGCCTCCAGCATCATCTTAATGTAGTCCTTCACAGCTCCCGCCTGGCCACACACACACACACACATACAGAAATAGACACAGATGAAAGAGAGCTACTGAATCCATCACTTCACTGCTCGACCACACACAGAGGAATCGGCTAGATCAGTGAAGAAGTCAATTAATCACCGCGGCATCCTTTCTGTGTGATCGATTCTCTATTGAATGCCAGGGATCCAGACTTTAAAAGGAGAGAGCGCACAGAGTGACTGGGGCGCATTTGTCAGCTCACAGATAGTGAGAGCAAATCAATAACGCACAACTTGGAGATATGATTGGTGTGCGCTCTTTCTTTTTGGATTTGGGTGACAGCAGGTACAAGGAAATTCACCTTGTGATCCACGGACAAACAGATTAAAGGTGCGCAATGTAGTTTTAGTTGAGAAATGTTTATCCGAAGAGAAACGTATGCCTGAACAAACTAAATAAACAAACTCTCTTTGTTCACACTTTCATACCATTTTACTTTGTTTACAGTATATGTGGCGGACCCTGCCACCTTTCTAGCTTCAAACAGTGTTCTGGTGACCTTATTTTCCTCTGAGAACAGCTTGTTTAATCAGTTATGGACGATAAATATATCTGAGATTGTGTTATTACCTCAATATTGAATTCTGAGTTTGAATTTTTCTTCTCGAAAATTACATAACGCCCATTTAATCTCATAATTTAGCAACAACTTCAGCCCAGAGCTTTCTTTTCAAATGCCATCAAATTAGTTTTAAGACTTGAACTGAAATACGTCGACCATAAATATCAGGAGTCAGTTTGAGGGGACGGAGGAAAACTTCATCACTTTGTGTGAGTGAGAGGATTTTTTAGATTTTTTCAGGTCTTGCAAATAATTTAAATATTAGGCTGGTTAACTGTCAAAATGACAGCTGCAGGCCAGAATTACTGCAGCAAGTAAAAGTTCAGCTCAGCTATTTTATTCTGGAGTTACTTGCTGTGTCTTCTTACGCAACCCTGTTTATACTCTTGCATGGCATTTTTATTTTACCTGTAAGTCTTGTTTTATTTATGAAGGCAATTGGTAACAATGCTTTAAAAAACATCACAGTCCAAATTTAACAACATCTTGCTGGTTCCTGCTGAAGCCTCTGACCTTGATTGACAGTGTGAAGCTAACTATCTGAAAAAGAGAAAGCAGCAGAAGTGCGAGCGAGTTAACTGTACCCTGCAGGTATCCGTATCTATCATTCCACCGTGCGCTGCTGCCCAGCGATCACACTGTGATGGCTGTGGCCGTTCCTGCTACCTTCAGCGAAGCTGGAGTGGATGTGCTGTACAAGCGTGTCATTGAGCATCCGGGCTTGGCTCATTTCAGAGCCCCAGGCCAAAAAGCAGCCAAGAATAGCACCAACTAGTGAGAAATACTGAAGTTAGATTTGAGTCAAACAGAGCCCTTACTAGACGGTTTTGGAGACAGGCCGTTCTCCGCGGTGTGAATCCCACCCCTATAATCTCCACACCTCCTGCAACATGACAACCTCTGCAGCCATCACACCTGCTCTGGTGGGAGAACCTCTGCTTTGCCTTGCTGATAATTAGCCGATGCGCCTGATAATGAATCTCTCCGCCAGGCCTGCCGACCCTGTTCTGATCTGGGGGGTCCTCATTACTGACGGCTTGGCTTCGCCGGCTTCCTTCCACTGAGTTTAATTAGTGCACAAACTTCTCGGCTGTCTGAAGCGGCCTGTTAGCTTGCTTTAAAGTCCAGCATCAGAGCTGTCCTCTCTGGGTAATTGGGAGCAGATGCTTGGCGGGTAAAGCAATAAAAATACCCCAAAGGCGTTTGGCAGCTCCGTCGCCAGGCGGACTGGCAGGCAGGCAGGGGCCGTGATGCTCGTCAGAGTGACATAGATGTGTGAATCTATCACACCATTGCACCCCTCCCGATGATCCAAAAAAAGAAGAAAGAACGCGCTTTTTTTTTTCTTCCTGAAGTAGAGAAAGTGTGTCTGACTCTGAAAACCAATAGGAGAGGAAATGAGACTGGGCCGGCAGTATCGGCTTTGAGGTGGGTGAGTGGGCGAGGGGGGGGCTTTGTAATGAAAGGAGGTCCAGTGTTAGGCTAAACTGAGCAGAAATCCAATCAGCAAACAACGCCAAGCGCAGAAAAGATCCAAGCTTGGAGGCAGGCTGAGCGAGTAGCGTGTCGATGATTGCATTCGGTGGTTATCTCCGGTCTTCGTTAACCTCGGGGCTACGCTCCTCATGGCTGAGGGCGTCGGGCTAATTGAGAGGAATGCCAGCCCTCGAACATGGCAGATGATTGGAGAGGGATACTATATTTTGTGGAAATGTTTACTACACTACAAGTATATGAGATGCTGCTTACTTGCATGGCACTAAGATTAGTGAGGCTGGGAGCTGATCAGAGATTGAAAAAATGTTTCCGCAGGAAGAGAAAACGTAAATGCTTGTTAAATTCTCGGCACCAGTTGCTTTGACCCCAACCTTCCTCACACTGTATGCATCCAGCCACCTTCCCATATTGCTTATTTCTCTCTCATTAAAAAGAAACGTCACTTCAAACTGAGAGCCGACCGAGTTTCCATAGCAACAACATCACAGAGATGCTATTTTAGTGCGGTGTGTAACTTTGAGATAAGGTGTAATCATGCCAGGCTGGACGCAACTAAATAATACCTCAGTTATAACTCCCTACTTTGTCTAAGTGCTTTCACCGGCGACCATTAGGCTCTGTTACCATGGCGATGCTTTCCCATGAGATCTCACTGAGTGGTCGGCCAAGCGCTCTGAACATGATGCTGTACCATCAATTCACCATTTCCTGAAACATGACATTCTTTAGCCAGTGTTTAAGCTATTTAACCTGCTCTGGATGATATATGTAGTTTGATGTTTTAACTATCAGCTTTCAGACGACTCTCAGAGGTTAAACACCTTTGGAAGTTTAACCCGCAGGGCACATTTCCTTCCATCTATGGCAATATGGCAGTAATGATGTGATGGTGTCTGCTTTCTCACAGTATGTGTGGTTATGTAAAGCTACAGGACAGCTGCGACTAAAACGTTAAAAGATAAACGTTTATATCTCAAACTTCTTCTTAAAAAAACACAGTTTTAGTTACAAAAAGTAGTAACATTGAAATAACATTAATAAGAACATGATGTTCAAAGTGTAATAGTTCAACACTTCTTGTCAACCGATAGATGAGAACATTGAGTCTGTGGGTTTTGTTATATTTGGACACAGCTGGACTACCTGTTTCTCCCGTTTCCAGTCTTTATGCTAATCTAAGCGAACCAACTGCTGGCTTGAGCTGCATATTAAGTAAATAGACATGATGGTGATATGTGAAATAAGAAAATGGCCCAAATGCAAATCACCAAGGCAGGCAGCTAGAAAAACAAAAAGGGAGCTTTAACTGGCAGGCAACAAAAAACATAAGAAGCAGTCAGGGGCAAATCCGAGACCTAATGAAGTACATGCAGAAACTAAAGTACTAACCAGTAAAGCACTGGGAGCACAGGCAAGAACAAAAAGAGGACAAGAGAACAGAGAAACCAACAGAGAATGAGGAAAAACACTGGAACTAATTAACTAACGAAACACGTGTACACAGAAAAAGGGCGGGAAACATACAAAGACAGGAAGTGGAAAGAAAAACATGACTCACAAGGATATAACCTACACAATAAAACTAAACTAAAGCAAAAACCCAAACCATGACACATAGTGGTGTCAATCCTCTCATCTAACTCTGCAAGACAACAAATTAGCATATCTCCAATACTATTTCTTTAAAGTTGCAATATCATCATATAGCTAGCATGCTAACCTCAGTTGATATCTCTGCAACTCGATACAAAGATGTCTCTGACATAACGTCATCATTTAATTCTCCACATTCTCCTGATAATTTTAGTTAACTTTGAATGTTTTAAAATATAATTCTCACATATTGTACCTTTAATTAAATCCAGTCTTATAACTGCTCAATAGCACAGCCAATACATCTATTTTAAACAAGACTGCTTTCAGTTTTCAGACACAAAAGACACAAGGACTGCTCTCCCATTATACTGATAGTACACGGAGGTCGAACTAAAAGCAAGGCAGTTTTTTTTCTAAGCTGGTGAAAAGTTCAGATTTTTCCTGCTCGTTTGAGAAGACAAAACTGAGAGCAGGGCCAGCTGTGAAAGCAGCTTATGGTGGACTTACAGACAAAAGAGGTCTGAGTACTTAAAGTAACAATGCTCTAAGGAGAAATATCACTTTTAGTATCTAGGTATTAAATGTTTCAGAGGATAAGGCTGGCGTCAACTAAAGTCCACTAAAAGACCAAAACTAGCAATGTGTTAGCCCGCCTGTCAATACTTCTGATTTCCCTGAGGTTCCTGCTGAAGATCTTTAAAAAATATTACAAACATAGCTTTATATTTTTTAAAAAAGGCAACATAATTTGCAGAAAAACCTAAACAAGAGGAATTGCTGCATTTCTCGGGGACTATATTCAGCTGCGGATAAATACACACTTGGTGCTCTCATGGTTATTCACGGCAGCATGACGGTGTTTGTGGACTTTTTTCTAAATAAATTACAGTGTGTTACTGCTAAACAATGTAGCTGTATTTCTGGACTACAATGGACTATATAGGCCCATAGGAATCTTTATAAAATTCATAAAAATGTAGAATATCAACAGCCTTATCCATTGTATAATAATAAAGATGTACTCCACTTGGTCTCCTGTTACCTTGGCAATAGCTGTTTGCTTGTACATCCGTGTGACCAGGCTCATGACTTGAGTGAAGGGGTTGTCCGTGGCGACGACCCCCGACCCCATCCCCTTCATCAGTCTCTCCCACTCGGCGAAGCTGGCGGAGGCCTCCTGCAAGCAAGGAGAGTGCAAAGACAGTGAGGCCACGTCCTTTATTTCTTCATCCACCCTCGCTCTCTATCTTGTTCTCTACTGTTTTTGAGATATAAAGGGCAAAACAATTAATGGTGCTGCTGGGTGTCCTACTTTCCCTGGAAGAGAAAGAAAGAAAGAGGGAGAAAAAAAAAAACGAGAGAAAGATGGAGAATTCCCCAGGAAGCCACCCCCCTCCGACTGGGCTGCTGTGTTAGGTGGGTCATGAGCATCTCCCAATTATAGCCGCCTTGTGACAAGCCGGGGTCGAAGATGGAGAAGCAGCCGGGCTGGTACAATAAATCAAAGACGCCTCGCGTGCTCTCAAGGTGATTGGCGAGAAGTATTTAAGGCGGGAGAGGAGAGCGGAGAGGATCGCAGTGGGAGAGGCTGCCGGCGAAGAGCAGCATATGCTACCTCCTGCTCACAAACAAGACGCCCAGAGAGGCCGTGCATTTGTTGTCCACATGTAGGTTAGCCCTGTTTATCATAAAAACAGGGCTCGTGTGAAAATATGAGCAGCACAGTTTGCCCAATAGTTTGCAGTACAATGCAACAAATCTGTTGAAATCTGACTTTAAAAAAATCGTAGAAACTGAGTGAAGTAGAGTTGTTAAAACTTTTTAGCTTGTACAACTTAAATTGAATAGTCCACTTGAGGTAAAAGTGAAGTCAACTTTTACATTTTACAGTGCAGGGCTGTCCCGAATACCATTTTTAGGGCTCTGGAGCTTCTTGAAACTCAAAGCTGAGGACGGGGGTGGTGGGGCTGAGCATGACTCGTAAGGGACTCAGTCAGACATTTCTCCGTTGTCGCTGAAGTGGACACCACAGTGCAGCAAAACATGTCTTCCTGTTTAATTAAAGGCAATAATATTTAATTACTGTATAGCTATTTTGCAGGCTGGTTAATACGGCCTTAACATTGTATCGCAGTATTTTCTGGCAGGCTGTTGCGATACACAACATATCTTGATATTGTGACGTCTCCTCAGAAGCACTTCATAAATGATAGGTCTAGGCCCCCCAGGTGCCCCCATGTTTGAAAAAAGGCAGCAAAAGTGCCCTCTTGGATGCCCCAATGGTAGATAAAACATGATGAAGTGCCCTCTCGGGTGCCCCTTCAGTGGACAAAACACGGTGCAGTGCCATCTAATCACAACTTTCTGCGCGCTGGCGCCACACCGCATACAACTGGTGCTCTTTTTATTTTCTCCCCTCTGCCCCCCAAACAACCTCACCACTGCGATACGCATTAATATGGATACAAATAGTCAAATATTCAGATCCTACCCAAAATAACTCTAGCGCGCCTATGATTACAGCGCCTCAGAACAGTGCTGAACCCCAACTCAGAGGTTATTTTGTGCCTTTTCTTAACAACTCTCAATTCAGTCTGTCTGAATTCAGGCTGCAACACCATAAAATGCGGGGAAAAATTCTACAGGGACGAACACTTTCTTAAAGCGCTGCATATCAAACGATGCAAAACTGTGAACCATATGGCGAGCTGAAGGAAGAGGTGCTCCGCGCGTGATTAAGCACATACATACACATAATGATGTGTGAGCGAGGGGGGTCGGAGGGGAGCGGAAAACAGTGAGAAACTGGAGACAGGCCTTATTAATGCGAGCGCAGACGCATATAATGGAGGCTTCTTCGGCAGGCAACTTCCACGACTGCATTTTGTGCACTGTATGGGAAGATTTTGGTGAAACATGAAAGCTTTGCACCATTTAGTGAAATAATTAGCATTTCAGCGGATGCAAACCCTGTCAAAGTCAAGGACGGCTGAATGGATGAATAGTATCGTATTGCAGGAGCACAAAGCTGCGTTTCCTTTATGTTCCCTCTCAGATGTTTCCCTCGCCGCTCACCTGCATAAACACACTTTTTCGTCAGTCTCTCAGTGTTTATTTCTAATTAAAAAACGTTACAGTCGAGCATTTCTTCATAATCTCCTGGAAAAAAAATAGAACCCGAGTGGCTAAACCCTCCACCCTTGATGATATTCACTAGACTAACACTGACAAAAGGCCACGGCTGAAAACGTAAAGGGCAGGAGGGGCATAAAAAGTGTCTGGCTGTGGAAGATAAAAGCCATCATTAGGGAGAAAATGAGATAGGATGAACGAGGCTGAACTGGTGAGTGGTCCTGGTGTACATATATATTGTCGGTTAGCAGAACCATGCTTGAAAAGACAGTCTGTTTAGAGGGAAAATAATGTCCACCCAGTCTTTTATGTTTTATATTGTTCATATTTCCCTGCTTGTTGGGAGCACAATGGCCGCCGTCGCCGCTTTGGATGACTGGCCACTTCACGCCTCTTAAAAACCAGTCCATTTAGCTGGGAGGGATGAAACGTCTATCTATTCTTCTCGGTGGACAAATACCTGCAGAAAGCATTTGCGCATTCATCTCATGGACAAAACAAAAAAAAAAAGGAACTGTAAAAAAGGCGAACTGCTACAGCGGTGCTTTTTGTTTTCAGCAAAAGACAAATGATCTCCGAGCTCATTCCTCTGAGGATATTACGCATCAAAGCTGCTGTTTCAGCCCAACTTGAGATAAGAAGAGCACCGCGAGAACAACTATAAAACATGACATGAACTTTTCCCACTGTACAGTACGCTCCGTGTCCTAATTGGCACCACAATGTGGAAACACTGACCATATTTAGCCCCCAATTAAAGCATCCCTTAACATTTAGGGAGATTGGGGGGGGGGGGAACCCCTGCATCATCACTTTTCGGAGCAACTTCCTTATTGTTGTCTCATTCTCGGGACGGCGGCTCGGTGTGTAATTAGCACCAAAAGAGCTCCTCGAGTTTTTTCATTACTGCTGATATGATGCAAAATCTAACAAAAGCTTCATTGCGGACGCTTCTCAGTGTGTGCTGCTGCAACAAACCCCTCGCAGCCTTGACACCGGTGACCTGACGCAGAGAGTAGCACACACTGGCGGGCGCACAGGCCGGGTCAACGCGACATTAGCATTCACATGCACGTTCACATGCATCCAGTGTGGCGTGGGAGGCAGAAAACCGCAACCATAACTTACTTTGGGGATACTAAAAGAGATGCAAACACCTACACACGAAACATGACATTTACTCTACAAACACCCTGGTATCCTCTTTATGACGGAGCACACACACACACACACTTCAGTGTATCTCCGCTCAGGCTGAAGGAGAGTTATGCAGTCTTAGAGTAGCAGTAGGCAGTTTTTAAACTCAATTTTGTTTGATAAAAACAGCAAATCCTTATTTTTGCAAGGCTGGAAAAAGAGAAAAATCTCAATCTCTCTCACTTTATCTGTGAGGTTTGCTACGAGTGTTCCTAGTCACACTCAAAAAGCCCCCCTCTTAACTGCAAAACATGTCGCTATCTGTTCTGCTCTGTTTGTGTGCTAGTTTTAATACAAATAAAAATGTTACCCCGAGAGTAAAATGAAAGATTCGACTTCGCCGCCGAGCTTTAAAATCTGCTGTCAGAACTCAGCAGACGGAAACATAACACATTTAGCTGCGTCAGTAGTGGAAACAGTTAGAAAATATTAAAGCCTCTGCCAGCGAGTGTCATCAGAGCGGCGCCACGCTGTTCCAGCCTGTAACAGAAATACAGACAGAATACTTAAACAAGAAGTTAAACGCTAATTAACGTCGTTTAAAATTAAAGGCAAAGAGGTCCGTGACTTAGATGCGAGGCGACAGTCGTGGAAATGGACAACAGATGATTATAAAATATGTTACACTGCTAGATCTCTCATGTTCCTGCTGACGGAGAGTTGCATTAAGTCCCTGAGGTAACTGTTGGAGTGAGATAACTAACCGAACAACAGAGCTGTGTAATTTGCAATCCATTATGACAGTGGTGAAGTATATTTAAACATATACTCTACTTAAAGGGCGACTCCACCTATTTTACACATTAAAGTGTGTTTACAGGTCATGGCGAGTACGACTGCATACGCGTTAGATGTAGTATGAAGCCTTTTGTGGCTCCAGAGGAAGCTGCATGTAATATGATAAATTGCCTCTGGTGATGTCAGTGATGGGCTAAATTGCATTGTGGGTAATGTAGGCAGAACACAATACCCTGTTGGACTCATTATGGACAATTTATAACAGACATGATCAGAATCGGCACAGCAGAACCAGAGATATTGTCTTAAAACCTGGCGCCTGCATTACCCATAATGCAACTTAGCCACTGATTGACATCACTGGAGGCTATTTATCAACTTTCGTATTTCAACACTGTTGCAGTTAAAGAACTGAGGACTTTTCCCACCACTGCAGGACGATGATGATTCGGTGAACAGATGTTTTACTTTTCCGTTCGCCATCTTATTCAAATTCATTCAAAATGAGGCATCATGATTCATCAGCAAGTGTTTTTCTCACTGTGGAGAACGGCAGACAGACAGAGAGGGAGAAAAACATGTCCGGGCCACTTGTGAATTGCGGTCGCACCTAAGAGAAATCCTGACAAAAAAAAAAAAAAAAAAAAATCACATGAGTCACCGAGAAATGGATCCGTTCATCTGAGCGGTTCTTGCATGAGGCCCACTGTTTGGCATCTTTGCTTTGATGAATGACTCCAACCATTTATCGATTCTCAAAAATTGCTCGAGACGAAAGTTAATGACAACAGCGGACAAAAATATCAAATGGTTACGAGCAGAAGAGAGTCTGTATTTCACTGGATTACTCCCTGTGAAGTGACACATGTTTGTCACGGGGGATAACAGAATTTAATTTTACTTAACAGCGTGAATCTGCCGCATCTCCATTAAACGAGATGTGACACTCGACTGGATGTTTAGACGTAATTATTTTTGGGATTTGTGCGTGTGTGAAAACGTGAGCGCTGAAACGATTAGTCATTTATTCGGGAACTATTTTGATGATGAACTAATAGTTTGAGTCATTTTTCAACCACAGTTGCTTGTTCCTGCTTCTCAGACGTGAGGATTCGCTGCTGTTCTTTGTCTCAAACCGAACATGTTGTTATCTACTGTGTGTCCAACCTTTGCAGCCTCCTTCGGCAGGTCGAAGGGAATACGCTGACGGACTTTGGGAGGCAGCTGAGTGAGCACTTCAGCCTTGAGACGACGGATCATGATCTGGCTCAGCCGCTGGTGCAGCTCGTCCAGGTTAGATGCCCCGCGACAGTCCCACTGCCTGCGAGGCCCGAAGTACCTATGAGAGAGCGAGTGAGAAGTGAAGCTGTGGTCGCTGATGCACTTTATACTGACTTCTACCGAGGAGAAACTCACTGAGAAAACATACTTATTTACAGAAATGCCCTGAAGGAATAGTTAAACACATTTAAACATTTCCACCTGGGAGCTGCCCGGCGCTACAACAGCCCTCCATCGTTTACCGCTGAGCAGCTCTGCTGGAGCAGTCGGAGGATCAGTTTTTTGCTTAAGGGCACTTTTCAGAACAGGAAACTATTTTGTCTAATGGCCACAGCAGCAGGTTTATCCCAAAACTCGCAGGCAACTTTCACAATTCATCAGCCAAATGGATTTTTTTTAGAACAGATCTGGCCCTCCACACAAAGGCTGGTTATCTGCCATATTGGCTGGAAGTGTGGACAAACTTAATAAGGCACTGCCAAAAATTTGCTGTTTCACACTTCGGTATTTAAACTTGCAAATGCTGAAGGAAGGGAAACTGATTCCCTCTTTCTAAAATAACCTGGTAGTGGGATTTGAACCAGCGATTAACCAGCTGTGTGGCTGCTTTTCCTTCTCCTGGGCTGCTTCCATCGCCCACAATATCTTCTCTATCACCAAGACTTTGTACACATGACATTGCCATGTGCCGCACTCTATGAATGACAGCATCAGTGTGTGTGTGGCTCAGAAAGGCATTCCCCAGCCACACTAAGTGCTATTATATACAAAGTGTTATCATTAATGGCGCCAGGCCCATCCCCGACCGAGCCGCTGACTTTGATGGACATCCAAAACAATGCATTTGATGTGTTTGTTCACACATGTAACTGATCGTCACTGGCAACTGGCAGCCAGTTGGCATTTAACGCTTGGCTTCAGTTGTGGTCTGGCTCTGACAACAAACCCTCAACTCAGCAGCACCGCAACTACAGACTCAGGTACAGCCCACCTTATCCCAGCAGACACATGAAAAGAGTGGAAATTAAATGGTGGGTGAGAGACACCGAACGTCTGTTAAGTCCACCGCGCTAAGATTCGAAAGAATATAAATATGAGCGGATCAAACTGAGGTATTACATTTTAAAGAACAGTTTGACATTCTCATGTTCATGCTGGGAGTTAGATGAGAAGATTGATACCACTCTCATGTCTTTCTGATGAATATGAAGCTGGAGCAAGGAGACGATTAGCTTAGCTTAGCATAAGACTTTGCCAGCCAGGCTTTGTCAGAAAACAACTAGCCTGGTTCTGTCCAAATGGAAAAAAAAATCCAGCTACTAAATAACATGTTATATGTTTGATTAAACTGTACTGAAACTGAAGTCTAAAATAACAAGTTGTGAGTTGTTTCTTTTTAGCCAGGCTAGCTGTTTCCACCTGCTTCCAGTCCTATGCTAGGCTAAGCTAGCAGTCTCCTGGCTCCCGCAACATAATTAGAGTTATCGTCTCGTCAAACAAGTAGTAAATATGTCACAGACAAATGTGATAATACCGGACTGTGAGGTATTAATGAACTTTAGCAATGACTTTAAATTGATTTTTAGCCATGCTAGCTATGTCCAACTGCTTCCAGTTTTTATGCTAGGCTAAGCGAGTGGTAATTACAGTTAGTGGTCCCTGTGCAATAGCAGACTTTGAGTTTTTTAGTGATGCAAGTAGCTAAATTTTTAAGCCAGGTTAGCGGTTTCCGATTGCTTGCAGTCTTTCTGCTAGGCTAAGCTAACGGTCTCCTCACTCTAGCATTAAAACACACCACATGTAGCAGAACAATTGGAAAATATAAGGGAATATATTTGCACAGTGTTGTATCCTCGCTTGCGTGTGAGTGTGTGTGAGTGTGTGTGTGTGTGTGTGTGGGTTGCAGACTCACCTGTAATGAGCGTTGCAGTATTTCTTGGCATAGTCGGTCCAGGTTCCAAACCTCTTGGGATAGAGAGCATCAATCTGCATGAAAAGCTGTAAAACACCCAGACAGGAAAAGATACTGAACAGCAACTCTAGACTTAAGCGCACATTACAGGGTGTGTATAAATGTGTGTGAGTGTGTGTGTGTCTGTACGGGAAATAAAGATAGAGGCTCGGGATAAGCTGGAGAGAATATGAGTGATAATATCTCAGTGTCTCATTTTTTTAATTAATCTTCTTTTTAATTGTAATATCCTTCTCAATCTCACATGTATTTCCCTCCAAATAAAAATCAACTCTTTTTTATTTTTAACAGTGCATTATGATTTGTCCTATTCATCTTACCTAGTTAAAGTGAGACTTTGAGACTTTTGAAAGGATACGTAATAAATTCTTGGTGGTATGACCAGTAGCTTAGGGTGGCTAACGACAGTTTAATTTATTAGTTAATTGACTTTATGGCTCTTCTATAGGCAGGAAGGTTACGTTAGTTAATGTTACCAAACGTTAGCTAAATGTTGCTGTGTCGTAGCGGACATTATGAAGCCACTTTGCTGAGGTTTCATGCTACTGCTACACATTCATGTCACAGACAATATATTTTAATGATTTTAACGCAAAGGTTAAACTGCTTGCTTCAAGCTAACATGACGCGTTAAAAATAAAATACTATAAAACATGAAACTGAGCTATAGCTATAGCTCATAACCTTCACTTTCTTGAAAAAAGTAGTCTATTTGCTAAGCTAAGCTAACCAGCTGCTGGCAGTAGCTTCATTTTTAGCACACACATGTGAAAGCAGTACCAGTCTTCTCACCTAACTCTCGAACAAGAAAGAAATGACTTTAATAAAGTTAATCTTGTCTAAATTTCCCCGCTGTCTTCCACTAAACTGACGGCCCCCAGCAGCAGCACACATCTGTAAGACTGCATGCTACTTCAGTTTTTCTCACCTTCTAGTTCTTGTAAGCTGCATGCAATAACTCAAAGTAGCAAAGAGCTTTTTTTGGCTTTAACACAGACCTTACCTGTGCGCATGATTAGTCTACTGTCACGCAGTGCATTTTGCAATTTATTCAAGGTCCTGTTGTCCTTCGCCTAGTTTACCAGTCTTGAGTTGTGCAACTGTGTGGTAATTTGTGTCAGCGCCGATTAACCAGGTCAAACCGCTGCGCCGCGAGACGAGGCGAAGAAAATGAAACCGAAGTGAAAATTAAATGAAACACAAATGAAGATAATCAGCCGACTGCTGCTAAATAACAACAGACATAAAAAAAAAATTGGTAGTCTTTAAATGATCTTTGAACGGCTGCTGCAGGTGACTTGCGGCATTTTTAGAAAAGCGCCTTTTTCTAACATTAAGTACATAAAGAGTGTGTTTGCATCACAGGTTGCGACAAAGCTCTCAGGATGTGTGTGCGCAAACGTCGGCGTGCCTGTGTGTACACACCACATCCCTGTCAATTTCCCGTATTTGCGGCAATTTCTGAAGTAATGACAGGTAATCATCAGCAAGGCGATCTGAATAAGCAGCCGCGGTGAGAGCGCTATTCTAAATTCAGCGCTTGTTCAACAGGAGCTTTGCATTTTCCCCCCTCACACTGTTGATATAATGGGTGGGTGGAATGAGGGCACATCATGAACGGTGCAGCATGCCCTGAGCTGTGTGCTAACTCGATGTCAGAGCCACAGTGAGTAATGATGGCAGTGAGGAGACTGGCACAGAGGCAGGGACAGGGCTTATCAGGTTTATGCTGCGGATGATAAAATGTTATATTCAGTTTCAGATTCTAGCGGCAGAGAGAGGGAGAGAGATGATATCTAAAAACTAACCTCACCACTGCAGGCAGGCAATGGCAAAGACAGGATGGCATGTATCGCACACACTACACACACACACACACTCTCTCCATGATACACCTTCTCGAGATTTCTTACGAGTACTAACTTCGCTTCATTTTGGAATTAATTAGCTGCCTGAATATCATCAGTTAATTATCATGATCGGGTCTAGGCAATAATTAAGTTTTCCTCACAGCAATGTGGCAGTTTGATGGCAGCGCAATCTGAGTCCCGCCTCACATAGATACTTTAATGTAGCCGACACAAAACCAGTGATGTCAGTCCTGGATAAGCACAGTTATGGAGTCGGATAACAGCTCGCTCTGACCACGTCGCACCAGTTTTAGCTTTACCTTCGCTTCCAGTCGGGTTGAGAAGTGATTTAATGTTTTATTAATGACATTTAAGGATCTTTATGGCACCTGGTTACATTTCGAGATCCTGAGCGTGACTTAAAGGGGCAATATGTATTTATAGTTAACTAAAACTAGCCAGAAGCTCCTGTAAACACTAGCTAGCACTCCCTTGGTCCCCGAGCTCCCATTCCGAACCGCTAGCAGCACGGCTCACTTAGCTTACGGCGGCTAAAGTAAGCAGCAGTTAGCGGTTACTCCGGTGATAGACTGCCCCCTATTTGTAGCAGTATGAATTAGACAGGTGTGTATTAATCCACCGCTCAAAGTAGTCCCCGGGCATTGTTTTCTCCTGTTTGAGCAATGTTTGTGGAAAACTAGTGCCCAGCTGTTTGAGGAAATTACCTTTTTTAAAAATGAAACCTTATATTTATGAGTCATTTCATGGCAGGGAAGTCAGAAAGCATCACAGGGTTGGTTTTGGTCTCTTCTAGCTTCTTAATCATCTTCTTACGATGAGCAATGTGGTCCGACATGAACTCACAATGATTTTCTGTCAAAGTTGGAGCAGTTTTTGTTAAAAAAAAAAGAGTTTTCCATCTGAGCTGCTTTGTGTCTGTGACTCTCAGGCGTGTGAAGTGGGCGTCGCTAGGTCAGAAAATGGTGATGTCACGTACGTCCGTGCACCAGTCAGGATAAAGGATCGTTTGCCGGCCCCCACACAGTCCTGATGTAGCAGCTCCACTGAGTTTTTGAATGCGCTTTTCCAAACTTTAACATCGCTGCTTATTTGTTCATGAATATTTAATTTTACAGGCAAATATTTGAGACGTAAAACTAAGGTGTTAGGGGCTTTAATTACTATCGTCTTCTTGCTTCGGTTCAGTTTCTGCCTTGTAGTCTTCTTTCAAAGATTTTCTGCTTTTTTTTTAATAAATATATATATATATATATTGTAAAGCACTGTTTGGAAATGTTCTGTATAAACAAAGTTGTATTTTCAATATGAAACACCAGACCAAAGGCAAGAAAAAAAAAGCTTCACTGTGAGTTATGAATAATTATGGGCCCTGTGTGTGTGTGTGTGTGTGTGTGTGTGTGTGTGTGTGTGTGTGTGGGCTGCAGGTATTCACGTACAGTACGTTGTGTGTAGATCTCAAATTTGGACACAATCGATAGTCATTTTGGGCAAAAAACTAGGAAAATAAGGCTGAGGTTATTGTGAAGATGATGAGAAATATTCTCCGAATTTACTGCATAATTTGGAAATACATTAAATAAATTCACTTCTAATATGTAATTATTTACAAAGCTATTACACGGACCGTATGAACGACACAAAAACAGCGTGAAAGCTAAAAGTAACGCTCCTCCTGAGGCTGGAGGGGATGACTGAAGGTGAAGTGTTAGAGCGGTATCAGTGCCCTATCATTAGGACACAGTGGACATACAGCACCTTCTTACTGATACTGTAAAGCGTCTTCACATCGAGACTGTGAAAAGATTTTCTATTCGCCGAGTCCACTTCATCTTCCGTGGCTGCAGTGATGGAATATGGCTGCAATCTGCTGCTTCAATATATTGTATATAAAAATGATATAATAAATCATTATGGAGAGGGGAATGGCTCTGCCGCTCTCCAAACACTGTTGTCCTGTGAACAGCCCTTCTTATTGTCTCTAAATTCAATAGTCCCCCCCCCTCCAACCCACCCGTGCTTCTTTTTATTACTTGTCTCATTTATTGCATAGCGGTGTCTGTTCATATCGGGCTTTGTAAATGAAGTTTTTGCAACAAAGGTTATTGAAATAAGTCCACAGGATCCTAGAGGATAAGTGATGCGGGAGAGAGTTAATTGGCTTTTTGAATGTTGGATCTGAGTGTGACCTGCTCCAGAGCAAGTTACCATGGCGATCCAGGAGCGAAGCACCTTTGTGAGAAAGCCGGAGCTGAGCCCTGCGTTAGCTCTGTGGCCCGCTAATGTTTCTTCATGAGTGCGAGCTCAGAATCCCTTTTGAAGCATGTAGCTGTCGTTTCATAATCTGTTGAGTGTGGTTTCCTCTATTTGCGCCCACTGTTTGAATTTCATTAATAATTCAAAGCAGGGTTTGGAGGAGTTTTGAATCTGCAAGGATCGTGTCCTCTGGGAAGAAAACAAAACAGCTTACTCCACTTCAGGTTGTATCCTTTTCCATAATAGGCACTTCCCCACGGGGCATCAGTCAGCTTTTATTTAATCACATTTTATTACCTCCTCAGGTCGACCCAGCGCCGGGGTACCAGTGAGCAGGATGGCCCGCTTGGCACTCTGAATGAGAGGCACCAGAAGCTTTGTCCGTGCTGCGTTCCTGGATTTGAGGTAATGCGACTCGTCCACCACGACCACCGCGAACCGCTGCCTGGTCAGAGCTTCCACCAGGGGGCGGGCGTCTGTGGTGAGCAGACCGTAACCCAGCACCGTCACCTTACTGCTGCTGATACCCCTGGAGGGACGAGCGCACGCGCGCACACACACACACACACACACACACACACACACACACACACACACATGCAGATTAAGTGTCTCATGTATCACCAGTAAAACAGCTTCAGTTCTTTCTTAGCAGAGCAAACACTACTGATTGTTTCGAGGACAAAATGACAGAAAATAGTAAGGTGAATTCTTCAAATATATAAATATATCAGGGAACAAAATGTTTACAAAATCATGTTTAATTCAGCATTTATTTCTGTTATGAAGCAATTTTAATTTTTAGGAGCTTTAATGACAAGTTTACAATGTTAGCGTTTTAATTTTGGGCTTGGTTTACTCCATCTAGCTGGGATAAAACGATAAACAAAAGATAATGGGGACTATTCTGAGCTGAGACTCATCTTTCATCCAAGTTTCATGGAAATCCATTCAGTAGTTTTTGTTTAATCCTGATTACAAACCAACCGACCGACCAAACAACAAACAAATGGGTGAAAACATAACCTCCTAGGCAAAAGTAATAAATGTGTTCATCAGTCTACGCCCTGACGTCCCTACCCCCACTGGTTCCTAGTGAAGACACGCATCTTTAAAAATGACTCACAAAGTTACATTTTTTAAGAAGAGTGAGTCACTTCCTGAGAAAGCTGGCCACTGTGGTTTCGTGCAAAATTGTGTATCCGTCTTTAATCTTTACATCCGATTAGTTGATAAGCAAAATATAGAAAATAGCCACCTTTATCCTTCAAACTGCAACTGTAGTCCACACAGGAGTCGCCTTTACCGTTGACAAATGTGTGTCAACAGCTAGAACGAAATACAAACTCAACACCTTTTCAAATGCTCTAGTGTTTATTGACTTGGCGACTGAGCCCACAAGGTAAAGTAAACCAGAGTGTTTAAAAAAGGGAGTGTGGACTTGATAAACGCTAAGATACACACAACACACACACACAAAGTGGCAGACACAAACTAGGGCCGCAGGTCTTTTCATACACCTCCTCTTCTCTAGTGCTCAAGAAATCCATTTCTGGGCTGTATGGCAATTTCTATATTTTCCAGGTGATGTGCACACAGATACACATGCACAGTCACGGATAAACAAACAAAACACAGCGGCGGCACTCAGCAGCATGAAACTCAATAAGGATCTCTTAGAAAATCAAAAACATTCCCAGCATCTGGCAGCGTCTAATTCTTCGCCCTCGCCACACACGCATATCCAAGCTGAAATAAACCTGAGGTGCCATTCATGTTCTACAAAAGAACAAGTGAGTCAAAATACCGAGAGGAGGTGCTGCATAATTTTTTTTCCTGCCTCCCCGTTCAGTCATTAACACATCCAGTTCAAGGACACGTTTTCCCCAGAAGGCTTTCACAACCTCTTTGCGCCTCATCTGTGATGTGAGGTGGAGAGGGTTTTTTTTTTCCCCCCCCTCCAAGTCACAGATATAGAAAGTTTGTTTCATTGAAAAATAAGTACTAGGAGAACTAGGGGAAAGTTGAGATGATAATAAAAGTAGCCCCTAAACTTGAATCAATATAAACAGCCGTGAAAATGAGCCGCATTTCTCCACCACAGCATTTTTTCCACTTCCTGCGTTGAAAATATTCCAGCACTTGTTCAATATTGCAGACGCTGCCGTGACATGATTTGTCTGTCAGCGCTGTCAAACATCGGCCCGTGCTGGCTCCTGACATCGAGGGACACTTTGAGATTAAATTGTCAGCCGAAACCGCTCCGTCTATCACAGCGCCTCACTTTCACACCAAGAGTGTTTTATTTCTTCTGCTTAGGTAAATTATTACCACGTGTAGAAGCAGAGGGCGTAACAAGAGACATTAGATACTGCCGAGCTGCTTGTTATAAGGACCTCTTAAGTTCAAATAATGGCAGCAACCTTCCACTTACATAATCCGATGTACAAAGAACATAATCCACAGGATTAGGTACTTTGCATAGATATCCAAACATATTTATAAGCTCTAGAGAGGCCTTGTACGCCCTGCTGAAGAGAATAAATGTGCAAAATGTGTCCATAACTGTGAGATAATGTACAACAATTTTGCCTTGAAGGAATTAAAAATGTAATCTTCAAGTGTGTTTATATGCAAAAATGCAAGAAATTCACTTGTTTCAGCATCAAATGTAGAAATTTGCTGTTTGTTTTTAGTCAACTCTGATAATAAAGTCTATATTTTTGGCTTTTGGACTGTTGGACAAACAAAACAAGCAATTAAAGACTTCACTTTGGTGTCTAGGAAAATGTGTTATGTAGACCAAATGGTTCATTCAAAAGAATTAAGCAGTCAACAGTGATCGATCCAATAATGACAGCTGAAAAATAAAAATCTCTCTAAGATGTCTGCACCTCAACGATTAATGATTTGATTTTCTGACCATGTGACCTTTCACTGACAGAAGCATTAATTGCAGCTAGTTTTTTTTTTTTTTACCATAATTAGAAGCATTCAAAAGGATGAATTTCAACATATTTCCTTCGAGTTTTGACTTTTTGGCTCTCAAACTGCAGCTTCAATAAACAGTTTGACTGAGGCTTTATCAGTTTGCCAATATTAGTCTTTCATTATAAAACAGATTATGAACCAGTCAGTGTCATCCACAAACTGACGTGAAGAACTAAATTAAGTTTGCTGATTACATATTTAATCCGAATATATTCTAAGAAGAGATTTTATGAAAACATTCCTACAGAGAATACATCTGTAGTGGAATAAAATTCTTACATATTGCACCTTTAAAGCCACATTAATGATTTTTTTTGGCCACTTGGGGGCGGCAGAACAGGATGTCAACACAATCTCGACATATTATTAACTTGTAAAATTGTTATGCTGTTTGCAACAGTGTTAGCGAACAGTTGATCCAGTTACATATCCAGGAGACAAAACATTAGCAAGATTAGCATTTATGTGGCCTTGTGCTTCTGTCTATTCAATCAATATTCTCTTTTTTGGTCTGTTTTGGTCTCCACCAACTCCTCTTTTTAGCTGCTAAGTGCTTCGCTATATTCACCAACTAGCCACTTACCTTGTCTGTTTGCCATTTGAAGCAGCCCAGGTAGTTAAAAGCAAAAATGATGAATGCTAATGTTGCCGTCCTTCTTCTGAATATGACAATATGAATATAACAAGTTTGTCATATGTGCTTGAATGGCAATAATATGTCAATGTTGTGCTCTTAGCTCGTTTCCCCCATGTGGCAAAAAAATTACATAAATTAAGACTTAAGAGGGTCAGAAATGTCAAATCCTAGATCTAGTTACAATAAAATGAGAATCTAAGCTGACTGAGGTGGTTGGGAGGGGGGATGTGGGGATGACCTACATGGTGTGGCTCTTGTTCTCCACCAAGTTGATGTCCCCAGGCTGCAGCTCGGGGATCCACCTCTCCATCTCCTCGATCCAGGGATATTTCAGGGACGAGGGCACCACCACCAGGAGGGGCCACTCCTTCCTGAAGGCGTACGCCACCGCGATGGCCTGCACCGTCTTCCCAAGACCCATCTGGACCGACCAAATCAACACATGGCGAAAGGGGGAGAAAAACAAGTCAATCGGGCGCCGACTCTGTGGTAAATTGCATATGACGGCTGAGCTGATGTGAGGCCCAAGAGTAATAAGGTCTCAGAATGATTCTTGTGTCAAAACTGATTAGACACGTGGGAGTGCTGCAGAGGGCTGACAAATTAATTTGGAAGGCATGCAGCGAAGTCTCAGGTTCATTTTTTGGGGGGAAAATAGATTTCCTGAGCAAGCGTTGTGTGTGCTTACCTCATCGGCAATCATACATCTGTAAAACAAAAGGAGAGAAAACTTTATCAGATGAGTTTGAAGACTAGGAAATTGTTTTGGAGGGCCAGCAGGCAATAAATCTATATAAAGCTGCTATAAAAAGACAGAGTTTGAGTTTGCATATGAAGACAACACCCATCGCACATGAGGGCTTTGCTCAAGGGCACTACAACAGCATTCAGAACAGGGGATTTCTTGGCTTGTCCTTTCCTGTCACAGCCCGACTTCTCAAACCTTTCAGGCCACAGACTCACCTCAGACTCAGCTGCTCTTGGACACATTACAAATCTGTCACTTCTAATTTAGCTCTGCTGTGGGACTTTGTTTCAGTTCGAGAACCGTTGCTGCTATTCAGTATTAATGTTGTTGCTCCTATTGAATATTTCTGTGTCTGATGCAGCTGAGAAACAGTGCTCACTGTGTTGGGGTTCATCAACATCCAAGCAAAAGAAAGTCACATGTTGGCTGTAAAACAACAATAACGACTTGTTTTTCATTATTTCTGTATCTCAAAGAATTGACAGATTTACAAGGTCCCATATTGTCGAAAAGTCAGATTTCTGTGTTTTCTGATTAGAAAGCAGGTCTAGGTGCTATATACATATAGTGAAAGTATCAAAACATTCAATCCACAGACAGTTGCACACAGCCCATATTCAGAAACTGTGCCTTTAAAGGAGCAGTCACGATTTCCGTGACATTGTGATGTCACAACTAACAGGCCTGCGAGAGCTGACTGGGCTTTTCAGGACAGAGCGTTCTGATAGAGGTGCTGCAGCAATGAACAGTATGAGAAAACTAATGTGTTTTTTGAACATTAAAGCAACTAAACACCTAAAATAAAAGCATGAACCTGAAAATAATACAGGACCTTTAATGTTGCATTACAACTCACAAATTCAAATGAACTTTAGGAAGGAGTGGAGCGTATTTAATTGCGTTCACCGAGCCAGCATTCCATTAATTATCACACTGATAAAAACAGTAGGAGTAGGATGACAAGTTATTAATTAAATGTTGCTTCACAAATGAATCCATTTGTGTTGTATTAAGGTTTTTTTTGGCTTAGATTGCACTGATGTAATTTAGATTTTAAGACTCACTTCTCAGTACAAATCAGTTCTCTTACCTCAACACTGTTGTCCTTTTGACGGCTGTGTTTTGTTATGAGACGCCAGGCAGTTTAAGCCCAATTTTAACCCCTAATTGGTCACCCCTGACTAATTTTAGAACTGACAATCGGCATGTCAGAAATTTCGTCCGGCTTGCTTGCAGCGTGAGCAGTTTCACAGTCTAATTTCCCAAATGGCTGCTGTCAAAAGACAGATTATAAAATGCGGTGAGCTTGTTTAAATATTATCGGAGAAGTACTTTCCACGGTGTGTCTACCGTAGTCTTGAGTGATAGGAATAAAACTGACCTTTGCTGCAGAACAGACAGACCAGAGCATCTTCCAGACATCTGCGGCTCCATATTTTTCCCCTTCTGTGGTTTCCATTTCCATTTAGAAATGCCCAAAGTAACTTCCAATCTATTTTTTGTTGAAACTGTTAGTCATCTTGTTTTAATAAACTCGGAAAGGAACTACTAAACTAATGTTAAAGGTGCACTATGTAGTTTTGGGAAAGAAATTTTAATCATTATCAATTTTTATGCCTAAACAAACGCTCTTTGTCTTCATGACTGAAAGAACTGTTATTAATTACATCAGTGGCCTGAACAATGATGATGCTGATACAGACTGTTTGTCTAAACATATCTTTTTTTCTAATCCTGATTCTTCCTTTATTCACATTTTTAAGAGAGCCTGCAACTGAACCTTCAACTACGATAAAAGTAACAGCTCACCTGTCTGGCTGTCTCTGATATGAAATGTTTTAGCAACCGTGTAACAGCCAGCCAGCTCCCCCTTTACACTAGACATTATAAAGGAACAATGAAAGCGCGACACATTCCTCAGCTGAAGTTGTCCCCGCGGAGAAAGTGCAGATAGATCAACCTCTGCTTCTCCCTGCCCAGTGGGTTTGGGGCCTATTGTCATGACCTTGCTTATTCATAAATGCTTCCAACATCATGTCAGAGCAAACAGTGCAACAGAGCAGCTCTGAATACCTCAGACACAGTCTCTCATTATTCTTTCTCCTCCTCCCTCTCCTCCTCCTCCACCTCCGCTTCCTCCCCCCATCTCCGCCCCATTTCTCTCTTTCAGCTGAGGAACATGATTAATGTGCACCTTGCCACTGGTGGTTTTTCTAATTGCCAGCACACCGGCCCAGTCAGCGCATTGCGCACACACACACACACACATATGTGCACACACACTCACACAGGCCAGGATGTGTGTGAAAAATGCACACAAAAGAAAAGATATGCAAAAAAAATGATATACAGTATATGAAGTGCGCACACACATGCACACACATGAGCTTCCACACACACACACACACATATATGTGCTTGCGCATACACCCACCCACACACCCACCCACACTCGCACACTGGGGAGGGAGTGCGGCTGGGGCAGGTGCTTGCCATTTCTCAACACATTAATCATCCTCCTTTAAATAACCTGAGTGTCGTCTTGACGGTTTGAGACTGCGAGGATGCTGCAGTGCTGTTGCCTGACAACGGCACGGTCCCCGTCGCCCCGTCTTTCTAATGTTATCTCTGAAACCCACAAGCCACAAAGTGTCAGGAAATGGGCTCCCCTACCTCCCGGAGCTGGCTACGATGATTTGATGGGTTTGACCCCTGCACGGTGATGTGTTGTGTGGCCCAGTGTCTAACCCCAATCTACCAGCACTGTTAGGGTTCTCCTCTGAGTACCGGACTTGTAGTGCGATGTGGTCAATGGACGCTGCACAAAAGGCTGACTCAATGGGTGCTACAGTCCGCCATGCTCGGATCTCACACACAGTTATGGGTTCAGAGTGCAGTTTTTCTGTATTTCGTGAATGACCTTAAAATTGGTTTACTTTTAGGGAGGCGGAGGAGGATGTTTTAATAGTGTGTGTGACTTTACAAGGGAAAGTTAAACTCAAGCTATATGGGGCAATGCACAACTAGTGTTTGGCTCACAAGTTTTTTTTTTTTTTTTCAAGCTTAAGCACCCTTCTGCTCACCCAAATCTATCAGAGAGCTCTTTAAATTCAGTTTGCTGAGTAGTGCTTAAAAATAGACAAAACTTTTTGTACTTGCTGGACAATGGTTACGCACACCCAGGCTCTCTCTTTGTCTTTTGTGGAGTGAAATGTTTTGTTTTTTTTCATCTGCTTTTGTCTAAACTTACCAGTGATTCAGTTTATTGACTTTTTTTGGTGTCCGTTTGTTGGTTGGTTTGTCAGCAGGATTTCACAAAAACTACTGAATGGATTTCCATGAAACTTGGATGGAGGATGGGTCTGGGCCCAAAACAGACCCCATTTGGTGCAGATCCAGGATTTCTTTCTCACTGTCTCGAACACTGTGAGATCATTTTGATCATTTTCATTAATTTCTCAGTGAATAATGTATAGATCTTGATGCAAAAATATGCTCTGCTGAGTGCCATTCTAGTTTTACCATATATTTTAATAGCATTTCCCCACAAGTCGACATTTACATTACTTACATTTTTATTTTATGTTTTAACCATATAGAAACAATCAAGAAATAAACAAGAGAGACAGAAATAACCATAAAAAACTAAATAATGACCTGATTAATTAGGCGTGCCGCAGCTAAGACTGGTGACAAGCTGATAGCTAGCGGTTGTTACAGAAAGGCTACACGGTGAAGAGCAGTGAGACTATGAAACTTGAAACACAATGTTCCACTGACTTTATAGTCTTTCTCAATAGGCAGAAAATGTAGAGTAACAATTACAGATGCAAAGAAGAGAGATACAGTCAGCAAACTAATTAAGTAATATCAATTATACACAGAAATATCCCTCTAAACGTTGGCTAACATTAGCCACCGCAAGCTACCGGTCAGACCAGACCAAGTCAGACTAAAGCAGGGGGTGTGTTGGGTTGAGCAGTGATGCCTTTTACTGCATATGTATTTAACCTTTTCTTTCAAACTCACAATGGTCAGTCTCACAATGCAAAGTGAATGCTAAATGATCATGTTGTCTGATGGTATGTACTGTAGGTATTATGCGACTGTTCTCTAACATTGTGGCTGTGCTTAATCATTTTCAATCCTGGTTAAGCACAATGTACATAAAGATTATGTGAATGTATGTTGTGTTTGGCTCTAATGATTCATTAACTATGAAGAGTTAAGCTTCCTGAACAGATAAACTTATTGTTTATGTTGCAATACTCGTTAAAAGTGTTTCCCACCTGCATAAATCTTCTCTCTAAACACACAAACTGACCCAGCAGGCTGCAAAGTTTATTTATCATGTGTAGCCTCTCTACTTTGTTTCTCTAAAAACCTCTTCTTTACATCCTGGATGGATACTATCCAAATAATGGAAAGTCGGCTATTAAGTTAACGTGTTATTGATGGTGGCTTAAATTACATTCTTCATGCTGCATAACAGAATGCATCTCCTGCTGTCCTCATAACACAAAAATATAATACGCTCTTACATTTAAACCTATAACAAATTTCATGCTTAATTAGGAGAAAATGGACTTTAGAGCACCTTAGCCAGTAAATACTGTAACTGAGGCACTTTTAATGACTTAGGAGAGGCATATCCTTACTTTTAAGATAATACTGGACCCAGCATCCCTCCTCAGATTATGAGTCATTATTTTTAACTATGGCTACACAGACAGTCCATGCACCGCCTATGACGTGAAACACTTTTGCCGTCAAACCAGAGGCCAGGGCATTTTTGGCTGAACCAAGAATAAGTAAGGGCTCAAATTATGTAACACTTGCCAGCAGCTGTCCAAGACAGGTTTCAACAGCAGTGCTGAAAATGTTATTTTGTATCTAACAAAAATCAGCAAATTCTGTAAGTGACAGAGCAGCGGAGCACCAAAGCTGCTGAACACCAGCTTTCATACTGATACATGTCCTTTTTGTCTGCATTAAAGGGGCACTCTAGTGATTTTATACGTGAACATCAGTTTAAAAGTCACGAGGAGTACTATTCAGTCTGTGAAAACAGTTTCATAATGTCCTTTGTAGCTCTGGAGGGAGCTTTCTAATGTGTGAGAAAAAACAACCCCTAATGATGTCATTAGCTCGGGGTCATTGACTACGGATTTATTACAGAAAGCCTGTGTTACAAATTGGGTGAACTGAGTTCGGAGGAAGGTCTGCACATCTGGTTCCGAAAGTGAATTGCACTCTGATGGTGTTTCAGAAAATCCTTATATAAAGAGTTTTAAGCCTGGAAGCAAGTTAGGTAGATGAAAAAAAATAGACTTGGAGCAGGTCAAAGACAGTGCTGTTACACATTGTCAGTTGTAGTACTTCTACTTGAATTTTTTCTTCTTAAAACAAGGTTGATTTCATACAGACTTGTGGCTTCTACAGGAACACATACCACGATCTCATAGCTAGAGGGAAGTCTATCTTTGATGGTTATGACATTATGGCGAATAATCAACATCCTCGATTCAATGGTTGGGATTTTAACTTAAAGAATAAACCTCACCGGTGAGCTCTATTAAGAATAAGCATTGTGCTACATCGTGGGAAATATAGGACACAGTGTTTTATTTCAAGTATTGATTATTTGCCCAAGTTGTTAAAGGCCTTGAGAAAGTATTTGCTCAGTTGGCTTCTTACTTGTCTTAAAAGAGTGTTTTAAAAAGGTGCATTGTGGGTAATGTAGGCACCAGTTTTTGAAAAGGAAGAAGAATACGTCGAGTAAAAAATGTCATATCTCTGGTTCTGCTGTATCGATTTTAATCATTCAAAAAATACGGAAGATTTGTTGTGCTATTAAAGAGTCTTTGTTAAAAGTTGTTGGTTGTTGTACTTAATTTATCTTACACGGACGGACTTTGAAAGGACTCGATTGCGCTCCCACTACTGTAACTCCCAATGTGCCGCTGAGGAGCTCAAATGATTTTATGTAACCACTCTGTGTACAGTCTCTATATTATGAACACAACTTACAGGCAAGTAAAAATGTGATGTAAATACATCAACGTGTATGTGTACGGAGGACAAACTCTCTGGAGTGGAATTCTTCTCTCAGTAATTTGAGCATCACAGCAAGAGACAGTCTGCTTATTGATCTCCTCTCGCATCAGCAGAGCAGGCCTTATTCAATAAAAGCCCGGGCAGTCACTTATAATAATATTTTGGACAAATCAGAGCAGGGTGGACATACAGTGCATCACATGGCTGGCTTCGAGCCACAGTCAACATCTTAATGGAAGTGACCAAGAGGTCTTAATGGATGTACTTTTACTCCAAATTGATGTTTTTGTACCACTCAGTACTGCATTTCACAGATAAATGTCGCTTTTAGAACAGCTGAATATATATGGATGTCAGCACTCAAATGAGACACTTCCGAACCAACTTTCCAAACAATACAATCAACCACATCTCATGGGTTTTTATTGTCACGCTGTACCACAACTTTCCCACATTATCCCTCATCTGACTCCATAAAATTCACTCACCCTCCTACACAGATCGGTACAGCGGGCTCCATAAGTATTTGAATTGCAACAACATTTGATGTTTTGGTTCGCTACCCTTGATGCTCTGGATGTGAAAAGACACAATGACTGTGAGATTTAAAGGAAAAATCCGCCCACGGATCCTCCCACACTGTTAGATATCCGACATCAATCTGTGATGTTCAGTGCATTTCAGGAGTTATTTTATAATGAAGGGCTGCCATTTATTTTTTCAGCCTGCCTTATCTGGTTCCAGCTCAGGTAGTGATATCCTACATTTCCCAGAATTGTGAAAGTCTGCGGCTGCATTGCATTTCGGTCTACTCATGTTATTGTACGTAGAATTACTGCTATTTCCGCCTCTTATACAATGAGTCTTAGTCTCAGTGGGAAAATAGAGACTGTTTTATTTCGAGGCTCTTTTCAAGGATGTTGAATGAACAAATAAAGAACAGCAGGGTGCCTGAAATACATAGAAAGATCGAGATTACTGTCAATAAAATTACCATTTTTAGCTTGTAATCATCTTTACTGTCTGTCTGTGTGAATGCACACAGTTGTGGATATGTGGATGAAAGGGTGCGCTGCAGTGGGCTCAAAGATCTGCCTAATTAAGCATTTTAACCTCTTAGGCACTGTGTTATCACAAATTACTATTTTTCTATCATGTAGCAACCAGCGTGGTTTTCTCTACCATTATAATGGTATACCGTCAAAGCCAGATGAATGTAAAATCAATGTGGAGAGCATCAAAACCAACTAAATGATGTTTATAGTTGGACCCCAGTGACAGGTTTTGTCTTTAAGCTTTCTTGGCCATTGTTTATTTATTATCTGTTTTATCTGTAATTATAAATGGTCCAAAATGATCTCAAATCACATATTTTTTATTGACAAACATAAAATTTTCTTTGGCAAGGACCCTCAACACCCCACGCAAAATACGTGCACCAAAGTCTTTCACAAACACAGAAGGAATGTGAGGGAATAACACAGAAAATGTAAGCTATTCCGACGTGCTTGAATATGGGCTGGCATCCCGTGTTTGTGGAGATATGGTACACACAACAACAACAACACTGCTGGAAAAGATTCCAGAGGAAACATTGACTAGAATATGGAGCAGGTGGTGTCCTAAAATGGCTTCATATTTTCATGCTAATGGATGGTACTACCATTTTGGCAAGATGATAGCATGTTTGGCTATCTAGCTAATTACCTTGTAAGCGTTTCGTCCAAGGCAAAGGAGCACACCATGTTATGCTACATTACACTAAAAAAGAAAAAAGCCAGTTCCCAACTAAAACATCTACACTGATGTAGATTGATGGCCACACCTGTGTCGAAGCTAGTCCTGGATGCTATAAGAGTTTAGCTAACATTAGAAGCTCTATCCTACACTCCAGCCTTCCCAGCCAATGTTACCAGAGATAGCGTTACATTTCTTCCCTTTTTGTATTTTCAACCAGCATGTTGTCACTTTTTACATACATGTAGCTAAACAGCCACACAGAGTTGTTAGCATGAAGTAATCAGATGTTCTCATCAACTGGTGAGGATACTGATTTTTTTTTACCCAGCTTTAGCCTCATCTTATAGCACGGTTTGATGTATGTAGCCATATTTAAAGACGCTAATGTTAGTTAACGTTATTAAAGATTATTTGAGAATTACATCTACACAGGCATATTAAGATGGAGACAACACCTTTGCTTTTGTGGCTAAATAGTTATGTCATTGTTATATTTATGTGAAAAAAACAACTACATAATAGCCTAAAATCATGGCAGTGCTCATTCTACTTTCAGGCTCCTTCTACCTATAATATCTTGCGCTAATGCCACTTCTCCCCGTCTCCAGAGAGAAGCACTGCTCTTACTGTCACACTGATGCCAATTGACTGAGGTAACTGTCCACACAGTGCGGCAAGAGCCAATTGACTTCTGACCCACCCGTGTAACAAAGCAGTGCCTCCCAGTGTTCCTGAATCAATATGGCCGCTCCGCATCACAGCAGCGGCGCTCAGATTGGCTCCCCCTGTGCTGACCTTACAGAGAACCCTAGCGTACATCGACTGGTCGGAGAGAAGGAAATGGACAAGCCTTGACCCGCTCCTGCAGCTAATGCTCAACACAGCCAAACACTCGCGGACTTAAGGGCAACTGAGAAACTTCCCCTGGACTGGTAATTGTTTTCAAAGATACAACCTGGAGTCTATCTGACCTTATGAATTTAGAATATATTCACACACGCTCTTGGCCTTTTACTTGCTTCTTTAGCTGTTATAACATATTGTACCTTGGTTAAAATCAGAGTTTTGGTACCACCTTCCTTAAGGCTCCATTAGGTCAATTATCTATTTAAACATGTCGTCCTATTAAAAGGTGCCCTTTGGAGATTTTTTTGTAAACAAATAGTTATGTTTACGTCCTGTGTTTCTCACCAAAATGCACTCTGAGTATCCTTTCTCAACACTCTTGGGATTTGCTGCTACAGCTTTACTTGGTCTAGTATGACCACTAGCTTGTGGTGGCTAATGTTAGCTAATGCTAGCAAAATTTAGATAGATACTGCTGTATACAGTGAGTGACATTAGTGCGTGAGATTGTTGACTTAACGGGTCTTCGCTACTTGTGCTACTGCAAAGCTACATTTTAGCATTTCTGTTTTAGCACACCATTATCCTGTTACAATCACAACCAAAGTGGCTGCTGTTTTTCTCTTAAAGTTTCCATTTCTTTTTCCTGTAATTGGTTGTGACCGATGTGTGAAGCTTCTACGTAAAGATAAAAGAAGCTACTTGCATTCTTCTATGACACTGTCAGACAACAGACTTGATTTGAAAGCACTTGGTAGCAATAAATCAATATTTACACACTGCAGAAGTGGAGTCGGAGGTAAGGCTACAAACCCAGAGGGGGAATGCAATGTTCTTAAACAGAGCCACTGAAAAATGAACAACAGACCTACTTATCGAATCATTTCTCTTGACATATTATTTCTGATTTGCAAGATGCAAGCTGGCCTTTATATGTAGATTAGATATTTGAATGTTGTTCTGATATCAAAGATGTTGCTTCACTTAAAAAAAAAACTTCATAAAATGTAAATGGCTGAGCATCAGCACTGCTTACCGTCCGTTCTTCGATAACGCAAACTCCACTCCCTCCCTTTGGAAAGCCATCAGGCGCTGCAGGAGCTTGTGAGGAAGGCCTGACAGTTGCTGTGACCATCTTGTATCACAGCAAGAGGTCTGTAGGCCATTATCATCCATTTCCATTAGTAAGTCCTCATCAGTTTCTCTGCCCCTTGCTCAGTCAGCCGGCTCTGATTTTAGACTGGAAAAAAAAACATTGTTATATGGGGATGTACATTTGAAGGTGCCCCTATGTAGGCTAGGTTTAGTCTGAATTAGTGGATATTCATTACTATTAGACATTTTTCATCAAATTGATTTCTGAGCTAATATTGTTTTATAATAATGGTGAGAAACTATCCTCTGCTGCCTACTTGCTCTGACAGGAATACTATTATTAGAAGCTGGATGACGCAGTATTGTGGCCGAAGAAAGTCAGAATTTTAGAGAGATGGCAGAAGATGCCCGTCTCAGCCGCCCCCAGTTACAGCAATAGCATTTTATGTGTTGCCTCACCTGGCACTGTCCTGGTCAATCCAGACAACCTCATGTAATTATAGTTATCATTGGGTGTGCACCAACATCCCCACAAAATCATTACTGTGTCTGAAGCAGTAACAACTTCCTATAACACAGTGTCGCCCAGGTAGAAGTTAGAGTACAGTCTGTGTCTACAGTTCTTTGCGAAAGTCATATATTTTATGTGAGGTTAATATCATGTAAGCGGTTGGTATAATATAAAAAATAATTCTTATTGGAATTATTTTAGATTACCTCTCTTTCTTTCATGCTAACATCACTCAAGAATTCATCACCATACTGAATCCTTAAAGAGACAAAATGGAAAAATTCAAGATGAAAACATGCAAAAACTAAAATTATCAATAGAATAATGTGAATAACAGTTCTGCTGTTATGACACGTAACAGCATATATGCAAAGATATATACTGAAGTTAGCATGCTAACCAGCTCGTCCCAAGTCCATGTGCTAGAAGTGTAAACACCAATGTTCCCCCAGTTCTCTTAACTCCCAGTTTGGACTGCTAGCTGCATGGCTAACTGAGCTAACTAGCTATGCAGCTACAGTTAACAGCAGTTAGTTGTTACGCTAGCAATATGCTAACCCCCATTTGTTTTCAATTCGACAGGTTGTCAATTCCTACATATTGCTCCTTTAATTACACCTATGATGCTTCCTTGCATACACTATTATGACTGTGTACTTAGTGAGGCTTATTCCGTAATAACAACTAAAATAATTAATTTGCAAGTTGTTGTTTTTTACAAAATTGCATTATGGTAAGACTTTCTCATCTGGAAGGCAGTATCCTGCAGTTTTCTGTGAGCTAAAGTTATGTATTAAGTTCCCTTCCTTGCTTACCTTTTACTTTATCAGCGAGATATTAGAGGACTTACAGTACAAGACGCGTTGTCAAGTTAAGGGCAGACAACAGGCAATTAATAAACGCTTAAATAGCCTAAAAACTAATTTATAGTTCATTATAATACCTAAAACAATGATGTAGTTAGCGCATCTTTAGCTAGAGCTAGCAAAATAAACCGGAAGTACAGACTTGCCTACGGAAATAAAAGCACCGCTCGTATAGACAGCAAATGAATACACATATTCCCTTTTGTAAGCCCTTTAGCTGTTTTATTTTGAATGTTTACACCGGATACGCATTTATGTTTGTATATGTTGTATTTGACACTGGTTTCTAAACACCCAGCATCCCCTATGAATGGACAAACTAGCAAGCTAACATAAGTATACATGTGTACGTTAGTAATGTGTGTTTAATGCAACATGAACGTTACAGTGTGCTCCTCTAAGCAGAGCCGAATTGGTCACAGACAGTGTTGTTATGATATTGTGACTCGGGAGCACTACTCGGTCACATAAAAATACACGAAAACTGTTGTATTAGTCAAATAAGCCAAATAAGAGGAGAACAGTGGTACTCGTGTATGTGTGTGCGTGGTTTTCCTACCCGACGAGACAGTGGACTGAAGTGCAGCAGTCAAAATGGTTAAAGAAACAGCGGACTGAGCAGAAACATTGAAAAGTTTCGCGGTAAATTCAAGGTTCACTCGGTTTATATACCACGAGACATCCGCAGCACGCAGTTATTATCACTGAGGATCCTGTGCAACTTCCTGACACTTCATGATATAATTAAAGCACAGTTCACCCAACAGTATAAACACATCACATCAGTGTGAAAGGATATGTCAGAGAAATGACGAGACTGGCGTACGAACTCGCTGCTTGCGTGCTGCCATAACGCAAATACTCCAGCAACGACAAGACGTGACATATTTTCAACACCCTACGTGTCGGACGTAAGGAGCTGACGCACTCTCTCCCAGCCTGCTGCTGGACTCCGCCGCCTCTCCTTCACTCCGCCACAAACACTAGCTACTTCACCTTCGGTAGAGACTACGGCTGTGCACCGATTGTAAACCAAAAGCGGTAAGGCAACATTAGATATCTGCAGTATCATGTCCAACATTTACCGGTTCGCGAGTAAAATGTCAACCGGGTAGTTGTAATCATGTAACACGAGCTAGTTAGCAGTAAACATCTCTCTTGCTAGTGCGTGACAGCGCAGAGCGCCGGTGTTTGGCCGTTTTCAAGCGTTAGCAAGCCACAGTGCCAGGTAATAATCGTTAGCTTAGCCCCGACACGATCCAAAGCCAAATGTTGCTCTTTAGCGTTGCCTTGCTCTTCGGCCAAAGTACACACCTCGCAAGCAAACACCGTGTCCAAATTGTAAGCGGCCATACTTAAATTCGGCGTTCGTCCGAAAAACCGAGCAGCAGTCATTTTATAAATGCAGCACAATTCAATAACTTTCAGGCCTGGCTCGACTGTTTCTTTCCTGGTAATATGCGGCAACCAACAGTCTGCACTGAGGTTAATTGTTAGCCATTTTAATAAACGGAGCTTCAGTTGTGTTGTCGCGCTGCTTGGTTAAATGTCTTATCCGCCGAATTTTAGCAACATGGATCGATTATTAGATTGAAATGTCACATGTCGTTCGGGGTTCGTCGATACCAAGGGAACATTAAAAATGCAAAATTTGACATGGAGTCTGGTGCAACGGACTCGCTGTTCTACAGCGAGCCAAAGCTATAGATTACTGGCGTTTAAGTTCCACTGCCCTGAATGATTAATCAGAACAAATACATTTACTTTCGATTGATTCTTCACAGCTTCATCTATGCTGTAATACGAACCGTGGTCTCTTGTCTTTGTGGTTGATTGTCAATGAGACGATTTCTTGGTCGATGTGAGTTTATAATCAAGCCCACGTATCAATAAGGGCATCTAACATTGCGCAGTTACCATATAAGTACCAGGGAACCAAGTCAGAGTTAACTAAATAAGGGCAAAAGGGGGTTAATGTTGTATTTGGTTTGATAAATATAATTATGCAATGCCAATCACTATCAGTAAAATAAGTCCTCTAATGGTGGTTGTATACAAATTAATTTTAAATATGAATAAAAATGAATGGTGCAGTGTAGATTCTCGTATAAAAAGATTTTGTGAAGGAACTAGTATATGTTGTTAATATTACCCACACTGTTTTCAGTAAACAGTAAAAGACCGTAAATCATACATCTATTAAGTCATTCAGTTCTTGTTTAATAAGTAACCCATGCCCAGTACAGTCCCGATGCACTAACCCTGTCAATTATCGCCTCATAGACTTGGTAGGGACTGACAGAGATGGCAGTGAAAGCTCATAAGTCGCCACCACCGAGGCTGAGCATCATGACGGTATCATTTTCATTAAGGTACCAGCGGAGCCTGGTGGGTGGAGAGTGGATGCTGGTTCACTTCCTCCGGCTGCTGTTGCAGAGAGCCGAGATGATGTGTTCATCTTTGCAGGGGCTTGCAACTGTGCTGTCCAGCGATTATGCTACATGTATTGTCAACTGTGTGTATCCTTCAACGTGTTTTGGGAAAATGTGAACACGATGAATTCGCGCGTGTGCATGCAGATAAATACCAACATCTGTTTTTAGTGATGGCTGCAGGAAAGTTGCACTAAATCTTGGCTCAAGCGCTCTCTTGTGCTTGCTTGCACCCCTCCAGAAGGCTTAAAATAAATGCTAGTAATTGTTTGCTAAAACTGTTTCACCTGCGGCTGCTCAGGTCCACCACAGCCGCTACCTTGTTGACCGTTCATTACGCAGGGTTAGGGCGTATTTGGAGCTGATGACATTATCAGATATTGAGGTTGAGGGTGCTGTGTAATAGCTCTCACCAAAGATGTGGCCCAATGACTAAATAATTCATCGCCTTTCCGGGGGGGGGTGGGGGGTGGGATCTCTCTTTCCTCTAATATTTGGTCCGGGCCATTAAATAATTCATCCGCCTATCCATAAATTGTTTGCTCAATCGGTGACCTTTTCGTGGGATTAAGGAAGCACAATAATAAATTCTTCAGAGACCTGGCATAACGAATGGTACAATTATGAGGCAGCGTTGGATCGGATCGGTTGTCGCAGCCCTGGTGTTGGTTGCTAAGTGACAGCAGGAACTTTTCCGCCCGCTGTGTTTGCTGTTAAAGTCTTGAGTGACTGAAAGGACAAAAACAATCACATTATGGCAGTCTAGACTTGGGCTGCGCGCAGGACCTGTTTGCGACTTCCTATGTCTTTGACAGCCTGTCAGTCACTGGCTGATGAGAGTGCTTCATGAGCTCAATTATCACTCTGTCTTCGCTGGATGCGCAGAGGAGGCAGAATACTTGATCTTTAATGAAATAAACAAGCCAAGCGAATGCCGTTGGAGGCTCTGATCCCTCATTGTTTTCCCCATTAAATCGTCTTAAAATCACAAAGAGCAGATTTAGATGAAACAGAGGAGGTTAGGGGTGCGGTTTGATCATGCACAAGCAGCTGCCCTTCTTCCTTCTGCAGATTGTTTTCTAGTGAGCTTATCCTAGGTTTGCCTAAAGCTGAATATTTTATAGCAGTGTTTCACTTGTTCGGCTTCAGTAATGGGTGGTGTTTCAGGTGGCGGCTCTCTCCTCGTCAGTGGGATTAGCCGTAGCCTCTTCTTCTCGTGTGAAAAGCAGGGTGCCAGCTTTAATGGGAAGGTAGCCCAGTGAACAGCTCGGCCTCTCAGCGGCTGTCGCCTCCCCATCGACTCTCCACCTGGTCTTTGAGCACCTAGCTGGCCGCAGTCACACCGATCCTGTCCCCCTGTCCTCTCGTCCTCTCCCTGCTTGCCGCCTCTCTTTCTCCTTTCTTTCTTGCCTCCTCTGTGCTCCTTTCTTGCCTCCCACCCTCCCCGTTTTTCTCATCTTCCTCTCCTCTTCCTCTCCTTCCATCCATCCCATGTCCCTGACTGCCCTTTCCTCCTCCTCCTCCCCCTCCTCCTCCTCCTTCCCCCGCCTCCATCCTAAAGCAGAGTAGCTAATGAAGAGCCCCATTTAGCCGGTGACTTTGGTTCAGTCGGCGCTCCGTATAGCGCCGGCCGGCCTCGGCTGCCGTGACTGGCTGCTGAGGCTCTGACATCACACGGGGGCCAGCTGTTGATTTGGCGCTGTCTCCAAGGCTGGCTGGCTTGATGGGTTGTGGCAGGTAGACTTGTGCTCGCACAGCACTCTCCCTCCCTCCCTCCCTCCCTTCCTCTCTCTCTCTCTCTTTGTGACACCCACTCTCCCTCACCCTCTCCCTTTACACTCCCCGCTTGCCGTCTTCCACTCTCACTCAGTCGAGCGAGCGAACAGGAGGCAGCAGGCAGCTGCCGAGGAGCGAGCTGGGAGGCAACTCCAGCCTCCTCTCCAGCAGATAGTGCCTCCTGTACAATGGAAACTAAACGGTCGAGTAGCAGAAGGGATGGAGGGCAGAGCTGCCGGGCAGGTAGGTCCTGCAGCTACAAGCCACCTCAGGCATGACTCTCACATGCTTCATCTTCTTAATTTTGTTCAACTATTTTCTTTACCATCTCTCCTTTTCATGTTCTACTGTTGCTGCTATATCAAAAGCTGTTTTAAAAAAAAAACACCAAAAGAAATGTTTAATCCATGAGAAAACCTCTTCCCGCACAAGCTTTTTCAGTTCCTTTTTATCATCGCATGGCAGCAAGTCAGCGAGCAAGTGTGCAGCCTTTCTCTTTGGCTTGTTAAACTGAGCGCGACACGAGATTTGGTGTGCTGTCAGCGCCGCGACGCTCAGCGAGCTGAGCCAGAGCTTTTTTTTTCGAAAATCTCCTCGCCGGTTTGCCAGTTGCTGCTTCTGCTTTTCATTACGAGGATAATTAAGCGAGATCAGCCAATAAGGGGCTTCGCTCTGCTTTGTTCTCCAGCCAAGCTCATCCTCTCTTGTCTCCCCCTCGGTTCCCCCTGTTTGTTCTGCAGGTGTTGCCTGCAAATGGACTTTTAATGACTCTGGCAGACTTTTTGAGTTATTCTCCTCTCATAAGGCTCCATAGATTAAAACTGCTAGACTTGCATGTTAGTTTTCGGTGTTTATTGTTTCTCCTCTAATTGCCTAGATTGATATTCCCTGGAAGCTCTCCTGTGGGATAGGTAATGGATTACCTACATGCTCTGCTGTGGATTTAATTTATTAATGCTGGCTGACTGCGCCTCTGCTGCGCCGCGCCGCGCTCACACCGCCTTATGCGACCTGGAGGCAGAGCGAGCAGCGCAATTAGAGGCTCATTTGTGCCTGTTTATGTTTTTTTTTTTTGTTAATTCAGTCTGCGCTATTACAGGCAGTTCCTTAAACTGACACCGCCTCAGCTGGCCTGAAATTGAGGCAAGCAGTGTATGAAAGTGATATAATTTCATAAGCTTTACACTAATCGTTTTCTGGTCCAATTATATAGCTCCCCTGTCAGTGCTTTCCTTGCTTTGCAATTAGCAGAAATGGCTAGAAAATGGGAGATTAGTTACTCAGTTTAGCAAAACACTGAAATCAATTTTATTGCAGCGGCATGAGTGCGAACCAGCATTAGTAACCTAATTAACTGTTTATTTGATGTCTGATTTTATTAGCCCGGGTGCACGTCCTGCGCTCTGCTGAAGCTGATTTATTCTAAATCCGTCCTTTTTGGGGTTTATTTGGAAGTCGGCAATTAATTGCACAGCCGTCAGATGTTTGGCTGCAGTTGCTGTGTTTCCTGTGGTTGAAATGGGCAATTTTTGAACATAACTGGTAATTTTTGTTTAGAAATGGCGAGCAGGTGACAAAAGCTTTCGCCCTCAGACATGACATTACCTTTTGTATTTGCTTGTCTGCTTTTGTTTCACTAAATAGAGCTCTGTTTAGTATTCGACATCTCTGCAGACAATGCCCCAGCTGTTTGGCACCGCTCCTGCCGTTGTCCCTTTTTTTTTTTTTTTTTTAATGTGACACTTGCAGAAAGCTCATCAGCAGCAATAAAGCACGCATTATTTTTCGGCGCATAAATCTGCGACTGCGTGCAGAAAGACGCGGCCACGTCTTGTTTTTTTTCTTCCTCGGGCGCTTAGAAATCATCCTTGGATTTTTCTTCCCGATCACACAGGAAGCTCGCAGAGGTGATGGCTTGTTCTTTTCCACCCCGCGTTTGACTCTCGGGATAGAGTAGCAGATAGAGGGAAGGTGGGGGCCGGGGGGGATTGAGGGTCCTTCACCTGCAGTTGAGCTGGTTATAGCCCAGACAAGAGCCCTGATCCACGCAGAGCTGAGCAGAACAGAACAGAGCGGAGGTGTGGGAGGGAAAGGTCAGCCTTTGCAAGAGTGAATCAGGTGTGTGTGCGCTTGCAGGTGTGTGCGTGCGTGTTCGTGCTTGTGTGAAGGGGAAAGAAAACACTGAAGTGTGCTCGCTCGCCCGTTCCCGCGTGTGTGTGTGCCATCACCAGTAGGCTCTTGTGCGCTTCACAGTGATTGAAAAATTTTCTCATTAGCTCGCCATCGAACATAATTGTCCGTGAGAGTAGTCCGTTAAGAGCCTGCTGTATGATTAACTCGGCTCAGTTGACGGCCAGCCTTATGACCCCGCTGTGGGTTTTTGGAGAATTAATTTCCATCAAGAATATGTATGTACAGCGGAGGGCGTGTGTTGTATACTTGCGATTCCAGCAAATCCCGATTTTTGTCTTGATTTTTTTTTGATTTTTGACGATTATTCCTGTGTTCACTGCAAGTCTACATTTTAATACATTCATGCGTTTGTCTGCAGACGGGTAGGTTTGATGCATCAGTGTGTGTGTGTGTGTGTGTGTGTGTGTGTGTGTGTGTGTGTGCGCAAGCGAGCAAGGCTGCCGTTATGCCGTCGGGCATGGCGATAAAGGTGGCACTGAGGGACGGGTGTGACACTGAACGCTGCCTGAGGGAGCGTCTTTAAGGTTGCTGCGCTCTGCGGCGACTGTAATACCAATGAACCACTCCCTGTCAGCTACAGCACAATACTGGAGGAGGCACAGGCAGGCGGAGCGTCTCTACAAGTTCTCTGCTGTGTGTGTGTGCGTGAGAGCACACGCCTGTGCGTGTGTTTTGTGGTGCTAAGGTGTGTACGAATGTGCGACGACGGTTCCCTGTGTCCGTCAAAACATTTTTTTTATTTATATATATTTTTTTTTTAGGTGTGCATTGTTTGCGCCATTAGCATTCATACTACACACACACAGGCTCAGTGTGAAGCCCCGAAGCCCATTCAGCAGCTCTGGTCATAAAACCTGGAGCGCCCATGGCCAGACTGAGCCGCGCCGCTGTCAGAGCAACTTTTACACTCTGCGTGTGTGTGTGTGTGATAGCTGCAGGACCAGCACCGAATTACTGAGCAGAATCACACTTTTTTTTTTTTTTCCCTCACGCTGGCACTCCTGTTCTCAGCAGCTTCAATTGGCAAAAAAAAATCGAGCCTCAGCACCGAGATGATACTCCTGTCACACTGGAATAACCATGTAGAAAAGGTGCTGGGCGCATTTACAAAAGAGATAAGAGCAGAAGGGTCAAGGTAAGAGCATCTCAGGAAAAGATATTGAAAGGATTACCAACAGACAGTGATAGATTCCCTGGCTGCAAACTGCTTATACTGGGTTGTGTACTCTCCAGATTTAAGCAATCATAAAGGACATCAACACTGATGAATGGGCCTCACAACTGTCCGTTTGCTAGTGCCAGGGAGAAATGCTACAGGCTGCTGCAGGGGACATTTTGCTCGCTAATTTGCTAAAATGTCAGTTGGACCATTCAGATATCAAGAGATCGCATTCCTAAAAAATATAACTCCCGGATTTGTATTTAATTATATCAAGCGGTCCAGTTTCACTCAGTAAGCATGAACAGTCGTAAGATTTGTGGGTGGTTTGAGCACTCAATGCACCAAATGGCGACCGTACAATCACTCCCACCCGTCATCATTGCCGTCTGGCTGCCGGCTCCGAGGTGTCACGAGAAAGGAAGATTAAAAAGTGAGCAGGGATTCCACTTGACCTTTTTTTTTGGCTGGCACCGGGGTCGCACCACCAAGATCATGTTGGGAGCAGCAGCCAAGCCTTGGCACTGTTGGGTGCCAGAGCCAGCGTGGCACCTCGCCCGCTTACCGAGATGGAGATTAGGGCAGGAGGGAGAGGCATACAGGGAGGAAAAAGGAAGCCAGAGGAAGCGTTGGTTATATATATTGCTGCAAGGGATCTTACAGCGTCGAGTAATAAAATGCATGTTCCTTCTATAGACCAAACGATTAATTGAGTAACAGTCCCTAGGTTCGTCGATAGTGAAAATATTCGTTAGTTGCTGTCCCTGATATGATGTTTATCATCCCCCTTGGCAACTGCTGCCAATAAACTCGAGCAATAATGTCATATTTTCAAAACCTAAAGGTGGAACATGGCTAATTATGGCAGCAGTTCAGCCGAGTACAGCGCATGGAAACATCCTGATTTGGTAAGGCAGCTGGAAGTCGCAATCACAGTATCAAAAAAAGAGCGTTTCCTCCAATTTCGTGTCATTATTTGGCAGCTCTGTTGGTGCTGGCGTTTTCAGATGTGTGCCCTTTCCAACCAGTGTCACCCTGTAGTTCAGCAAGAAAGGAATTTGCTGGAAAATAAGAGATTGTACGCGAGACGATTTGAAATTTATGTGCCACCAAATGGCAGAGGATTTTCAGCTGAGAAATGCTATCTTCCCCCGCTGCTCTCTGAATTCCTAATGCTTGGTTTTACGAGGTTGGCAGGGGTGCCTTGTCCTGTTGCCTCAGCCGCACTCCCATCTCTGTGCTCATCCATTATTTATGGCGCATAGGCACGCATAGGCCCAGAAATACACACTCGCCACCCTTTTACTTTTTTTGCTCCGGCACACAAATATTTCAGAGTTGCTGACGGTCCTGACTGCTGTCAGTCCAGCGCGACCTCAGTGTCAGTGCGGCTCCTGACCCCCGACCTCTCTCACCTCCTCACGCCACGGCGCTAACCCCGTGCCTCTCTCGGTTGCAGGTCAGCAGGGGTCATGAGGCTGTCGGAGGCCCTGGTTGCTGTTCAGAGCAGCTGAAGCAGACATGGGCAGAGAAGTCTCGAATGGCATCGGCAGGCTCGGCCTCATCGACTTCACCAGCCATATCCTCCTTCGCCACAACCACCACTGGCAACGCAACAAGTACGTCCCGTTTGTTTAATTTTTGACAAGAATAGTCAGCCAGGGAATGTGATAGGCTTAAGTCAAGTTTTAGACCAATTTTAGCTAAAAATGTTGGGAAAATTGGGCAAAGTTTCAGAAATTGGGCACAAGAAAACATAAATTAATGTACATTTCCAACCATGTGAATATCAGGAGTTAGCCTCTGAGATAAACGGCTAGTAGAACCAATTCTCCAGTCTGGTGCCGTTAAACCAGTGCAGAAGAAGAGGGCGCATCAAGATGACGTCATCGAAGGAGTGCCAGTCCGACCTCAAATGGAGAAATGTACAAAACATGATAGACATACAATATTGGAGTGTATTTCTATTGTACTTTTTGTATTTCCAGTGTTATTATGTCTAAATTGAAAACACCTGGATGGAAACGCACTTAAATAGATATTGGAAACATGGACAAAATGACCAGGTTGATGATAATCCCATTTATTATATCCAGTGTTATGTTATAAGATTCAGAAATCACAAGGTAAGAATATTTCAAGATTTCTCACATGATTCATTCAGATATGGACACTATAAGCCACAATCTAAATATAAAGCATTGTGTCATGAGACGAGCAATGATTATAGCCCTGGTTACAAATGAGTCACTTCACAAGAACATAGCAGGATATACTGTAATATTTTATCACTTAGCCACAAGATTATGCAATTTCCTGTTCTTCTGACATGATGCCCTTATTTTACTCCCCAAATGCACATTAAACCCTGTTCCCACTTATAGTTATAGTTACTATCTACAGAATATGAAGAAATAAAAGTTTTGACATTTTGTCAAAGACATCTATGTACTGTGTTGATGAGATATCTAATGAAGTTAGTATGCTAACCAGTTAGCCCCAGGCCTGAAAACCTCTTTCTTCTTGCAATCCAAAGCTCCTGCTCAAGCTCAACTCTCACTTTCGCTTCTCTTCTTTGAGCCAATTTGAGTCTGTCCACATTAACACATGCACCATGAGGAGGCAGCCATTACCAAAGTGTAGTTCGATGAGGTACGCTTTCTAGAAACTGAGTGACGACTCAGATATAAAGATATTTTAAGAAACTTTTTCGTTTTTTTTAAACCTTTCTGTTTTTAAGTCTCCAAACTACAGTAAACTACTGTGTTTGTACATTTATGTAATCCTCCATCCCAATTGGATGCCTAGTAGACCTTTAACAAAGTGTTTTTAAAGCACCTGATCAAGCACATTTAGTCTACAATTCACATGATTGCTAGTTGCTCGAGTTCAAACTTTCTCTCTTGCTACAGCATCGACTGATGAAAGCAAATAGCCATCATGACATTGAATGGATGATGGGAGCCATAAATATATATTATAAGAAAAATATGTTGAAGTCAGTTTTCAGTCTCGCTCATAAGAGACCCGTTTGCTGCAGACCTTTCCCTAATGCAACACTAAAGATCTAATGATGATCTATATTACTTATGCAGTCAAAACATCAGGGATTCTTAACACGCACGCGGCGCAATTACCTCAGCCACGAGAGACGAGAGACGGTGAAATTTGAATGCATCAAAGTCTGAAGCCAAATTTAGTCCAACGCTCCAGTCCCACGATGAAATGTGTTTGGAAGAATGAGTGATTCGGTGAGGGACAAAACAGCTATCTATCACAAGTTTGGCTCTTGAAAATATCTGTCCAATATTGCAAATCTTCAACAGGGCGACTCAAGAGACTTCACTCATCAAAATGTCAGCAACACTCTAAATATTCAAAGGCATGCGCGGTACTCTGGAGTATTAAGCTGTTTTCCTTCAGAATGTAAAAATAATGTAAAGCAGCAGCCGGCGTTGCTTTTGTCAAACCTCTGACAGGTCATTGAAATTCAACATCTGACTCTCCAGTGCCCAGCTGCATTTAAGCTAACCTCTTAGCCTCGCCCAGCATTGGGTTAGCGCTACATTTGCCTGGCAGAAGCGCTCAGGAGAGAGCGGCGGACCTCACTAGAAGTCAATTACTGTGACATAGAGGAATTGGCTGCCACCTTTTTAAAGAGAGCGGCTGCCGCACGCCCGCTCAGCTCTTTTGGGACGGAGATAAACAATCAAGTCTCAGGCAGCCACTTTGCTGCTCAGCGATCAGATAGGAAAATGGCTCTGATCACCGGCGGGCAAATAGGTTGAGACCCCCGCTGATTGGTGCGGGCCGGAACACACACGCAGCCGGTCACGTACACACTCGAGCGCGGAGTAAGTGCTGTCATGTGTGGATCCAGTTTTGATGTGCAAAGTGAATTTGATGAGCCCGTTTCTAATTAACCTATTAATCATAGCTCTCATGTACCAGATGTCTGCCCTCCCTGCTAGCGCGTATGCGTGTATCTGTGTGTGTGTTTCGCTGCATGGGGCCTGACTGCATAATTAGGGCATATCAGCAGGATGAACTCGCACCATGGCTTTAACATAGGGAGGTCATGGTTTTACATAGAGATTTCCTCAGAAATGGACCATTGGTGCAAAGCTGCAAATGTTCCAAGATTGGCAATGATTGAGAGTTCTTTTATTTTGAAAATTACGCTTTCAACTCTGCTGACATCAGCTTCAAAAAGTCTCCATGTCTTACGTACAATGTTTGAACCAGAGTCATTAACGTCACCAAAATGTGGGTCTTCTCTAGAGTGAAATTTGCACACTTGAGCTGTTCGCATACAACACGCACACCAAGGATTTGGGGGGTAAACTCAGAATGTGGAACTTTCTCAGTGTGTGGTAATTCAAGTTTTTGGACGGCTGCACATGGAAATGCAATTAGAAACAGCCTTTGGGACGTTAATCAAATAAAAGCGCAATTTATCTCTTCACACAGTTTTAAATTATTTAGGCTGCTACATGTTTTTGCTGATGATGAATCACAATTTTTAATATTCTGTAAATGAGTTTGCCAAATTAAGTTCAAAAGTCTTAGTCTGCACCCACAGAATAAGACCTATCATGTCCATGTTTTGAAATGTAGCAGCTCAATCTTCATTTCGAACTTCAGTTTTCCAATTGGTGGTGTTCCAAAAAGAGGTTGGAAGCAGGACACTTGGCCCTCCACTCCTCCTTCAGACAGACAGAGACGTCAAAGTTAGGTTTTTTTATGGAGAGAGACACTGTAATCTGAAGCAGTTTGGTCCCCCAGGAGCAAACTGTCCTCCTGCTGTGTCTCGTCCAATCATGTCCATTGTCTGTAGCCGAACAGCTGCAGAGCTGTGAGAGAGCACAGACAGAAATTAGTGACTGATGACCACAGACTGGCCCTCTCCTCCTCCTCCTCCTCCTGCCTGCTTCTTCATAAACCTTCTCATGGTCTACACATTAACAATGGCTGAATTCCATTTATATATGGAGCCATCAGTGATGTTACACCTGTCTTTCTACAGCTATAATGTCTAGAATGAAAGCATTTTGTTCAGCTGCTCCGTGGTAAATCAGTATCTTCACACTGCGGCAAATCACTGTTTTTACTCCTGCAGTATTGTAGCTTTCTCTTTCAAACTAAAACCCAAAAGAAAACCTGAGGCGAGGTAAACAGTCATTACTAAACTCTCCTCAAGCAACAAAATGGACCTCACTACGGGTGAAGAGCAGGTGCTTTGCTGTGTGCCTGATTTAATGATCCAGTGTGAACAAGTAAGTTTTATTAATTACTTATGGATATATAGCTTTCTACATGACACGTTTATTAATTACTTATTTTTTTTTACATTTTTAAGATGCTAGATTTAAGGATTTTATTTGAAAACATGACAAAATTAACTAAAATGATCCAAAGAAAATTTAAGGAATAACAGTTTTGACGTAATGAGGTCTACGTGTTATGTTGAAGAGAGATTTTACTCACCATACGGTCCACTCGCTGCATAACTAACTGCGCTAACCAGCTAACAGCAACTAGCGAGTACTCTGGTAATGTACCCACTATTTGTTTTGCAATGACTATGACAGGTGGTCAATACTGATATACTGCACCTTTTAATGCAGTGGTACACTAAACTTTATATTTTGATTATCATTCTATTTCTTTTTGAATAATGTATTATCATTTAATCACACAAACTAATGTTTAGCCATTTGCGATATAAACCTTTTTTAAACTGTGTCTCCTACACAGTCCGGAGAGAAGGATGAGGACAGTGGCTGGAGGTCTCCACATCCATTGGACACACCTCAGATTCCCTGCTACTCATGCATTGATGTTGACCTCCTGACTTTTGATATGCTTAATTCTGTGTCTATAGGTTGCTATTTTGCCATTTCTGAAATAATAAATAAAAAACACATCCTATGAAAAAATGTGTTGAATACGTTAACTTTGTGATGTATTTAATTAATTTGTATGTTCCTGTTGTTCGAGGCTTTCGAACCTAAATAAAAGGCATCCAAGTAATGGAGAACTTCAACCTGTGCAGCCTCCCAACTTTTTTTTAATCATCTGTGATTCTGCCCTGTAACTTGTCAAAGAAAACCTCCCTCATGGACACCTCCATCTCTTTCAGGTTCTCTGTATTTGCCAGCATCTCCCAGTAAGACTTTGCAATGAGAATGTCCGACACGGTTGACACTGAAACGATGAAGGTCTCAGAGGCTGCCGACACGGTGTCCTCACCGAAAGACAACAGCGCCACCAAGTCCGAGGCCACCGACCAGAAACAGAGCGGCAGAGACGACCACGGCAGCAACAATAAGAGGGATGCACAGGTAAAAAAACTCAACAAGATTTATGTTCAACCTAAAAATTCCTCTTTCGCACACACAGCTGACAGACTGAAAAGTGCCCAGACAGTCTTTTCAGCGTTTCCTCAACCCTTCTCATAGACATCTAATCAGGAAGGGTTAGAGGTGTCAGCAGCCCGACCGAAGCTGAGGACACTTGACACCTCACCAAACTCTGTCACTTTTCTTTCACACTCATCTCCATGAACATTCACTAACAGTCAACGTCAAACACCAACTGCCCTGGGGATCTCCTGTCACCTGCGGCATTCAGGATGATTTCTTCCCACCTGGCAGAATTATTCCTGAAAAGCAGAACATGCCCAGACTGAAATAATAATGGTGGATCGACTCTGTCTCAATGCGGCACCGAGGTCCGTCAGACACAGAGTCTGTTCACTGGCTCTTGAGAAAGTGTGGAAAAGATAATTTGTGGAAACCAGTGAATCTCATGTATTCTCAATGGGAGACATTAAAGCAGTGGATCTCCTGGGGATTCAGGGCAGCTGAGATCCCTTTCAAATAAACTGCTAATTAATTAGGTCTCTGTGTCATTGCAACAAATGTGCTTTGGGACCGCAGGAAATTTGCACTTGTTAATTTAGCTTTTAAAGTAAAACCGGTGCCGGCTGGTCCGCGCTCGCAGAGGAACGGCCACTAAAAAGCGAAAATGGTGTGAAATCTCCTCGAGTGTGGTCAAGGAAGCAAAATCCAGGAAAGGAAAAGGATTGTCTCTTTGGCCGCGGCCTAAAAATAGGATTCAGGCCAATCTGGCCTTGTGGTTGCAGGCAGGCAGAGCGAGGGAGTCAGGCAGGCAGATAATCTGGAGCTCAAATCCTGGCTTATCTAGCAACTTCCTGTGTCTGTGTTACCCCGAGGAACAGAATGACACCAGCATGGGGGAGCGGCAGGGGAGAGAGGGAGGAAGAGGGAGGAAGGGATGGGTTGTAAGAATGAGGGATGAAGGAGAGGAGGAAGCTAAAAGAACATGAGACATAATATTGAAGACTGAAGGAACAAAAACAGGGAGGAGAGAGAAGAAGAAAAAGAAGCATGAAGATGAAGTAATGGAATCATTATAATTATTATTATTATTCCTTAAATCCTTCTACTCAAATGTGAATAAAATCGACATGGGTGGCAATAATTTAAAGGTGCACTATGTAGTTTTGGGCACGACATTTTAATCATCTTTATTGACTGATATTTTATGCCTAAACAAGTCATAGATGCTGTTTCTATGCTGCCTTGATTGGGAGCTCGGAGCACTGGGGTAGAGTTTGTGTTGTTAACACTGCTAGCACAAGAGCTAGCTTTCTAAAGCTAAAAATTCTTACGCATTGCACCTTTAAGCAACTGACTCTGAAGAATCCTGGACAAAGGAGGGGAAATTCAAGGTGCCGTTATCTTGTAATTTCCACTCGTGGCCACAGAGGCCGCTGTTAAGTAAATATTATAAAAATCAGCAGTGTCTTTGGAAAATACTGAACTTCTCACCATGTAAAACAAAACTCTGTTCCCCTGGCTCCACATCTCACCTTAATTTGACTTTGCGTGTATCCCTGCCTCCTATAATGTCTTTTTGTGACCTCTCAAAATGTAGGATGAATCTAGCTACTTGCTCCTTTCCCTGAAACTCACCCTGGCATAATTATTCCGTGGTCTCGGGATATGCCATGATATGCTGACGGCACTGAACCCCCTGACCTTTCCGCTGGTAATTTTCAGCAGCGGAGGAGGTGAAGCTAATTCTGTCGTTCTGTGCGAGGGCATCGGTTAAACGCCTGAAACGTTCATTGTGGGAGAAATGAAGGAGGTTAGGGAAGTGGGATAAGAAACGGGGGAGGGGGGAGGCAGCGGTAGGTGTAACACGGGGACAGAAAAGCATTCCGACAGAGGAAAGAGGGAAGGGAGGGAGGTGGAGAGGGGGACTGGGTGACATTGCCGCCATCTGCCTCCAGCTCTCCGGCTCCGTCCTCTGCGGCAGGACAGGTGGCTGGTGGCCGCCCTACTTCTGCTGACTTCAGCCCTTTCCCTCTCCCCCTTTCCCATTCCTTTATCTCCTGCCGGCATTGTTCATTCCCCACCGGCCCCTCGCCGCTCAATTAGCTTGTGTAGCGGTGCGCTCACAGTCCCAGCCCTCTCCCCCCCCACCAACACCACTGCCACCGCCACCCTTCCCCTCCTCCTCCTCCTCCATCCACATCCACATTACCTGATATAGGACGGGGCGCGGCAGGTCACAGGCATCGGAGATGGGCGGTCCATTTCAATTTTTTATAGGCATTATTTGGCCCTCAAGCTCAATGAGGGAAAGGAGGGGTTGTCCTTTTGATTTTTTAGAGGACAGGTGGGAAGGACAGAGCAGTGTGTGTGCGGCACATGTGTGCGTGGATGCATGTTGGGATTAGGAAGCAGAGGACTGGGCTCTGTTACAATTTCGACTGAAATGGCTCCTGCCAGGTCTCCCCCCCTTTCCTCGGCTCCTCTATGCGTGCTACTGAGAGACCTTCTGTTTATACGTACACATGCACACACGCAGCCACTAGTGCGTGAAGCGCAGAGGCACCGAGCTGTCTCACACACTGTTGGGCATCCGGTCTCTCTCTGCTCTCCGCATCTCACCTCCAGTGCCTGGGTCTGATTCACATGACAGCTAAATGGAGCCGGGAGCGACGCATAAAGCTGACCCGAATCGCTCGCAGCCACATGTCTGGCTTTTGTTTTCTGCAGCGTGTGTGTGCTCAAGTGTGTGTGTGTGCGTGTGTGAGGAATGGGCTCTACAGTGCGACCGCTTTGGTAGCATATGCTCTGCAAAAATTAATTCTCGCTCCAAGGAAACGGTGAATCTTCAACGTGAGGTTTTCACGCCGCACATTTTCTTTTTTCCGCAGATCAATGCCGCTAAATTTCTATTCTGTGCTCTTCAATTTTTCAGTTTAGGAACAGACAGGCAGCGCAGGAGGTTATTTGTCTTTTTGTGCCGTCTCGGTATGAGTTGCGATGCTCTTTTGCAGAGCTAGTAGCGCACGCATGCACAAAATGTAGGCCAGTCATATTTAATTCAAACTTCTCCACTTTCTTAAAGTAACGATCCTCTCTTCCCCTCCAAACTTGTGTGGTTTGTTTGAATTTTTTTGTTTCTTTTCCGTGTGCACTTTTTTCCTCTGCACCCCTCCCCTACCTATGGACAGCCTCTGAAGTACTCTAAGGTACGGTATGCTCGACATGCATGTTGTGAAAAGGATGCTCCAGCCTGTCTAATGTGCACTTGGATTGCGTTGTTTGCTTGGATTAAGTTGGAGGTTGCACTTGTGTTTTCCTTTTGTCAAGCAAGTTGTCATCGTATGCCTTGCTCCAGATGTGTAAATTTACCTCAATGACACTGTTGACTATGAATGATCGTGGAGGCTATGCCTGAAAAAAAACAAATGGTTTGAAATGGACATTTCCTGTGTGCTTGCTGCATTGTTGTGGTCGATGTTTCCTCAGGAAAAACACGAGAAGCCTCGAGTTTGTGTTCACTCCATCTTTTATTTAAGATTGTTCTGATCAAATTATCTGAGAAGATCTGCAGCCACTGGTCCACAATCATCTTCGCAGCGAAAAGCTCAGTCGCTCGGGGGGAAAAGATTTGTCAGCTAAAATGTGAAATATCGAGACTGTGTGATTTTTGCTTGCAAGATCGATCGTGCTCGCTGGCTGTTTCTGTTTTATTTGGCTTGTCACTGTGATGATATTGATGCAGTTGTGTTGCGTATGTGTGTGCGCATGGTTTTAACTGTGCCCACCTACCTGCACCCCCCTCCGTAGTCCAACACCAGGCTAAAGCTCGTGCGGAGCCTGGCAGTGTGTGAAGAGTCCTTTCCTTGCCCTATTCCTGAGCCTTCAGCAGCACCTCAGGTAACAATCTCTCTGAACAAACGGAGTGTATTCACATTAGAGATGTGCTGGTATACCAGTTAGACCAAATACCTTCTAATGGGAACAGTATTGGCGAAAGCATGGCTAGTTTATGGGTGCGGATGTTTTTTATGTATCTGACAAAGAGGAAACTGCTTGCATCAAGAACATACACATTTTATCCTTTTATCAGAGATGCTGTCCACTGCTAATGGCTTATGAAGAGCCCAATTTAACCGTGACGCCGTCTGCCTCTATTATGATCTAACACTCTCCCTTTTAACTATTAACAGCCACAAAGAAAACACCCTCTATCATAAAGACCCTCTCGAGACACGTTTTAAGACATGTTTGCTTTGAATAGTAATTGTGTCTAATGTGTTTTTTTCACAAAAAAGTTTAATTACATGGTTAAAAGCCTATAAATGCATGAATATTTGTCATTTTAGAGGTCCAACTACAGGACACAAGATGTCTCCTCTATTACATTGAAGTCTATTCTCAGTGTACGTGCACTTTAGAGCTGCAGAGATTAATGCGTTAGTCAGTTGAATTGGCTGCCAACCATTTTGGTATTTGATTTATCGTTTAAGTCGTTTTTCAAGCAAGAATGTCAAACATTAGCTTGTTCCAGTTTCTTAAATGTAAGGATTTGCTGCTTTACCTCATTCATGACAGTAAACGAAGAGTCTTTTCAAAAGAAACAATTTGAAGATGTCACTCGTGCTTCTTTTTGACATTTTATACACTAAACAATTAATTAATTAACCATGAAAATACTCAGCAGAATACCTGATTATGATGATGATTTGTTAGATTTGTTAGTTGCATACTGGGTCATGATTGGCTCCAAACTATTTGTGATTTGTCACAAATCCTGCTGGTGCGTACACATGGTAAACTGAGATTTAAGGTGAACTCAGACAGTTTCCGTCTTGAGCGGAGGAATGTTAAAACAGCCTGCTACTGTCAAACACTGCACCTACTTCGATCTGCACAGCATCCAACTTGAAAAGTCTTTCAGACAGGCAGGTCAGATTATAGAAGAACCCAAAAAATTCCTCACATTAAAATGAAATTCAGGAATTTTACACCCTGATTGTATTGAGTAAGTGACCATGTGTGAAAAATGAATGTGGTGTATAAAATCTAAAAGAACTGGAGTAATTTAAGCTTATTCATTTTACTATATTTACTGTTAAAGGTTCATTTATTAGTCATTTTACAACACCAAGGTTGTAGAATAAAAATTTGAAACAAGGCTCCAGTGGTAGTGTCTCTGTAAAGTTTGATTGAATTCCTGCCGACCATCGTTGTAGCATGAAAATGTGATACCAGCACATCTCTAATCCACACGCAACCCACACTCTGCTCATACCATCTCGGTCATCTCATCAAGCCCAGTGTGACATCGTGATTCTCTGACACCTCAGTCCAAGTCGTTAAGCTACAAGCTCACATTCATAGCGCTGAACTGCTGACACGGGATCGGTTCTTCATTCCATCTCATTACAACCGAGCAGGTAGACCTCTGCTGCTTGATTAGCGGCCTTCGTCTGACAGCTATGATTAAACACCCGACCGTGACCCACCAGATGAAAACATCACATCATCAAAACAGAAAGTAGCGAGCTCCAACAGCGAGCCGGCCGTTAGTTTGCTAAATCAACTCTTCTCTTTTCAACGCCGTATCTCCGGGCAAAGCCCCCCTCTGATCAAACTTTTCTCCATTACATGCCACTCTGCACAGCTTCTGGCATGCTTTCACACACACACACACACCAGGTGTGTTTGTTCCGGGCGTTTCAGCCAGTCAGCAGCGAGCTCCATAACCAGAGGGCGGTGTTATTCCCACAACAGTCTCGCATCGTCTGCACTCACACGACGTCCTGTATTACCGCCATCAATCATGTCGGGGAAATTACAATTTCCACACGTCAGCTACAGAGAGCTGTGGAGCGCTCTAATTGAATACTCCTGATATTTCCCCCGCTACTGTTATTGGGGCCTGGAGTCGAGACTCCTTCTGCAGCAAGCTAACCTACAGGGGAGAGGTAAAGCAATAAAGAAAAGCGGAGGGAAAGGCACGCATTCAGCTGTAAGATCACAGATTTTCCATTCAGACGTCCTGATTATCGAATCCAAACATGTCCCATTGTTTGCCATTTTACACTATTGTCTCCAAATCAAATTATGAACAGTAACAAAGGGCTGTACGGCTGTCCAAGCCCATCCACGCATCCTGAAAAACTACATCTGCCCTCGCACTGTACGCCTGGCTGTCAATTCCAATCAATGGCCGATAGTCGCGGGCCTCTGAATACACGCTGTACTTTTTTGTTTCAGACTGACAGCACGTTCATTACATATTCAGAAGACCATCATTTTCACGCCGTTTTCCCTTTATCTCGAGGTAAATGGATGTCAGGAAACAAATGAGGCAGCTCGCAACAGCTGCACATCAACCGGGCGGCTTCCATGTGACGCCGAGGGTGGCATTAAGCAGCAAACATCACCGCTTCTTGCCAGGGGAGGGAAAAAAAAATCCTTTTGCTTTGACGAACACACACACACACACACACACACACACACACGAACTCGCTGTCACTCGCACAACGCACAATCCAAGACTCGTTTTCACTTTCTCCCAGTCTCGCTCAGGCAATTAGTCAGTCACGTTCCTCATTAGCATATTACATTTTCACATATATTCAGCGCGTATTGAAATGAAGGAGAACGTAGCGTCTCATTATCTTGCTTCGCAGCTGTTCCGAGGATCAAACTCGTGACCTTTTTTGGTTATGAGCTGCTCTCCCGCCACTAGGTCACCCCTTCTCTCAGTCCTTCATTCATTCATTTCTCACACACACTCACACACACACGCACACACTCGCAGACTCTCTGATGTTAGCTTTCCAGAGTTGTGTTTAATCCACTTACGGTGCACTGGCAACCCCTCTCCTCTATTCAGCTTCTCCTTTCAGCCCTTTGTAGAATTGCCTGAAAAGCAAATCAGATACTGCTCTGAGTCGTGTGAGTGTGTGTGTGTGTGTGTGTGAGAGAGAGAGGAAGAGCACGTCTGGGGTAAATCAAGGCCATTTTTAATAGATCTCACAAAGCGTCCACACCAGACTTCCATTCTGATTGCAGCACGGTGGAATTTTTTGAAGAACTTTTACAGTCGGAGGGGGATTACAGCTAACTCCTCCATCCTGTTGAATTTTAAGGAACCAAATGTGCTGTGTTGTTTAATATCTGGGCTCAAATTCATGTTTTATTCAGGTGGTTTCATAAAAAACAAACTAATCTGGCAGATTAATTGCCGTTGTGAGTGATTTGGAATTCATGGACGCAGGCACATAATTGCCGGCAAGGAGACAGGTTCCAATGATAAACCAGGAGTGTTTATTAAGAGTCTTGCTGAGGCCTCTTTTGCCGATGCTATTCTCTAATTAACCTAGAACCTCAGGCAAGATCATAGAGAATGAAATGCCTCGTATTTAATGCCTACTTTCTCAATCAATGTCATCGATCAGATCGCATTTAGTATTTGAAGATCTTGAGTATCTTGTGGTGTAACTGGATGAACTAGTCGACCAAAATGGCTAAATTTAGGCCACGAACAGCCGGCCATTTTATAAAAACATCAGCAGGACCTGTTTCAAACGCATGCCTGTGAATCATTCAGTATTTATGTATTTTTTGCAGGATGGATTCCTTCTCCAGCCCTTTGAAAAGGAAGATCGCGCCGCACCGGACCAAGCGGAGAAAGATGACAGCTGCAATAAGGTGGACAAACCGGAGAAAACACCAAAAAAGATGCTATCAAGAGGTGAGAAATGCTACTCAACCCGTAGTGGAGTGCTCATTTTGGATCACTGTATATAGATTTTTTTTCTTCTTTGTGTTATCTTGATAATATGTCTCTTTCTTGAACATATTTACCTTCTCTCTCTTCAGTCATAGAAAACGGAGAGTTTGTTTATTTAGTTTGTTTAGGCATAAAAAAAAAATCAGTCACTGAAGATCTTTCTCTTCCATCTGAATATATTTTAAAGGACCGTATACTGGTTTGATTATAGGGTTAGAAACCTTCATGGAGACCTGACGAGACTGATGTCGGTCACAGCAGCTGAAATATTTCCATTAACACCTCGGCTTCCTTTACATCATAAACACCTGGGGCCTCGTTTATAAACATTGCTTATGCCCAAAATAGAGCTTGAAAGATGCATGTGCTTCCCCCATCCAAAAATTTGAATTTATATATAGAAAACTATGTGCACATCTCAAATTACTCACCCCCATAGATTATTTACATCGGCATGTTTATAATATCATTTTGTCCGCAGTTTGTCAAGACGACACTGAAGCCAAAGTGTTGAAACGAAGCCAAATGCTTTAATGATACTCATCACACAATCCATGTCACTCAGCCAAATTACAGCCTTCTAATAATTATATCCTTTACCATGTCACGAGGATGATTCAGTCCTAAACATTTTTTTTCTCCGGCGCCATGCCCTCCAGTTTGTCCAAAAGCACTTCTCCATTTTAAATGATATCTCATTATGGGCCGATAATTGGCGCGATTCAGTTAATTGCGACAAGCTCAAGGTGTTAAGCAATTATGCGGATTCCCACAGGCGTACAAAGGTGTCTGCTTCCCTCTGTGGAGCAACACCACTGATGAGGCAGCCTCCAATTATAGAAAGCCACCGGGGGGAACAAGCTCCGGCGTCCCTTGACTCCCGCTGATGGGTCCTATCCTTTGTTGGTGCACAGGAACATGTTGGTTTTTTTTGGGTGTCAACTTCGTTATCCGACAACTTCTTCATTTCTTAAGTGGTTCAGCTGGCAGCGCTCACTGCTGCTGATACAAGCTGCCAGATGTTTGTTTTTTTCCCCGCATTGGTCACACCAATAACCACCAAATTGCATGGTCCTCCTTAGCAATGTCACCCTCGGCGAAGTTTCTCTCTTCAAACGTAGACTTCTCCATTTCTTCCTCACAGGTAGTTGAATGACAAGCTGATTAATTTGCATATCAATATTCACGACGTGCGTTTCATTAACTGTTTATCATTAATTTGGGGAGTTAACGGGGCGGAACATTTCAATTTCCTTGTTATTCATATAAAGACAATTATATTGAGAAAGTGACACACAGGTAATCTCAGGGATTGTTTTATAGATCTAGACATGTTTGAGTTTCTCTGTGCGCAGGAAGGAATCTATGCATGCTCGTGCTTTATAAAGTCTGTGATGTATTTCCTTCATTTAGTGTGAAATAAATTGTCTTTCTCTTGGTTAGATTCCAGTCAAGACTACACAGATTCAACTGGCATAGATCTCCATGAGTTCCTGGTCAACACATTGAAAGGCAACCCCAGGTATGCTGAACAGAGACACACAAATGTTACTGATGCAGACAAACTCTGACCATCAGGAGTTCATCTTTTAGGTCTAAAGGCCTGCTCGTACCAGCATTTGACACAGAAATTCCTGCCATTGACCAATAGCAAGAGGTCTTGACTTTGCCGACCTTTTAGGGGACAGTTAGCCAGCAACAGGCTAAGGAGCTTGCTAACTCAATAGCAAGCTTGCTAACTCTGACAGCCCCCCCTCTGTATTGAATAAACTGACGTACAATCCCAAGAACAAAATGCCAGAGATGGGTAAAAGGCACATTACTGCAAAAATGTAAAGTAGCTTTGAGAGCCATTGTGACTGACTAGCATTGGCATGGTCCTTGCTAGTCATGGCATCTAAGAGCTAAGAATCTGATTTTCTGAAAAAGGAATGATCTTTGAGAAATACAATCTTTGAGGTTAACATCACCCACTGGTCTGAATGGTTTTCCAGACACCTCAACAATGTACACACCAACTTCAGATATTACCATCTGGACACTGATGCTCTTCCTTATGAGCTGTGAAGTTAAAGAGTCATTGATAACGAACCCACTTATTTAAGTTCTCTCAGAAACAATCCTTATGTTTTTTGTTTTGTTTTAGGGATCGAATCATGCTACTGAAGTTGGAACAGGACATCTTGGACTTCATCAGCAATAATGAGTAAGGAGTATTCATCGAGACGTTGCTGTTCAGCTTTTCTTTCAGTTTGTGTTGTCCTACCCAAACACCACAACACTTGTTTTCAGTGAGTTTTAACAAATTCAACAATAGGAGAACTCAATTAGTGAGTCCAGGTGCAGTTGTTTTTGATGGGAATGAAAACCCGACAACTTTTTCATCGAGTTTAAAATGTTCATCCGAAGTTGTAACGGAGCTTTCCAGAAAACCTGCACAGAAGGATCTTCACACCTTCAGATGCGCTGTGCTGGAAGTCACACAATTAAGAGGAACAGCTGTTCATCGTCCAGCTGTTTCAATTTGGGCTGAGTCTGTTTGGATGTGTTTCATTATTTTTTTTAATTAATTTGTGAACTTACTATTGGTGTTGGTGATCAACATCTCTGTTACTAAAGTACTCAAGTTGCTCTAGAATTACTGAGGGCTTAAAGTTCTCCTCCAGTGAGCTCAGAACAGACCCAAGAGCAGATACATCCTTACCGTCCTCTACCAGTTGAAACAGCCCTAGCTTTACTTGACCCGCTCCTCATTTCAGACTGGGAGTCTGACTGATGTTTTTTCCCTGTAGTATATCAATTGTTAAACATTTAAACTGTAAAAGACCATTAACCACATTTCTGTGTCTCCTTCCAGAAGCCAACAGAGAAAGTTCCCGCCCATGACGTCCTATCACAGGATGCTTGCACATCGAGTGGCAGCCTACTTCGGCATGGACCACAACGTGGACCCCAGTGGGAAGTCGGTGGTGATCAACAAAACCACCAACACTAGAATGTGAGCCTCTCTTTAGTGTCTTTTCTTATAATTTAACTGACCTTATTTGTGTAAAATAAGTACGTGAATTAGACAATAATCATCAGACCGATGGATGTTGCATGAGGGATCTCATTATAACACACTGTCACTGGTTAGCATCCATTTCAAAGATGTGTATGTATTGTACTGTGTTGTAGAGATGTCTATTGAATGTAGCATGCTAACCAGCTAGCCCCTAGCCACTTTGTACCTCAAGAGTTGATAGTGTGATAGTTAACAGCTTCAACACTCCACTGGTGCTCCAAGCTCCCAGTTCGGGTTAATACGACCCCTAGCTGCACGGCTAACTGAGCTTACTAGCTAACAGTTAGCAGCAGTTAGCTGTTAATCTGGTGATATGCTGCTCCCTATTTGTTTGACTTTGACAGGCGGCCAATTCTTACATATTGCACCTTTTTAAGCTTAATGAATTCTTTCCATAATCTTACAAACATAATAATGTTAATAATCATCTTTTACCTATTAACTAACACTTAATACAAGGACCTTAATGTAAAGTGGTAACTTGCCACCTTGCTTGTTAATTGTTGTCGGATTTCCTGCGACCATTAGCTGTTGCAATCAATCAACAGATAAGTTGATTCCTGCCCTGCTTGTTGGTTAACATATGTTTGCTGTCAGCGTCTTCCCGAAATTAAGCTGCCACTAAAACTCCTGTGAATTCCCCCTCCACCGACAGACCTGATCAGAAATTCTCCGAGCACATCAAGGATGACAGGGCGGACGATTTTCAGAAACGCTACATTCTCAAACGAGACAACTCCAGCTTTGATCGCGAAGACAGCACGGTAGGTGTTTTTTTTTTTTTTTTTTCTTTCCCCCAACCAAGCTGTCACTTTCATTCCTGACATGTTGGTAAGAATGGGACAATCTGGCGTCCCTGACATTGCTGCTAAAGACGCTTGTGTGTGCGTGTGTGTGTGCGCGCGTATATGTGTCTGCATGTGTGTGTGTGTCCTTGCCAGATTCGAATGCGTTTGAAAGCTGACAAGAGGAGCAAATCGATGGAGGAGAGGGAGGAGGAGTACCAGCGAGCCAGAGAAAGGATATTTGCACATGATGTGAGAGCTGTTTGTGTAGGCGGGGTGGGGGGTGGGGGCCATGTTGCACAAATCTTTGTGTCGTTTCTATTCATGTGCAAATTCAGTAGATGTCTTGCTACCAATTACCACTGCTGGATTTATGAATTTTTAGACGTGGGACGCTCTGATTTGGAGCCAAATTCATGAAGTTAGATTTACAGCTAGACCCGAGAGCAGTTGTCCAGCCACCTGTCTAATTATTAATGATATTTATTGATGCATTTATTGGATTTTTGAATGCGTCGAGCCATGAAATGTAGCTCACAATGCGAAGAGAAAAGTGCTGGAGGTAAAAATAAGAACAAACTGTGCCGTGAATTATCTGCACCTTTTGTAATTTCCTGTAATTTTCCTTCCCACCCACAGGGAGATCACTTCATACTTGATAGAAGGTAAGTTCACCTCTCATCGCGTAATAATATTGTTCCAAAAAGCTGTATCTAATAACGGATGATGAATTGTCAGTTAATTGGCCAAAGTATAACCGATCTCATCCTTTTAAAGTGGAACCAAAGCTCTTCAGATAGCTTCTACTTAAAATTATGTTCAATCACTTTTACAGTTTTCCTGTCAGAGCAGCAATTAGAGCTCGCTCTGTCATGTTTTTAAAATGGTGGATATCTCATTTTGTCGGCGCCTGTTCGGTAATACCTCTCCTCCTCCCTTCAGTGCTCAGGATGAAGACACATGCATGAGCACCCAACAGAGGCGGCAAATGTTCAGGTAGGTCCACCCACCCACCCACATCCTCCCTCCTCCCTCCTCCCCAACCCCCGTCACACATCATTCAGCTCTTTCAGCGGCTGAACCGCAGGCAGAGAAAAAAAGCCTTAATCGGCTCGCTCAGGAGCAGGAGTGCTGATCTGAGGATTTGTTTTTCGCCGCTCAGGAAAGCTTCTGTTAAATAGGATTTTTCGGCCCAGGTTTCCTCATGTGGGATGGCCTGTTCGGACCGAAGCTTGGCAATTAGGCGATGTAGCTGTCCATTTAAAATGTCATCTTTTTAATGATCGAGCACTGAAGATGCTATGGCTGGAGCCACAAAAGAATGAATGCTGATTTAGTCCATAGAGGAAGACAACGTGCCTGAAATAAAGTAGCAGTAGTAGTACAACGTGATTGAAATGTCATAAATTGAGTAAATAAATGCTTTCAAATATCAGAGTACATTTTAAAAAAACAACAGTTTTGTGTTTTTTCATTACCTTTCACTGTGTAAATCTGTTGCAATAGAGTGGTTAACGAAAGTTTAGAGCTGAAAAAATTAGTCGATTAATTAACATCACCTCACAGAAAATGTATCGATGACCTGCTGATATTGTGCCATGAGGATGTAAATCTGTAACTTAAAAAAAGCATAGGATACTAAATCAAATATTCTGTCTTTCAGGTTACGGGCAGGTCGCTCAGGAGCCAGCCGGCAGAGCAGCTCCGAGACGGAAACGCTGCCGCGGCACGGCGAACCGCGGCCATGGAGCAGCACCGACAGCTCGGACAGCTCCAACCGGCTCGCCCCGCGGCCCGCCATCACCAAGGCCAGCAGCTTCAGCGGCATCTCCCCCGGCCTCGTCCGGGGGGACAGCACGGCCAGCAGCAAGAGCACCGGGAGGCTCTCCAAAACAGGCAAGAAAGCTAGTGAGGATGAAGTACCTGAACTTTAAAAGTGTAGCTGTCAATTTTCATGTTCTCTTTCTAAAATGAGGCTGATTACACGGTACAGGTGAATTCTGAATGTAGATGGAGGGATTTGAGCTTGTAAATCACCCATTTAGTTATTCAGACAAGAGAGAGGAAAGCCTCACAGCATGAAGAGGAAAAATTAGCCAAGTAGATAGACGGGGGAATAAAAATAGACATCTTGCATGTTGAGCTCGGAACTAAAGGCATGTCGACAAGTGTTTGTCTCCCTGCCGCGGTCAGTAAAGTCTGTGCGCCGCCATGTAGTCGGACAGCTGTCAAAACTAATGGCCACACAGCAACGTGGTGATGGAGGAGGCTCTTAAAAAGTGTTGTAGCAGCAGCAGCGTAGTGTAAAACCTACTGCATAATGTATAAGTTGAAGTGCCGCGCGTGTCGCCGAGATGAAGTTAAGGCTGCACCCGACTGCAGGCGCTTACTCCACAATATGATCCATTTGTAACTTGACTGCCTGAGATGAGTGAGGTTTTGTCTTCTTTATCTCAGTGAACGCAGGGTGGAAATCCTTGCTTGGCCTCTGCTCTCCATTTTGTTCCCTGCCACTTTTTTTCTACTTTTTGTCAATCTCCCGCTTTTCTTCCGCTGAGAAGTAGCAGCAGCAGCAGCGGGTTTCTTGCCTGAGCAGTTCTTTAAGTTGTTTACGAGGCGACTGGCTGCCCTCACTTTGTGTTTTGGGAGTATAAGTCGAGGAGACATCTCGCCCGCGCTGCCGTGTTCTCCTACCTTTGCCCTTCTCCTCTTAAAGGCCTCAAATAACCCCCCCCCCCCGACAGGCTGCACGCCATTGCTACCTGAAAATAGGAGCTTAGAAACAATAGAGGCAGAATTGTTTCAGCCTGTGCGATATCATTTCTGCGTTGATGAACCTCATTTGTCATCCAATTTTCTTTATTTTGAGGTAAAGTTATGAGTATAATTCAGTATTTTCTGCTATTGTTAAGCTCCACTTCTCCGTATTACATCTGACACCTTTAGTTGTTAGTTTACAGTTCCAGCTGATTAAACTGGATCCATTGTTCTACATTCAGCTACGCAACAGAAATACACATACTAGCTGAAATTAGCTTTACCATGACCTCCTACAGCATTGAAGTTCATTAGCAATAGCAATCAATTAACACTTAATTAACTGTTAAACGTAATTCATTTTGCTCCATAAGGAGTACTATACAGTACATGTTATCTGATAAATGTTTCTGTACTTTGACTGAAGGAAGATAAGGCAGCTGTTAAATTAATTGCCAGCTATTTTGATAATCGATTATTCGGTTTCAGTAATTATTTAAGAAAAAAAGTCTAAATTCTTTGATTCCAGCTTTGTAAAGGTGCAATATGTAAGAACTGGCCATCTGTTGAATTCATATTCCCAAAAAATGGGGGCAGCGTATTAACAGAGTAACTGCTAACTGCTTCTGGCTTTACATCATCTGTTTGTACATCCGTGATTGTAGCTATTGTTAGCTTGTTCGCTCGGTTAGCCGTGCAGCTAGCAGGACTCCCAGGGAAGTGTCGGTGTTTAGGCGTAAAAATCAGTCAATGAAGAGCTTTCTCTACAGTGCACCTTTAATCCTCCACGACAGTAAACTGAATGTTTTTGTGTTGTGGGCAAAATAAGACATTAGAGGACATCATCGTCCTTGATTAATCATCATTGATTAATCAAGAAAATAATCAGCAGGTTAATCGATACTGATAGTACTCAGTAGTTGCCACTCGATACTTCTAAGTAAAGGATCTGAATGCTGCAAAAGACTGCATTCAGAAAGGAGATTTAAAGAACGTTTTCTGTGCTCCTTTGTGATCCATTGTGCTCTGACAGCAACAATATTATTGAACTTGGCTTTCTAAAACCCCACAACACCAGATTGCGATGTCAGTCCCTCCTCCCAAAATCCAAGTGCTTCTTTGCGCACTCACCAATTTTGCACAACAGTCAGTAATTACACAGGGAGACATCCATCACAGACGGTGCACAGATACCAATTTCTCCATCAACGGTTCCCTCAGGAGACCAGAATGCTATGCAGCCACAAGAGAGGTTGCGTTATTAGCGAGAGGCACGACTGCTTCATTATCACAATCGGCTCTTTCCACCCTCATGAAGAAACTAACAAGCAACAAGTTTTAAAGTCGTCGTCGGAGATGTAGGATGCAGCTGATGAATCTCTCTGTTCTGCCTCTTCCTCAGGTTCAGAATCGTGCAGCAGCGTCGGCTCCTCGTCCAGCTCACTATCCCGTCCCCAGCTGCCCCTCCCCGTTTCAGCCTCATCCTGGTCCAACATCCCCAGCGCCCCCTTGATCCACCCGGCTGCTGACACCAGAGGCTCGGGACCCCCTGAGATGATCAAGAGCGTCCCTTCACAGCCACCATCTGCTACAGAAGCGACCAACTATTACGTGTTGCCGCTGGAAGCCTCAGGGATACCACCCGGCAGCGTTTTTGTCAACCCACACACAGGTGGGTGATTTGGTACCTCCATCTGAAGATGAAAAGCCAGAGTTTGGCGACCCAATGTACCGCAATAAATCAAAGTGATTTTTCCCTTTTTTCCTGTCTTGTAATTTTCTGGTTTCCTAATGAATATTCAAAACTTGCGGACAGAATTACAGGTCGGCACGGGGCTGCACTCGGTTTGTCTGTCAAATTAGTAGTCAGACCAAAAGCGTGCTGCTCAAAATGCATTGAACAGATGGGAGAAATCTGTAAATATTCATCATGGGCCAAACACACAGTTGTACACTTTTGGGCTGCAAGCTGAACTTCAAATGCTGCCAAGGTTGTTAATTCCTGTTTGCTCTCCTCTCACGGGCCATGTTTGGGTGTGTCCTTTCCTGTCACGAGGAGCATAATTCAAGTGATTCCTCTTCTATGATGTTGAATTATTATAGCGTGTGCAGCTCACATCACTTTTGCTTTCTGGTCTCTTGTGAATTTAATTTGACAGGCAAGCCTTTCATCCACCCCGATGGCAGCGCCGTAGTTTATAACCCAGCCGCCGTCGCCTCGGCTGCAGGCAGGAACCCACAGCAGGGGAAAACCCTGCAGCAGCCAATCCCTAACCCAACGCAGCACCACCAAACCAATCACCTCCACTCACAGGTCAGTGGGCGGGATTACATATTTCAGCAGGAGTCTTGACTTTTCATTTTACAAGTCATGTAAAGACTAATGATTTTTCTAACTTTCTCTAACCGCACTAACTTATAATGTTGAAATAGGAGCTGATAGTGGGATGGCAGGAGCTTAATTGACCGTAGCGGCATGAGAGTGCTAACTTGTGTAGCATTAGCCTTAGTATATTAGCATGTCATGTATGTAGCCTTTTACTAGTTTCTCATTTTAAAACAAATTGGCTTGAAAAACAAGCTCACGGTCAATCGAGGCTCCCGCCACTTTACTTTTCGCATCCTTCGTCCAGTCTCATCTCCTGTCCCTCTTGTCCATTTCTTCTTCCCTTCCCTCCTCAGCCGATCTGTCCTCCTCTCCAGCTGTCCTCTGAGCCTGTCCACAACCCAATGGTCTCGTATCCTCTTCCTCCTCCTCCTCTTCCTCCTTCTCAGTTCCTGCCCGTCTGTCATAACCAACAGTACACTGTGGTACAGAACTTCTTTCTTTCCATTGTATTATTCCTTCCCTCCCCCCGTTCCATCTCCTGTCAGACCTGGCTCGTTAAGAGTTTGTCTTTAGACAATTAATAAATGGACCCAAAATCCTGCTCAGCTTGTGTCTGGCTGAATAAATGCTCTGAGCTCTTATTTAGAGCCAGGTCTTCATACATGTGCCTTTTAAATAAGCCCCTGAATAAATGATCTTCTGTGATGTATTTAAAATGCAGCTAAATTTTTTTGCGACATATCACATTCTTTGCTACCAGAAAAAAAAAAGATTTTAAATTGTCAATTTAGCAAGTGGAGTTTGGTATCCATTTTGTTAATGATGTGTAAAATAAGCACAGCATTATCTCACCTCTGCAAACATGAAAACCGACTGCATTATTCTCCCGATTAACTATTCAGTTCTAGATAATTTTTTGGGGGGTGGAAAGGTGTATCTAAATCCAGCAGGAGCCATTCCCCACATATATAGATCATGCATTCACTTAACCTCATTTTTGACCTGGTTTTAGTGAAAGACATGCCTCTGTGACTAATTATGCCTGTGGAAAGTTCCATTAATATTTAATTCATCACCAGATGTTAGCGCTGAATAATCCATGACTAAAAACACTACTTTTCCAACAGCATGTCAGAACTGACCTGAACTGGCGCGCGGTGGCGATGCAGATAAATAGTTCACTTTACACTCGAGCTTGTCTCGGCAGACCTGGGTCAGATTTAAACTCGCGCATTTGTTTCAACCTTCAAGGAAAAAAATACTTTGAGTAAATGTCTTTGATTCAGCACTTAGCTTAGAAATCAGCTGACTGTCCCTGGTGGTTGAAGCGTATTGATCCAAAATCTGGGCAGATTTAATAAGAAAGATTGTCGGTGCCCTTGTGCTGGATATTAATGTGTCTCCTTTCATTTAAATTTGTCAGAATATCTGACTCTCATTTATCTCTCCAGCCTGACGCCCTCAACGCCCAGTTCAGTCACATGACTCTGGCGCAGCAACAGCCCAACGACGGCGGGGCTTCAGCTCCGGACGCCCGCCATTTTCCCACTGTATACCACCACCACCACCCCTCCTCTATGGTACTGCAGGGAGCTCATCCTCCACAGCAGCAGCAGGTTGCTAGCTACATGGTGGCAGGGCCATCGGGAGGACACCCAGGGGTGCTGCAGGGCCAGCCCGTCGCGCTCCAGACCCCGGCCCCCAACCACGCGTACCCCAGCTCCACCCCGGGTCCTGCTGCTTTCGCCGGGTCCACGCTGAACCAGCAGCTCCTCCAGCAACACACCTACATCCAGCAGCCTGTCCAGCAGGTGGGGACGCCTACGATCTAAAAATCACGCTGACTGTCCGTAACTGTGCGAGAATGTGGTGATTTTGTCTGTAGGTCTCAGTCATGAGTCACTCCTGCAGTGGAAAAGCAGCTTTATGACTAATCCTTCATTTCTCCTGTCGCTGTGAAGTGCATTCAAATGGGAGTGCTGATGTGTCACACAGTCCTTGAATTGGTGTTAATGCGTCTTTTACAGATGTCCACGTGTTACTGCTCGACAGCCCACCACCCCCACTGCTCCAGCCAGCAGCAGCAGCATCATCATCAGCAGCAGCAGCAGCAGCAGCACCACCACTACCGACCGCCCGTCAACCCGCTGTCCTATAACTGCCCTCAGAGCCAAAACCTGCCCCAGCAACAAGGTATGAATGAGGACATTTTACCGAAGAATTTTGTCTCTTTTGACACCTGAATAATTTGTCTCATGATGGCTTTTTTTCAGCAGTTGAAAAGGTTTTCTTAAAATGTTCAAAATGAGTGGAAAAATTGACTCTTAACGCGACTAAACAACCTGGAGAGATGGACACACACTCACAAGACCCCTTTTTTTTTTAAAAAGTCTATTTTACACTTAAATCGTCATTAAGTCAAGTTCAAAGTTGTGATCTAAAGACAAATCAAAGGTTTTAAAAATAAATAAGGTCTGCAGCCTCGGATGTGAAGCGACTGATTTTTAACACATGTTGTCGAGCAGCGCTCGTCCTTGCTGCCGAATCAAGACTCTACTATATCAATATGCTTTGTTAACTTCCCACTTTTAGCTCTCGGCTTTTTACTTTTTGTTGTTGTTGTTCTCACAAGGGAGCTATGCCAGCCGTGGCCCGACGGCTCGACTGAAGGACAAATATTTCTCCCTTTCCTTTCCTCTCGGTTTGTTTGTTTCCGCGAGTTCAGATGTCTCCCCGGGAGTCATCCACTTGATTATTCTGTTTCTGTTTTTTCTTCACCACAGGAGTTGAGATTGTTAGCTCCCGCTCGGTCTTTCTCACACGCACACTCTTGCTTAACTGGATGTAACGTCGGCACGATTGTGACACACGCGTACACACTGGTGCACATACGTCTGTGTAAGTGGCTGCGGCACTATTCTGTCATCTGTAGGCTGCAAATGCGGCTTCCCTGCTGGGGACCCGGGGAATAGACAGCAGACAAATGAAGCTGACCTACAAAGGCAAAGGACAGCAATTATTTCTCAGGGAAACAGAAAAAATGACTTGTTTCCCCTCTGTTCTTGCTTTAATTAAAGATATATATATGAGACCAACTAAAGGTGAAGACGGTGCAGCATGCGTTGCACAAATAATAAATACGTTATCAGAGGAAATTCTCCGATGGCTCAGTCGGTGTCCGCAGAGGAACCTGCGAATGTTTCCACTCACTTGCATCAGTCAGTCGCCGCCACCACAGGGACTTCAGCTTCAGTCATGGTCATTCTGGGAAAGCAGCCTCCATTATATGTGAAGGGATTGAAGGATTTGTCTTCCTCCCTTGCTGCTGTTGGATGATGCTAGAGTAGGGTGATGACATGCTTGTTCTACAAACTTAAAGGGGCACTATGTTGTTTTGGAGAAGAAATTCAAACTAAGAATTTTAATATTTACTATATTAATGAGGTAATAATACAAACTCAGAAATATTTGATTTCCATAACTGAACAAAATAAGGAAAATAAGGTCCCCAGAACGATGTTTGAAGCTAGAAAGAAATTGGTGATGCCACCCAGCGCTCAGGGACATTATAATGGCTGTTTCTCTCTATTTTCTGACATGTATCGACAAAACAATTAGTTGAAACCCTAATTGTGCTATAAGCTATATGACACTGATTTTGCCACATTGCCACAAGTCAAATAAAAATGCATAAAACAAATAGCCTGCATACGGCCAGGCTTAAACATTGGATACTGGAAACAAACCCTGCAGTAACTATTATGGGTCGGCAACTGTTTGTATTGAATTTTTTCAGTTTGGGCTGTTCAAGGCAGGATTAATTTTAATTTGAACGCTGTCTCAAGGTTGTTTAGAAGTACAATTTAATACCGAAGAGGAAGAGCGCTGAGCCTGAGAGGCGGGATGCGGGGCCGGGACGCTGTCTGAGAGGCCTCTATGAATCTCACAGTGAACCGGTCTCTTTTTCAGCCCCTCACTCCTCACCTGCGGGACGTACAGCGATCTCGCCACGGCAACAATCAATGCAGGATGGAGTGTGCATGCAAGGAAACAAAAAACAGAAGACGCTCAGTGACACTTGCATGATACAGGGAAAGTCTGAAGGAATTTCCTAAGTAAAGAAATATGCTGCCTGCTGGACTGGTACAAAATCGTGTGCTTTTGATATTACAGTCATTTCATGCTTGGTTTGTAAGTGAAGGTGGGGAGGCGAGGGCGGATAAAAATAGTCCTGCCCCTCTCTGTTCCTCGCGGAGCACTCTCATTGTCTAGCTGTACTTTTCTCCCAGGGCGGCAGACTGTAAAGACACCTTCACAAAAGGACGTCCTCTCCTTTGTCGCTCGCGTTACCCACATGCGTGTGTCACGAGGGACAGTATTTTCAAATGTCTCTTTTTGTCACCTTGACATTTAAGTGTCTTGATTCTCTGCCCCCCGCACCCACCCCCCCTTCCGGCTAGGAATAAAGTGCCGCCATTTTAGGCCGTTCGGAAAATGGACGGATCCGTGTGACTTTGTGTTAGAGTGCTCTAAATGGCTTTTTAACAAGTCCTTAAAAAGTTGGAGCCAGTTGTCTGTTATTTGTTGAAGTTAAAGTTGCATCAGTTAGACGACTGGAAAATTTTTGCCAACTATTTTGTGAAACCACTAATAGTTTCAGTCATTTTTTAGGCATATGTGTAAAAAATGTGCTTCGTAAATTTAGGAATTTACTACTTTTCTTTATGATTTACGATAGTAAATGAAGCTTCTTTGTTTTTTTTGACTATTGGTTGGACAAACACAGTTTGAAGATGTCATAATGCGTTAGTTGCAGCCTTAGTAGAAGGGAAAGTTTTGTTTTTTTTGTGCACTTACTCAGCCACTCCAGTTGCAGGTTCAGGCAACCACAGGAAAAATCAAATGTATTGACTTTCTCATGTATTTCAAATGCCTCAGACCTGCTGAGCTGTAACAGCCTTCAATCTGCACGTTGCCCCTTTTTAAAATCTATAAAATCTTGAACAATTTTCCTTCTTAAATCTTGATAACCGAGCCTTTGTCAGTCCCGTCTTCTGGCCATGTTGCGCAGATATCATGAATATTAATCTCTTTTTTTTCCGGTTCCTATCGGGCGTCTCTTTTCATTTGGTCACAGCCTTGTGCCTTTCTCATTTCGCCCCAGTGCACCAAGCCGTGATGCCAAACCCAGCGTCCAGCTACCAGACCGTAGTGGGCGTGCAGCCAACACCCAACCTCGCTCTCGCTGGCAACCAGCAAAGCAATATGGGCAACCAGATGCAAGGCATGATGGTCCAGTACCCTCCAATGCAGTCTTATCAGGTATTGTAATGACGAGACAGTGTCAGATTCATATTAGCAGACTAGAAATGAAAAAGAGCATTCAGTTCATTTAGTTGTGAATGAGATCCGCTGGTCTTGAGATCTCTTACTAGTTGTTCTCCATTCTTGTCAAGGCACAGGAAGAGAGGAGAACTTCAAAAATAAGAGCGTGCACTTGGTGTTGGCATTGATTATTATTATTTAATTTTTTTATTTCAGTTAATTGTCCTTAAGATTAAAGAGAATACAAAACTATGACCCAGGGGCGCTCTCTCAAAGCAGAAAATCACTTTTTTCAGTATTACCATGCCTTTATGTGCTTGATTTTCCATGTTTTTCCAATCTTTTGTTTTTTTGTTTCTTCGCAGCAGGTTTCTGTGCCACAGCAGACGTACCAGCAGCCTGTGTTTGTGTCCTGTCAGCCGGGGCAGGGGGCAGTGGCTGTCGCTGGCGTGCAGCCCTGCTACAGCCTGCTCCCCCCGAACCAGCACACCACCATGAGGTACCGTCTCTGCTCCCCGCATGGTTTTTAGATTTCAATTTTAGATTCCGATTTGGTAACGCTTTCTGTCACGACCACATTTATAGTGCGTTCATGGTGTATTATAATGCATTCATAATGCTTTATGACGAGTGGTTATGACTACCTATTACACCCAACATGTAACTGTAGTAAGGAATCGTGGAGCGCCATAAACGTCCATGCAGTTTAATAAATTATTGGTTTCTGGGACAAAGTACATCTACAGGCGAGCTGATAATTTCATCCAAACCTGATTAAAGCAGCTTCAGCTATTAGAATCTGTCATTAGAAAAGGATGAACATAAATCAGAGGAAGCTGATTATCAGTGTGTACATGACTTTAGTTCATTTTACAGATAAAAGCTGCACCAGAAAACACAATTAACTCTTTTTAACATTTTATACGACTGCTTTAGGCCTTTAGGATGATTATTAAAGGGATCGATGTCAGCTGGGTTATTAAAGAAATCGTGTTAATGCCAAACATATTTGCTAATTACTCCCATATATCAAAGTATTGATGTGCATTGGAACTGCTGTCTTGGAAAGCACAAAAGATCAATGGGTAACACTTTCTATGGAGTTTGTTTATGGGGGAATTCATGATGTATTATTATTCAGTCATATTGCTTTATATCTACACTTAATAAACAGCTTTCTGATGCACTATATCTATATAGATAACATGAGTCTATCTGTATAGGCAGTTATAAGCCCTTTAAGTCAACCTCTAGTTTATAACTGGTCATGAGCATCCATACGTCACTTCAGCTTATAATTCAGTATGTCACATCTATAATGTTTTATGATTAAGTGCATCAGAAAGCATTGTGTGTGTGTATGAGTGTTATAAAGCATAATGGCTGCACTATAATACACTATGAATGTCCCCAAAATGCACCGCAGAAGTGTATTTGTGTTATCCAAGCAGCATCTGTTTCCATGCACATCAATACTTTGATATATGGGAGTAATTAGCAAATAGTTTTGGCATTAACACGATTTCTTTAATAACTCAGCCGACATCGATCCCTTTAATAATCATCCTAAAGGCCTGAAGCAGTCGTATAAAATGTTAAAAAGAGTTAATTGTGTTTTCTGGTGCAGCTTTTATCTGTAAAATGAACTAAAGTCATGTACACACTGATAATCAGCTTCCTCTGATTTATGTTCATCCTTTTCTAATGACAGATTCTAATAGCTGAAGCTGCTTTAATCAGGTTTGGATGAAATTATCAGCTCGCCTGTAGATGTACCTTGTCCCAGAAACCGATTTGCAGGTAGTTGATGCTGCTCCTCGCTCCTGAAGGTGCCTCTTATTTATAGACCGAACAGGCCCGATGAGTGAATCCCCGAAGCCGCTCCGAGCCAAGGTCATCTTTGTTCACCGCGGGGGGGAAAAATGAGGTTATTACCACGATGCTTTTAGTGCACCGGGTGTTCGTGTAGCTGATGAATGTCGACTCTGACGCACCTCTCAAAGAGTCTTTTTCCTCCGTTCCTCTAGTAGTGTGGCGCTCTCTCTCATTATAAGCTGATTGATAGAACTAGTTCACAGAAAGCAAAACATGTAATTAGTTTCTACCTCCATGGACCCAATCAATCTGGATACTGGTGAGAGTCGCACTACTGGGACTGCTGTGCACACCGGTGTACATAACAAACACCAGGCGGGAACATAGCCATGCACGCAGCCGTCACCTGCAGGAGAACAATGCAAAGACATACACATGCGAGGAGAGGTCACTCTCTCATTGTCCCAGCTGTAAAATGAGGCTGCGTTAGTAGGGCAGTCGGTGTGGAAATGATTTATGCGGCAGTGTTGGAGCGGCTCAGTGTTCTCCCACGAGGGCCCGACTGTCCACCTGCAGCCTGCTTTTTCACCAGCTGTACGCCGAGTCCCTGCAGGCAGGTTGCTTACAGAGCAGAGCGCAGCTACTCCGCAGATGGACTTAAAGAGAAATTTCAGATTTAATACCCCCGACTGCAGCGTTAAGATCTCAGAGCTCCCGGAGATTTTCCGTCTGTGCGGGTTTAGATTTTTAAGACCTACTTAGGTGTGAGCATCATATTGGACGTCTTTTTCTTCAGGCTGTGGAGTGCCAGTAGCACTTCCAGTGACAAGTTTGGCAACATTTAAAACCTTCATTCATTCATCCATCCATTTTCTGCTGTTGATCCAGGTCCAAGTCATGTTTAAAGGTTAATAAATGACATAACGATTATTTATTTTATCAGGGTTGAGTCTTTTTTTGTGCCAACAGTCTCTGATTCCAGATCGTCTTGACCTTTGGGAAACACTGATCGACATTTTTGGCCATTTTCTGACATTTGATCAAACAAACAAGTTATCAATTAAGCGAGAAAAAAATCTAAAGACGACTCAACAATGAAAGTAATCATTAGTCGCAGCCCTTGGGATATAAATGTCAATAATATTTGCACTTTCTAACTTCTTTTCTCCTTTGGCCATGAAAAGGTTATTAAGAGAAACCCTGTTATAAAACACTTTCTTTACTCTGTGTCCATTCACAGTTCTACAGTGAGTTTCCTGCCCGCCCAGATGATGGAGCAGCTCCAGTTTCCTCAGACCTCGTCCCACTGCGTCTCCCAGCAGCACCCAGGCCAGCAGTATGCAGGTACGTCCTCCCCCTTTGCCAAACTACATTTAAACACTCGGTGATCTGCAGCGGGAGAGTGCGAATACTCACTTTTCACTCCCTGACATTAACCGCCCTGGAGATTCCCCATCAGCGCCAGGCGCCCCCGACATGCTTTATTTTCCCTCATCTCTCAGTGTCAATAACTGCAGAATGTATTCCTTCATCGCTACGACTCTGGCTTCTTAATGAAATAATCTTCCCCGGGTTTATGCTGCCATTGTATGTGCGTCAGACGCGTGATTAGATTTACACTCCGGATTTTCAAAATGAAAAAGAGTGAGGCGTAGTGATGACGGCTCCCCGGAGTTTGGATAAGTGAAAGTGATTTGCACATCCAGCCCTTCCACCGGAGCTGCTGCGCCGAGATTAAACAGCTAGTGGGTCGGCCGCTGCAAACATTATGTTGACAACGACTCTGTCAAAGTGCTGTTTGGTACAGTTAAAAAATGGTTGCGGCGTCTGCGGTGCGAGTTATGTATTGATGTATATAATCACATATGAAGCTGCTTAATGTTCACTTCAAGACAAGAAACCGTTTATGAAATGTATCGATGTATGTGTACATGTACACATTAATGTATGTGTACATGTACACATTAATGTATGGATGTATTTGCAACAATCCAGAAATGATATATGAGTCTGATTTATTTCATTAATTTATTTGTAAGGGAAAATAGGGGATGAATAATGTTGGATTAATGCAGATTCACATATATATGCACATATTTTTTTCCACCTCACCACAGTGAACATCAAGTCTTCTATAGAGGAATTAACCAGTGGTGGGAAGAGTACAGCTACAGTACTGAAATACTACTCAGAATAGTGCATCAACAGTAGCAGGCATTCAGTCAGGGGGGTTTCTGTTTCTCCAAATCTTCAGTCAACATGACTCCTGCTCTGCTCTGTTCAGTTGTCATGGTCACCTCTCCAAACCCGTGCCTGAGCTTTGTGGGTATTTTTGTCTTTATATCAGGGTTTTCATTGGCCGTTTGTTCATGGTTTTACAAGTAACTAAGCAGATTACATGGTGTAATTTATACTAAGATGCGAGCAACATTAGACTTGGAGAAATACTGTGACGCGTTTCAAAATCTACACATCCACCAAAGGCAAAAAAAAAGAACTACTCAGTCAACAGTTATAGAGACATCATGTCGGAAGAAATATTCATTTCAGGCTGATGCCCTGAGTGGCTCTCTGGTGGACAAACTCTGTTTTAAATGACCTCAAACCGAGTTTACAGTTTCTATTCTGATGTTTCTTGACATGTACAGCGGTACAGATATATCTGCAGTTATCCAAATAGGCAGATATCAGTCTAGTTGTAATGGATATAAACATCAGGTAGGTTTGGAGATGGATAGATGAAACTCAAGGAATAAAAATCAGCATAATTACCGATCTTTTCACGTATGGCCTGTGCTGTATTGGCCTTTCGAGGGCTCACAGACTCTCTGTCCAGAGGCCCAGGTGGGGCAGTCTCCTTACTAATGACCTTTATTATTCATGTCTGATTATTATGGGAGAGCAACGGAGGGAGCCATCATTTCCAGCCCGTCAGTAATGAGGTCAGATGAAGGTCTCGCGACGGCCTTACCTACAGCGTCACCAGTAAACATTTTTAATTGGCCAGGTTGGGGGCCAGAAATAATCTGCAGATTAAGTCCAAATATCCGTCGTCCTTGCTGTTGTTGTCGGCTAATAATTCATAAATCAACAGCGGCGTCGGCTGTGCAAAGTTTGCCATATGATTTCCACCTAATGTGAGCTTTATGTAAACAGAAATTAATTACACGGCAATATATTGTAGATAGTTTTCTTAGTTCATTTCCCCGTGCACCTCTGATGGTGCGTTGTTTTTTTTTTTCTTCCTTAAGTCACATCAGTCACGTTCATGCGTCACAAACTAATAAGATAATTGGATCTCGCGGATCATCGCAGAGGATTTAGCAGGGAAAGGGAATGGAGTCTGTTATTGCTACTGCGGTTGTGCCCTCATAATCAAGGCACTTAAAACCTAATTGCTCAGCAGCTAACGGTGTTTCACTGATGAGGTGTGTAGCTGAACAAAAGTGCTGAAAAAGAGCTTTTGGGGCGAAAACACATTTAGTCTGTCGGTTCACTGTGGTGCATAAATGATGAGTTTATGTGATGAATTGGATAAAAAATAAGAATATTAAATGTGTGTCTTCCTGACCTGATTCGCCTCTTGTCAACACTTTTTCAATTCTAGCTTTTGTTTGCTCTTTCTCTAAACTTTGTGTGTGTGTGTGTGTGTGTGTGTGTGTGTTTGTGTGTGCAGGGTTGTTACCCCCAGGCCCCAGCAGCAGCATGGTGATGCTGCAAATGACAGCACCCCCCTGCCAGCAGCCCCGGGCCCCCTCCCCCTGCCAGCGGAAACAGCCCAACCACAAACAGCCGGGCGCCGAGCACCAGCGCGGCCGCAGGCCTGCCGAGCTCCCCCCGCCTCCAGACAACACCCAGGTACAAACGCTGCCCGTGTGCATCGATTAGGCGCGGGCCATCACTCAAAACAAAAACACCTCTCAGAAAAAATGGTTGGAATAAAAATTGAATTTTTGTGCCGTCAAGTGAAAAGATTGTGTTACAACCTGTTAAAAACCTCACTGAGGTTGTCTTAAGATTTCCAGTAGATTTAATTAGCTGAGTGGCCTAGAGCTTTTGACTTGATTTCCAAAAGATTTTAAATTACATTTTTAATTTGCTCAGGTAATGTTTGCCACATAGGACAATACAGTACATGTCAGAAAGTTAAGACCGTCACAAGAAAGCAATCTGAAAGCCAATTTAGTTTGGTTGTCTGAGTTTGACAGTGACACGAGAATTGCCCCCCTGGAGCCAAACCCGGCCTCCACTGCTCTCCAGGCAGGTTAAATGTCGTCGTAAATAGGCTCTGCAAATGAAGTCAACGCTGGCTTGGCTCGAAAATGAGGAGAAAATAGTCCTCGGCATTAGGGTGTAATGGTACATTAGTGGGACTAATGTGGTTGGGATGGTACATTAAAGCAACAACATGAACAACAGAATGACTTTTTGGGAAAGAGAGAAATAGCCACAGTTGCTTTTTTTGAATGAAAGTGTTTGTGTTCCTCCCCATAATCTCTCGCCGCACCGCCGGTGTGTTGTGTGTAGAGCAGCTTGCCCTCGTCTCCGGCACTCACTCCCTTGCCAGGCCAGCCGCCCAGCGTCAAGGGCCTCCCATCAGGCATCTCGTCCATCCCTGTCATGGCCCACCACCCGCACCACCACCACCCGCAGCTCCCTACAGCCTTCTGCCACAGTGGACAAGGTCAGAGACGCCACCAGGGTGTTCACTCACACTCACAGAGCAATATATTAAAGGGCAATGAACCTTGCACAGCAGCCTAGTCAAGACTTATGGAGTTGTATTTGTGCCGCAATCAAAAGATTGTTGCAAAAATGTAATTTTATATTTTGTTTGTCAGTCTGGAAATTGGAGGTGATTTCTGATTGAGGCTGTTTTGATTGCTGCTAAGATTATTTGCTACTAGCATGAAGGGAAGCACTGGGAGAATGGTAAGCAGACTCGCAAGTAGTTAGCACAGTTTTGATTACATATATAATTTTATAAACCTTAATAATATAATCTATTTAAGTAAGTTTGTACTGGAATAAGCTTGCAGCCTTGCCCTCATGGCAGGTAACTAGCTAAAAGCTGCCAGAGAAGCAGTAGCTAAAATAGCTTAGCTAACTTAGTTGGATAACTTGTTAATGGTAAGTGTAGTGCGTGTCTAACTGTGCCCCTAAATTTTTTAACTTGGTCGTCGAAGTGGCCATAAAATATTAAACGTAAAGCCCTGAGTTAAATTTAATATTTATATAGCTCGCTGACTTACCAATTAGCATTAACAAGCTCATGCTCATAGCATGCTTTTGAACTGAGATCTAGCACGCTATGTTCAGTAGATGCCGTGTCTTAATTTACATTCAGTTAAAATTTATGTTTATTAAAGGAATTACCTTTATAAAATACAATTAGTAAGTTAGTTTAGGCTTTTGTTAGCTTGCAAAAGATGGCTAGGTTGCAAGCTAATAAAAGCCCAGACAAACTTACTAATTAAAATTCATAAGTAAAGTATTTAACCTAAAGTGTATAAACTACATACTGCAAGAGCTGCTGTGGTATGCTTGCTTGAAGGGGCAGTAAGTAAAAATTTAAGTTTTGACATTATGAAATCTATATATTGTGTTGCAGAGGTATTTACTGAAGTTAGCATGCTAGCCAGCTTGCCCCGGCTTGTCCTGGTCCAAAGCTCCTTTGCTAACAGTCCACTGGACCCTGAGCTCCCAGTGCGACCCGCTAGTTTGTAAATGAGCTAGCTAGCTAAGAGCAGCTACAGTTAGCAGCAGTTTTGACAGGCGGCCAATTCTTACATATTACTCCTTTAACTTCCCTTGTATCAGAATTCCCCACTAATAATTGGATTAGAGGTGAAGTTGCCATTCAGATAAAACTTTTATTTATTTATTTATTTATATACAAAATGTAATTCACAGCTTGCAAAAATTCTTGAACCACAAATATATCTCCATATAAACTCACACTGGATGTTAATTTTATTTGCTTCTACTGATGTGAAAATTCACTTTTTGATCTTTTTGTGTTTTGCAATCACTTCTAGGTGAGGCACACTACTCTCTACTGGGTCAGCCTCTGCAGTACAAACCCGCCATCAGACCTCCGCTGATACACACTGCCCACATGGTGGCCAAACACCAGGTCAGACACACAAAAAAAATCCTGTTTACACTAGACTTGTAATAAAGATTTTTAAGTCTTCTACGCTTAAAACCAGTGCACAAGATCCTTGTCAGAGAATCATTGGGATTTCTGACTTATATTACATTTCAGGTCAGCAAACATCCCTCGCTGCCTTGCACAAAAAAGTCTGACGGTTATCCTCTGTCTCCTCAGGGTCCACTGGGGGTTTGGCGTAGCGGTCATGGGAGGAAGGCCAGCAGAAAACCTCTGTCTTCAGATCTCAGTGTAGGTGAAGCAGGTAATAGGAAGTCCAGAGGGAGGCTTGAGTTTAGTGAACCTCGAGTTAACCGCAGTCATGACCGCAATTTGACCTTCGTTCTACGGAGAAGCACAAAATGTAAATCTGGCACATCATGAAGTAGTTTTGTGTAGGAATTTAGGCAATTAGCTTCTCAAAACATGCAGTCGTGAGTGAAACATCGGGCTTTAAGATGTCGATCATAAAAGGAAGCTCGTGTTCAGATTCATCACCTGATAAAGTCGGCTGCTGTGTAGCCTATTTAGCAGATTAACTGGAATAACATCAGGTTTTTTTTATTGTGTCAAAATATGCTTGCTGCGCTCCGTAACTGTGGAGAAAAGCGTGTGTTTAGTGACTGTAAGCAGAATAAATTACAGACGGGGCAGAATCCACACCTGGCAGTGGAACCTGCAGCCCCGGCGGTATTGTGCCGAAAGAAATGTGCTGATTATTTCGAATATGGCGTCGTATTTTTTATTTTTTTGCACTCGCCGAGATATTTTCTGCATTATTCAGGTGTTCTTGTCAACAATCCCACCAGTACAATCGACTAGAAGGGGTTTCGGTGCATTAATGGAAAGTTCAACATTACCTCGCTGTCTGTAAAATGTCACGCTTTCTGGAAGTCAGAAAAGCAGCCTTATTTTTAGACTGACAATCATGCATTTTTGATAATGTAACCTATCAAGAAACGGTGAAAAAACATAAAATTTGAGTTCTATTTTGACGTAACTGTGCTCGAGCACGCCGCGCCAGGTTTGACCGTCCTTTGTTCCACCTAAAGCTTAACAGCTGACGGCAGCAGTTTATTGAAGCCTCCCGATGGTGCAGGTCTGATTTTTCCCTTCACCCATGACAGTTGTTTTATTTACTGGCTCGGCTGCTCACAGTGCTGTCTGTGTGTGTCTGCAGTGAGCAGTCAGATCCTGGAAGTGACAGATCCTCCGGAGGGGATCAGCTGTACAGACTCCCACCACCTCCTGGCAGAGCTCTGCAAAGGGGGCGAATTGATCCAGCGGCTGTCGGACCATCGGCCCCGGCTGTGCAACACGACCAGAGACGCTCCCAGCAGAGACCTGGCCTCATCGTACTCCATCTTCGCCATGCTACCCTCCAGATTTTCTGCCCCGAGCACCACGTTTCACCACAGCGGCCCCCGGGCCACCTTTAAACTCCGAACTAGTGCCAGACACAGAGGGGAGCTGTGTGACTCGGACAAAGCCGGCTCATAGCTGCTAAGATCTTGGCGCACCTAAGGAGCGCCACATGAACGCACATCCAACCACCTGCCTCTGCTGCCTCAGTCGGGACTGTCTCGGTTTTAGTCCCAGACTCTGTCCAAATCAAAAAACCGTATCCAATGTTTGAAGAATGAATGTTCACTTTTATTTAGTTTTAGTTAATTTTATCATTTCTCTGGCCAACAGGTCTGTGCAGGGTGGAAACTGAGCACCACCTACCAGTTTGGTTTTGTTTGTGAGACACGTCCACAGCTGCTGAGGCCCCCCTCCCCCCTCTCTATTCTAAAAAAAAAAATCTAGTTTGCTGTTAGAAAGCGTTTGGAAAGCTTTGGGATTCATTCGCCAGCTGTTTTTTAATAGCAGGTGTAGGCGTGTGACAGCATCATACGTATACACACAACCTGCTCGCTTCTGGTTCAAGAATGTTTATGAGAATTCGACATGTTAAATTGGGTCTCTGTATCATGTTATTGCAATCAAACTGAGCATCCATATCAAAAGCAGGTGTTTTATTGAATTCGACATTCATCGATCCTCCCGTCACGTGTGTCCTAGCTTGATCCCAGCCACTCACTCATAAAATGGAGCATTATTTAGGTACACAAGAACAGGTCCCTCCTCTTGTTTTACTCTTGTACAATGTGAGCCCATACAATAATCAACACTGAATAATAGATATACTACCTGAATTATTTAAAGTCACTTTTATACACAGTGAATGTTGGATTTGCACTGAAGTGATGAAGGAGATGGAGATTTGATTGGTATAGGACCCGGCCTGGATTTTCTTTTATTTACCCCGCCCCTCGTACCTGTTTGTTGCACTCGGCCAGGCCACTTTCTTTTATATTTAATTAAAATGTTTATATGCACAAGAAAAATGCAATCGAGTTTGTCCATCTACTTGGCTTCTTTTCTTTTTTTTTTGGATTTGTTCGTGTGACTCATGAGAGGTGATCTGTGTCTGGTGTGGCATTTTCTCTTTCTTTCTTTCTTTTTTTTTTGTTTGACTCTAATAAATGTTTGCACCACACGTGTTGACATAACTTTTTCCAGCAATTATCCACAGTCAGCCAACTGAGGGTGTAGTCTAGTGTGTGAGGAGGAGAAGAAAGAAGCAACAGATGAAGCAACTCTTTGAATAATGTTGCCATGTTATTTGTATCTGTGTCTTTTGGGCATTGCAGACATATTTGCTCTGCTTAGTATCCTAATTTCCAGCTGCATAAATTAGCCATTTTGAATAAACCCTCATGTGAGTGAAATGTTGAGAAACAGAGACACCTAGTGGACAGACGCTGCAACTACAGCACGAACAACTACACAGGAAGCGTGAAAATGAAACAGAAACATAACTGCTAAGGTAACTGTGTTTACAGCTGTGGCGCCGTTAGCGTGGTGGGATAAAACGCGCGTTAGCTCTTAGCTAAAAATGTTTAGCTAGGCTTCGTCTCTGCAGCCGTAATGGAGGACGACGACCTGGATAAAGGCAGGACGGTGGTTGTGTCCGGTGTGCCCGACGCCTTACCTCTCAGCAGGATGGTCGACAAGCTCACCATTCACTTCCAAACCCGCAGGAGGAGTCGCGGGGGCGACGTCGAGGTGGTCCGATACCCCACCAATCTGGACGGGGTCGCGTTTGTCATCTTTGACGAAGCTAAAGGTAAATAAATTAGCAGGTTGTAGCTAAAACACAGGCTACATTATAAGATCATGATAGTAAAGTGTGTGTGTGTGTGTGGTAAAGTGTCCCTACTATGAGGAACACAAGTTAAAGTGAATAAGTTAACAACAAACAAGTTAGTATCTGTTTGTTGTCAACACGCCAGACTCCATTTGAAATTTGACCATTTTTAGGTCAACTTCGCCGAACTCCGTTTGAAATTTGACCATTTTTAGGTCAACTTCGCCGAACTCCATTTAAAAACTGAGCATTTTTAGGTTGACTAACCTTATCCAGCAGCCCCAGTTTGTGCCTGCCATATATTAACCTTTGCACTACATAAATAAGTACCAGGACACTTGCTGCTGCTCTGAAGGTGTTTCCAATAACATTAAACACTTGAAACCATCATTTTAAACAATATTCAGTTGTGTTCAGCACAAAAACAAGTTGTGTTTTTTAGCCCGTTTCCTTATCTAGTCAAATATGGTGGCAGGAAATGACATATCTCTGAGCTCAATTTAAAGTAAACAAACAATACTAATGTCTTTAAGAGCCCGATATATAGGTGGGACTATTTTGCAGAACAAAATGCAGAAAAAGATGATTCTGGTCATTTATAATTATTAAATTACAACTTTATGGTTTCAGTACATGAAATAATATGGTACATATATATAGAATATTGGCAACTATATCAAGTATGTACAGAGTTTACAAAAAAAAAAAAAAAGGCGCAAGGATGTACATATATTCCACCTGGATCAGGAAACACAATCGCAAATTGGCAATAGATGTTGAAATTGTTTTAGCGCGCAACAGACGGAGCATTTTTCCACCCAGATGGTCAGAAGCTTCTGGGTTTTCCGAATATAGTCGAGCATTTATTTCACAGAAGATGCTTATTAGCTGTGGCTCGATTGTAATGGTAATATGTGAGAGGCACAAACCTGATCAGTGAAACGAAAACACATTAAGTCAGCTGTACTGTACACCTTTGTTAAACACAGCTCCTGTTTTATACAATAATTGGCTCCCATGGGGCCAAATTTCGGTTCCCATCGGACCCACTTATTCGGCGTAAATCAAACGTTTATTTACATGAAGTGCTGCCTGGATGTATGCCGAGCTGATGAATGGTTTAATTTATCATACTATCATGGTTGTGTACTGTCGCGGGCGAGCCGACATCAGATAATAATGAGTAGAGTCTGTGCACTCTCCCTGACAAGAAATAACAAGCATCATTATAATGTTGACATGGGTGGAGACCAAAGCAGAACAGTACGGTACTCTTGGCAGATGCAGAGAGGGTGGTGCAAAAGGAGCAGCAGATCATGGCCGACGATGAGTTTCCAGAGGATTACTGTCTCACTGTGTTCCCCTTCACTAGAGATGTAAGTATGGCCATCATGGTGTTTAAATAATTCAACTCTTTCACCAGAATTTTACATTTGTATCTGTTGATATAAGATACTGATTCGGATGTGCTCTTGTGCTGCAGGTGTTCTTCTATGTCAGCAGCGCTGTGGTTAATCTCTCAGTGTTCGGAAGAGGTCAAGCATCACTGATACAGAGTCTGCGGTCAGCTCACAGGTCACTACGTTTCCAGCCTTTGCCCCAGGAGAGCAAAACCACAATTGAGGGACCTTTCACGGCCGTCCAGGCCCTGAGACGGGACCTCATCCGCAGGGCCAGCCGGGTTAAATCCACAGTCCCGGCCCAAAGTGCTGCTAAACTCAAAGAAGCTCCTCTTAATCCGAGGGTAATATCTCGCCGCGAGTTTGTCAGCCCCGTAAGCCGCGGTGGTTCTAAAGCTAAGCTGGAGCCAGTGAGCTCGAACAGCTTATCAACACCGCTGCAGACCACAGGTGAGGCAACTGAAGTCCTGCTCTCAAATGCAAAAACTCAAAACGGTTACTCGAGGCGAAAAGTTTCCTCGCCTGTAGGAAGCTTTTGTAACCCAGGCAGTGATGAAGAGGAGCAGAGAGCTCGGTCCAGGCACCGAATACAGACAGAATACAGAACCGAGAGAGCAAAGGTCAACCCCAGACAAGTGTTCAGAGAGGAGATCAATGCAGGGATTAGATCTTCCTTATCAGGCCCGGACCTGCTCCCTGCAGAGGATATATCAATGAAGCAGCCAAGAGAAGACGGTATTTCACAAAAACCCACCCGACCAGACAGGGCTTCAACACCCAAGATCAGAGGAGAGAATCGTTTGGGCTCCGGCTACAGCAGCACAGACTATCTGAAGGAATCCGATCAGAGCAGCTCAGCCGTCACTGCTAAGCCTCCCCGGACCAGACTTAAAGATGTCTTGAAGTCCTCCAAGAGCGGATCTAAGGATACAGAAGTGCTGTCTGCAGGCCGTCCACAGCATCCAGAGGACAGGTGCATCTGGGTCGACTCATACACATTCAGATACATTGAAAAGTTCGATAAGAATAGGTTGGACAGGTGTTTGAGGGGTCTGGAGGTGACCGCTGAGTGCGTTGAAGGAACTGACCTCTTGCGGATAATGTTGACTGAGAAGCAAACCTCCAAGACCGACTCAAGGATTCAGCAGGCCTTGGAAGACCTCAGTGCTTTGGTGGCCTCAAAGCAGTCCACGTTAAGAGTATTCGAGGTCGACTATGACAAGAAGGAGCTGACTGACAAGAAGAAACTGAAGGAGATCTGTGAATTTACAAATGTCATGTATGATGATGTCCTTTACATGTTTGAGGATTCTTGCATAAAAGTGATCGGCCCTTCAATTTGCAGTTTCCTGTTCTATAGGAGAGTGGAGGACACAATTGCTCAGCTCAAAGACAAATCACTGAGATGGTAACGGGTGAAGCAAGAATTAATGAGTGTACTTTTATGAGTGGCCACAGGGTGGTGCAGGTGGGCTTTTTTCCAGATCCAGGTACAAATGTGTGTTTAGTTACATTCCAGCCACTTGTATTACATGTTATTAGAAGTATAGAAGATACTGTATCTGTTAAATCTGCCTCAGAAGACTCAGTTAAGTTCTTTTTTTAAATGTATAAAGAAATCATCTTCCAGTGATTTTTGCTTCCTCTTTCCATCTTTCTATGACGAGGCCTCCCTTTTGTTTATGCATGGATTAATAATTAGGCCTTCAAACAGCAGGTCTTAATCCAAACGATGTTCTCACAGCAGTAGAGATGAGTCTTAATTAACCTCCTCACGTCGTAATTACAAAAGATAGGCTTCTAATTAAAACAAAAAAAAATGACAGATGCCAACCTGTCTCGTGTAATCACAGCTTCACACCCTCTAGTCCAGAGAATCTTTAATCATTATCTGTCATTACATAAACCTGGGTCTGATTTCTTGTTTTGTTTTTTTTAAATGTGGTAACTTGTTAACGGAAGTCTAGTCCGTTTTGTGCCAATGGATGAAATGAAGTCTACCAGTAGACATTATACTTTAAAAAGATTCCTTGTTAAACACATAATATTGAATTAATATGAAGGTGGTAAAAATGTAGATAAACAACGGAGACCATATGCACATGGCAGCCATGTTCCCGTGACTCAAGCTCAAGTGCTGGGATGATGTTAAGCTGCTGTGTTCCAGGTTGCAAGTCGTGGGAATGTAGGAAAACTGACAATCGTCGTTTCACTGCTTCCCAAATGACCTGCAACTGAAAAGATGATGGATGGTTTCTCTATGAGGTCAGTGATAGTGTTTAATTACATTCACTTCCAGGCTTAAATAAATGTGTCCAAGATGTGAATTGATATTTTAGAGTTAGAGTCATGTGACACTATCAAACAGTCAGATCTCTATGTTTATAAAATGGACCAATGTGTGAAGATGGTGTTTTGAGGTTTAAAGAGCCCCTCCAGAAATGTTTCATAGCCATACCAAAAATAACTCGCTTTGAATACTAATTTGCGTCTGACTTTCATGTGATCCTTACTGAATAAATACAGAATATAAAGAAATGTGTGTTTCAAAAGTTGCAACTTTTAGACACAAGATGTGTCCTACTACACTTTAAAATCTATTGTCAGTGTATTCTTGCTTGAGGTTTTCATATCAGACTACATGTTGTATATTGAACCATGGTTAACTTCCAAACTGGTTTAACCTGCACCAGCTGGCATCCAGGTATCCTTTATGACTCAGTTGTGATATTCATAAATCAAAGTTTTGCTGAGATCACAATCAACAACCCAAATTGGACAGTAGGGGGCGGTATGACTCCTTCTCCCATATGGAGAACTGTTTAAAAATAGAGACACTAGCTGCCATAGCTCTGCTCAGTGAAGCTATTATGGAGGCCAGGTTTGGCAAGCAGGGTGCAGATTGGCAGGCAAATGATGTCAGTTGGATGTCCCATTATACTCCCTCTCCCCTCCACACACAGAGCGCTGCACCTTCTCCAAGGGAAATACTGATCCGTCCATGTGATGTGTGGGGACGCTCAGTAAAATCATGTTGTGTGGAGAGCGTTTTTCCTCGTCTGCGATTATTCAAATGAGCTCGCTCCACAGCCTTGATAATTGATTCATTATGTAAAAAAAAAAAAAAAAAAAAAGCCACACCACCATAATGAACACACACAAACATAGACAATCACTCATCTCCCAGACACACACACACACACACACACATACACTCTGGGTTGTTACCATAGGAACATAGTGGAAGAGGTTGCCGAGCTGCAGCGCTGGGCGTCGTTATGGGAAGCTCTCGAATACAATGAAAACATCCAGGAGGAAGGAGGAATTACATTTTCAGCAGAAGAACCCTTCATCAAAGACAAGCAGAGGAGAGAGCACTGCCTCTTAGCACCTAGACCTCTCTGCTGCCCCTTTGATAGCACCTCATCAACAATTACCCATTATTTGGCTGGGGGTTTAGGTTATTGTGGTAAAATAAAAGGAGGGTCAACAAGCAGAAAGCATGAATTATTTTTCCTGAAATGGTCCTTATAGCGGTCCTCCATTTCATCTCTTTTCATTCTTTCTCATCATTATGCATTAAGTATAATTGGGTAATTTCATTTTTGAATATATTAAACATGTATGACTTTCAGATGGAGGTCAAAAACAGCAGCAGGCCAGAAAAGAAAGCCTGAGCGTTTTTCTCAAGGACATTTCATCTGGCCATTGGATGGGGTCTGCCGGGGATCACACCTGTGGTACGACCTTGGTTGGATTACTGAGCAGCAGGCCTACCGGGCACAGGCCACCACCGGGGTCTTTGGAGTGACTGTTGACATTTCTTTATGGGAATCCATTCATGTAGAAAGAGAGGCGTGGCCACAAAGGATGCAAAATGAGCACACAGAGATTAAAAACACCTGAAAAGAGACACTAAAGCAACACAAAGAGATGCAAAAACTACAAATAGACACAAAACTAAGAAGAGACGCAACATAACCACAAGAAGATGTAAAATAACTACAAATAAACACAAAAATGAGCACACAAAGGCACAAAACAACTACAAAGAGTTGAAAAATAACTACAAATAGATACAAAACAAGCACAAACACACGCAAAACATCTACAAAGAGATGGAAAGCAGATGACTACAAAAAAGGTACAAAAATAACTACAAATAGACACAAAGTGACATCATAGAGACAGAAATCGACCACAAAGAAATGCAAAATTACCAGAAATTGACACAAAAAATAATCAAGATTAAAAAACAGCCAGAAAGAAACACTAAATGACCACAAAATGCCAACAAATAGATGCAAAATTAACATAAAGAGATGCAAAAACTTCAAGAAGACACAAAACAACAACAAAGCGATGCAAAATAACTGTAAAGAGTTGAAAAATGACTACAAATAGATACAGAACAAACACAAAGTGACGCAAAAACATCTACAAAGAGATGCAAAAATACTACAAAACGATACAAAATGACCTCACCGAGAACGAAATTGACCACAATGTGACGCAGAGATTCAAAACTACTAAAAACAACAACACAAACGACTACAAAGAGACAATAAAATGACAATAAATAGATGCAAAATAACTTCAAAAAGATAGAAAATAGCTACAAACAGGCAAAATAACACAAAATAACCCCAAAGAGTTGTGAAATGACTACAAAGATCTGCAAAACAACCACATAGAGATACAAAATGAACAGAAAGAGACATAAAAATATGTCAAAGAGACACAAAATGACTACAGAGGGAGGCAAAACAAGCAAATAACATCATTGTTTTTCACGCTGCCTATCACACCAGACCATCTATTGTTGTTAGTGTACACTGGTGCCATGCAGTCGTGTTCAGGCACACACATCTTGGAGGTCAGAGGTCATGCAGACATGCAGCAAGCCTGCAAGCATCATTCCTCCCCACAGTGAGGAATGGGCCGCTGGTGATGAATAGTCTTCTCCAGGCAATGTGTGTGTGTGTGTGTGTGTGTGCACGTTACAGTCGCAAATTGCGTCTTAATGATTCTCTTTACAGATCATCACCCTGCGCAGGAGGGGGAGCGTGTGGAGGGATACGAGTCGTACCCCCTCCCTGCTGCTCTGCCTAAATGGTGTGTGGGTATCGGGGAGTTGTGATGGAGGAGCCGTGTAGAAGAAATTGGGGGCAACAGACCAAGAAAAACGGCTAAAAACAGCGTGTTAGCTGTGGAAAATGGGTGAATGATGTTTAATTGGTCTCACAACACATGACCCATAATGTAAACAGAGCAGATCCCCTTGAATTTTTACAAAAGTGAGCCGTGTGTGACTAATGATTAATGTGTAAAGTGGGTATCCTCAGCGTTGTGTCACCCCAGTGATCCCATTCATTGTCGAGCTACTTTCGCTTTTTACTCCTGAAAACAATCAATAATAAAACAGTCTTAACAACCTTCAAGCGTCTTTATTTAAAGAAAATAACCCTGGTTTTCCCATGTGAGTTTCCTGCCTTACATTCTCACCTGACCCTGCACACCTGTCCCTCATTCCTGTCTCCGCACCTGCATCTCATTACCCCATTATCTCCACAGTATACACATACCTGCCTGGTCACGCCAGTATTGTTGCATTTACAGAAACAAACGCACAAGTATGATGCAGATTTTCTAGTTGTTGACCAGCATTCCTGCAAATAATAGTGACTTTTCACTCAACGCGTAAATAGCTGCGATGTACATGACAGTTAACACACCCTACTAGCTCTAATAGCGTGCACATCGGGGCCGTTTGTGGCCATTTTGTTGCTGCAGGCCAGACATGCACTGGTGTCCCTGAGGGGTACTGCTCTTTTCATAATAAGATCATTTAATGATATTTTAGCGTAATTCAATTTTACTCAACTACTGTCTGTGTAATGTCATCAACAACACATTCCCCCATATTATTCAACTCACAGTCTCGACTAAATGTTTTTCTTTCATGGATTCAAATTAATTAAAAATGTAGAAATTAAATTTAAATATTTCCTGTCCCTTGGTATTTCATATCTGCAGGAAGAGGAAGGCATTGTGGATCTATTGTTGGCAAATGAATTGTTATTTCAGGGTATAATTCATTATTTATCATAATGTTTTGATTAACTAACTACTGTGACTCTAATTGAGGACATACCGTATAATTTCATCCCTGTTTTGATCATGTGTGATAGATGATGTTTTCATATCTGTGTTGAGCGGTATGCAGTTGTGTGAGCAAATGAATCCCAGAACAATGTTATCATGGCTAAAACTACCAAAACAACGCCCCAGATGCAATAAAAGCGGAATTATCCTTTAATTTCCTGACCTGCTGTATACAGTGCCGCACATCATCTGCTCCATCTTCCCCCTTTCTCACATTACAGCGTCCCATCTGTACGACTTCCACTTACGAGCCGATCCAGGAAGTGTCAGTATAATTATCAGTCTCTCCTCTGACCGTTTTCAAAAAGCTCACAGTTAGTGGGGTGTGAAGAAGAAATGTGATTGCCTGTTAAAGCTCGACACCGCGGGCCGCGGCGCTCCACACACGGACGCCACATGTGGCCTCCCCTGAATTTAGAACTATTATTTTGCACTTGGATATTTAAAGACGGGGGGCCAGGCACGGCACTGGTCGGTGCTCGGGCCCTGATAATAGATAATTAAAACAAGTGTGATGTATCCTACATGTACCCTTACAGTGTTATCCTGGTTTTCAACAAAGGATGGAAGCTCTATGCCATCGTTCGAGAGATATAAATCACTGTATCAAGAAAATAAAACCTTTGTTGGGAAAATATAAGATTCGGTCTCAGACTCAGGATTAATGGCCGCACTGTTTCAATGTCTGATGTGATCGTCTGCGGCTGATCCAAAATATCATATGATTGGCTATGCTGCCTTGTGGGAGAGCTTCTCAATTTCAGCCCTCATCTCTCAGCTCCATTAGCTGACAAAAGATACCAGAGGCCGGAGATAGAGCACATTTCTCAGGTGGCATGACATGGCATCATGATTTGTGGGCCTCTGTATTATTCGAGGCACTCTGTCATATTTTCAAACTGTATATGGATGTGTCCAGGAGGTGAAAATACTCCAGGAATAGGTCTAACATTTCAGATTGGTGTGAAAGCACCTGCTCGGTTTAATGGCTTGGACATTTTCCCAAATTGAAGCCACCACAGAAATGGCATCGGTAGCTCCATCTCATATTCTGCCTGCCATTACACATGCTGCACTGACCATGATAGGACCCCAGGTTGATAATAAAAAATCTGTGACACTGTGAAGGTTCAGATCACGTAATCGTCCAGTTCAATTACACGGTGTAAAGAACTGCAATGAGTTGGACCCAAGAAAGTGAGAACTTTGCCAGTTTTCTGTGTGTGACAGCCAAAGAGAGAACTCCAGTTCCCCTCGACAATGGGAAGATTTACATAATTATACTGGGAGCAGATAACATTAAACGAATCCCTGTAGAATTCCCTCCTCGCTCCATCCACACCAGTGTTATCAGTCTGTTCTAGGTTTGTCCTGGCTAAATGGTAAAGAGAGGGGGCAGATGGAGAGGAGAGAGGCGACGGCGTGTAAGAAAAGGTTGTGAATACATCAACGGCCCACTGAGCCAACAGGATGTGCCAGCATGGGTGTGTTTGCACATGCAGGTGTGTGTGGGATGAGTGCATTTGTATGCCGTCGGCATCAGAAATCAGTCGTGTGATGAAGATGAATGGCGCCGGCTTTGAGTGAAATGTTAATGCTCAGACAAAGGACAAGCAATATATCTAATCCCCAGCACAGAATATGCTAAGTAACGTACCGGTCATCGCAGGTCAGTGGGTCACAGCTTCATATTGAAGAATATACAATGTATTCTGATAATTGAAAATGCAGATGTATATTTAAAAAAGGAGGAAAAACGATATTTCGCTGTAGGTTCAAATGTAAAAATGTATTAAATTAATGGAGGAGTGAATTTGTCTGCAAGTACATGTGTGTAAACCAGTGGTGGAATATAACTAAGTACATTTACTCAACTACTGTACTGAAGTAATAGTGCTTTACCTGACTATATCCATTTTATGCTTCTCTACACTTCTATTGTATAGCATTTTGGAGGAAAATACTGTACTTTTCACTCCACTACATTTATATTATAGTTTCACGGGTATGTTTAAATATTCTATATGTAAAATTTTAGCTGAAAATGTTAAAAAAAACAACTAAAATTATCAATAGAATTTGAAGAAATAACAGTTTTGACATCTGTACAATTGTTTTGCAGAGATATCTACTGAAGTAAGCATGCTAACCAGCTAGCCCTAGCATTATCAAATTAGCCAATTAGCTTAGTTAGCTAATGCTTATATGGCAGAAGTTGGCTAGCTACCTACTAGTACGGGTAGCTTGCAAGCTAATAAAAGCACAGACTTAGTCACAAACTGTATTTCATTAAGGATAACATTGACATTGTGATCTCTATGTATTGTGTTGCAGAGATATCCACTGAAGTTAGCATGCTAACCAGCTAGCCCTAGGCCTGTCTTAGTCCAAAGCTCCTGTGCTAGTGGTGTAAACATCAACACTTCCCTGGTGCGCTGAGCTCTCAGTCCAGAACACTAGCTGCACGGTTAGCTAACTAGATACAGTTGGCACTATTAGCAGTTATTCTGGTGATATGCTACCTCATGTTTGTGTTTGAGTATGAATTTGACATTCCTACATATTGCACCTTTATAAGTGGAAACAATACAACTTTCCCACCGCTAGCATTTTCAAGTGGTAATGTTGTTGGCAGCAATGACACAAAGACAACTGGATCATTTTGTTTTCCTCTGAGTCACGACTACCGACAACACAGACCAAAACGTGAGTTGATTCATTAATTTAGTCTCGGAAGGAAGGAAAAGGAAAACAAATGCAGATAAATGGTGCCAGGCTGCCAGCCTGACTAAATTACCACTCAGCCTTCACTTTTGGAAGCTTTCGTGCACGGTGGCAGACAAAATTGCAGCGTAGAAGCGAGGTTTATAGGGAACCAATCGAAACGGAAATGGCGTCATTATTCTGTGGTCATTACAATGTGCAATCAATCTTAACTTCATAATGATACGTTAAATCGAAAAGAGTATTCTAATACTGAGGTATTGCTATTTTTACTTGAGTAAAAGCTCTGGATATTTCTTCCACCGCTGGTGCAAACGTGCATCTTATTCACATCGAACCTGTATATCTGCACAAAAAGCAAGCATCTTTTCATTAATTCAAAAAGCACTTAGACACAATGTCTCCTCATCTCCAAACCATAAAAACCAAACTCCTGAGAGGCTGGCCGCATACATGCTACTTAACCTCGAAGAGAGAGAAGGCACGCTGATTTGATTAGTCTTTAAAGTCTCCTGGAAATGTCAGCAAAATCATCAAAGCAGCCGTCTCCTTCATAAAGCCTTGATCAAAGGCATTCTCGACATACTGGGCCTTCTATATTGTTAGCTCACGGGTAAAACGTCTACATCTGCACAGCATTATTGGTTTTATGGGAGTTTTATAAGTGGAGACAGACCAAAATCGGCGAGAGACAAGTGACATTTCCCTCTTTCAGCTACACCCCGGGCCCACCAACTCTCTGCTGCATTTGCAATTGTGTCTGTGCGATATCATCCTCGTTTTACAAGGAATTCCTCTTTGTTTACTCAGACTGCCTCTCCCATATATTAAATTAATTCACTTTCTCTGTGCATTGTCACCTCTGCAAGATAAGGTGGATTTCTGCCCCGCCCGGGGTCAAACAGAGCTGGTAATCTTCACGCTTGTCCTCATCCACATTAAATACAAATGGTGGGTTTTGCCACCTCATCAGATAAAATGTTTAGTCAACATGAGATTATATTAAGCACAATAAATCTATGAGAGGCCATTCGGGTCATAAATCATGCTTGCTCTCAATCAAAGCTTTATCACCTGCCTCACACAAACCCTGTACTCTAAAAATTAAAAAATGGCATTTTACAGTATGCATCCAGCATGCATGCAGAATGTTAACGTTAGCTAGCATTAGCAACATTAGCCAGTGCAGCAAACTGGCAGCCACTTCAGGGGGCAGATGATTCGAACACTGGTGTTGTAAAGTGAATGCAATGGAAGGGGGAAGATTGAATATCACATTTAAAGGCTGAATGTTATTAACACCTTTAAAGTCCCCCTGTAGAGTTTCATGTAAACAAACAGAGGAATGTATTTATTTATTTTTTGCTGTGTGCCCATATTTAGTAATATGCTGTCTCACACACATACCTTCTGTTTCATACACACTGCTGTTCTCGCTTGGACATATTCTTAATCTTACTCACACCGTCATTTTTCTTCGAAACAGTGTAATTATTTGTCATAGACACCGCGTGTGAGAAAGTGAGAGTGATAGTGTTTATAAGACAAAAGGTGTGTGCGCAAGCAAGATTTATGAACTCCACAGCCTGTCATATTAATCTCACCTGACACATCATCTCATTAAAAACAATTACCTCTCAATACGAGGCTATGCACTACAATGTTTTTACGTCTAACCTTGGTTTTTATGTGGCGAATTACACACACACACCTCCACTCCACCTACTTACCCTCAACACCCACCCCTCTCACAGCAGGCTGCTCAGACCTCAGGCCACTTCAGGAGATCAAAGAAATGTTGGTATGAACCCCCCGCCTCCCAAAGCCTCAAAATCCCAGCAGCACCATCCCAGTGGCTCAAAGTAACCCCACTGCACACCTCTTGCTTTAGCTCCTCTTTCCCTTTCAGGAAGCATCAACAGAAGCCTTGAGCTATAAGAGGCTCTCAATTTGATTTCCATCCCATTCTTGTCTTATCATGATGAAACATGTATGGATTTTTGTTGGCCGTTTTGTGTCCATGCAGACATTAAACATCCACATATTCTCGTATCTGTATGCAGGATTCCCATATTCCTGCAGATAAATGCGCACTCACAGATGCTGACACAATCACACCTCCTCCTTCCACACCCATCCCCCTCCTGAGCTCCCTCCATCAGTTTGGGCAGCGTTATGGTTTGGCTTAGCACGCTGCATCCTCGCCATGTCTGGTGCTGATTTCCAGGCCACGGTGCCGAGGCTTGCCAGTAGGTGGGGGGTTGCGGGCTAAGCTGTGGAAGAGCTCCAAAGATGGCTCAAACATCACCACAGTGCTGACAAAGAGAGGGGGGACTCGGAGCTACTGAGGCTCTGTGATGCTCTCATCTGACTCGGTGGCACACCACAGTGAGGATCCAGATGACAGAGGTGCACTGCTTTATGCTTTCTGGGGGTTTCTCAATATGCAGTAGCTGAAACAGCGAGTAGAATAATGCAAAATATCTGCAGGCTATAGGCTCTCTTAAAAGACAGACAATTTCAGGGTCACCTTTGAGATCTTTGAAGGTATTTTCATGGTTTTCTCACCTATTATGTACTAAACAGTCAAATGATATAATAATTTATCATTTAATTTTACAAAAATAAAGTTAAAATAGGAATAAAGTTGTATCACAGCAGATATTTTGACTTGTCAAGCACAAGTGTTACTTACAATATTAACATTTAATGCTCACAATAGGAAGCAGCCAATTACCAAAGTAGCTGCTAACTGCTGCTAACTGTATCTGCTGTTAGCAAATTAGCTCAGTTAGCTGTGCAGCTCGCGTTCGGACTTGGGGAACAGGGCAGTGTTGGTGTTTACACTGCTAGCATAGGAGCTTTAACCGGGGCAAGCTGGTTAGCATGCTATCCTCAGTAGATATCTCTGCAACACAATACATTGACTAAAGTTGTTACATCTTGCCCCTTTAAAGGAGACATATTATGCTCATTTCCAGGTTTATACATTTGTTTTGGGTTACTACTAGAATAGGTTTACATGCTTTAAAGCTAAAAAACACACATCGGTTTTCTCATACTGTCCACTGTATTTCCTCTCTGTCTGAAACGCTCTGTTTTAGCTCCTGTCTCTTTAAGGCTCCCTTCCCAAATATCCAGTCTGCTCTGATTGGTCAGCACACATTCACACCTGAGTCAGCACCGCTACAGAGCAGATGTGCTAAACCAATTCAAACGTGCCAAACTAGCCACTGCGCAAATGTGCGACTCTGTGACGAGGTGTGACGTCACAAAGTCACAGAATTAAAGGCAGGACTTTGGACGAGGCGTTTCAGGTGGTTGCGGTTCAGGTTTCTGTGGGAGAGAGGAGCTTTGACCTTTTTAACTTCCAAAATCTTTTACACGCTCAAGAACCTGCAGTATATAAAACACTGAAGGGAAGGGGGGAAAAAACAAAAAAGCATGTCAGGTCTCCTGTAACTTTGGCTCTGTTCCATGTCAGTGTCCCAGTAAGCAATAAGCACTCAGCAACAAAATGTAAAACTTGAGCAAACCACTGACATTGTCAAAGCGCCCGATTAAACATTTAATAATTCAAAGTGTGTCTGCAGAAGAGTCTCGTCAGACAGTTCGCAGCTAACACAACACAGCGTGCTTTAGCACATCATTGCCCTGTGGAGGCTCTTAAATCTCCCAGCAGCCATGTCTGGTGCTTCCATATAGGTCTGCTGGAGAGGTAGCACATATATGGGCCAGAGAGATGGCCTGGTTGTTCGCTATATTTAGCCAGAACATGACATTTCTGAGACAGTTACTCTAGTGTGGATGCAGAGGCCTGATTTGGAGTGTTAGAAGGCTAATGTGACGCCGCTAACTTGTATTAGCACTTAATATCAAATGGATTAAAACCAATTCTGGTTCAACACTGCCCATTTCACCCCATTTCTGACTGCACCTCGCAGTCACGTAGTCTGTGATCCAAATCGGTGCCTGCTGTAATTCATTGGAAGTGTGCGGCTGCTGTGTGAGGATGTGGTTGTTTTTATTTAACAGCCATGCGCGGACCCACCGCAGTCACCCCGATGAGTCAGATCACATCACAGGGGGATCCAGATCTGAGGCCGCGTGTGTTTGTGTGCGTGTGATGTGTGAGGTGGAGATGAGGGTGACAGCCAGGAAACAGCCTCGGGTGTCATCCAGCTCTTTATCACAGTAATGAGAAACGAGATGCTCCATATGTGTTGCAATAATTTTAATGTCAGGACCGAAATCTGCCCCTCAGATCTACATTACACACAAAGACATAAAGCGACTACTGCCGTCAGTCGGATCAAAAGCTACGAGATATGAGTTACTTGACTGATGGCGGTGTTGGTGTTTGACGTGTGACCGCGTAACTTTCAGGTGACATAATGTGCCCCGCGGCTCCTGGAGGTCCTCAGCTGTGAATGACAGACACTAGCTGATTATGTTTGTAAATGTATGACCAGAGGTATCATGCATCCGATTATTAGGGGGGGCTCATTTAAAGGCCTGATAGTAGCAATGTGATCTCCTCATAAGGACAGACACTTAATTCTGCAACATAAAAGGTGATGAGGTCCAACATAAGACATATCAGTGGTAAATATATCAATATCAGTTGATTCTGTGAGGTTTGCGGCAGAAAAAAGTAGCGATTTACGAACTAAACGCGTTCACAATCAGGAAGTGACAACAAAACAGCGGAGACGGCACCAGAACTGTTACAACTACAAACCGACATAAAAGATTTTAACTATCTTTTCACTGTCGTTGAACGATTTGACTCGCAAATATCCTTTGTGTCTGTCATGTAACTGACAGATATGATTATTGTCCCATCATGTGGTTTATCTCGAGGAGATGCTAATGAAGACATCGTTTCATGCGCCATTAATCCCCAAACACACACACACACAAACACACAAACACACACACATATGCTCATATTTCCCTAAAGAATCAGGTCATCCCTGGAATGATTCATCCTCCAATCTATTAAACGCTCACACACACTGAACACATTCACTGTGCCTCATTACATCAGTGTGTAGCCATGCCTGAACACAACCTAATGACTGACGGGAGACACTCCACAGACTTACTGTACTCTGTCCGACGCGTCATTGCCTTTTCTCCTCTGTCTGACTGTGTGTGTGCCGCGCCCTGGCTGCCCTACAGTACATTCAGCGGAGGATATTAAGCTAATGGTTTATTAAAATAAAAATGTCATGTGTTTGTGAGCCAAGGGGGGCAGGGAAAAAGAGCCGGAGCTTATTAGGATTCATTAGGGGGTTCCAGTCGGTTACCACTGTTTCATGCACCAGAAACTCCAGAGTGTACCAATGACTCTTTCTGTAATCTTGTCAATTTTACAAGTAGTGTGAGACTATCCCGTTGGCAGTTTACCTGTTAAATCATGAGACATTTTGGCTCTGGTGCTTTATTTTAGCTGAACGATAGCAGGTGACTCATACAGTATTTGGTAAAACGGTACTCCCATGGACGTTTGGAGAGATTAACCCTGGATAAGTCAGACTCATACTTACTGGCAGTGGAGATTAAAGGATCCTCGGTGATTTCATCACAGATGTACATCAGACAAAACAGAGTTTACATCAGAAAATTAACAAATCAGCGATATGTAAAACAAGTTTATGGTGTTAATTTCACCTCGTGCATGCTTCTTGACAGTGCACGAAAGCTTGAGGCATGAATGAAAGAGCAGAGGGGTTCTGGAAACAGGAAGAAGGCAATTTCGTAAGATGTTTTTTATACTAAAAGGAATTTTGGAAGTCTTCCCGGATGTGTTCACTGACGTTCACTTCACTGTGCTCCAGTCCACACTCCAGTTAAATCATCCCAGATCCAAAAAAACGCCACAACAACTTACAATACTACGGTAATTTCGTAATACACAGACGTCAATGTTGAGAAATTACACAGCAGTGATCATTTTAAATATAGCAACAATTTCTCCATAATGGTGTCACAACAACAACAACAGTGATATCACAACAGCAATGTTTTAGTGAAATTTTGGGAAGTTAAGTGATGTCATTTGAAAAGAATATCTAAAAAGAAGTTATAGCAGGAACAACTGATTGTGATTAATGGAGCTATGGAGCAACACTTGTTGACGTTGCTTAAGACGTTGTTTTTTTAGCTTTTTCAAAACCAAAAACACAAGAAAAATGTTGATTAAACATGATTTGCTCCAAATAATCCTGCAAATGTTAGCATGCTCAGATAACTAGCTTCCTACTAACAGTAACCAAACAAAGGCCAAGAGCTGCCAAGGTGCTACTTCCATGTTAAGACCATGAGTTAGCATTTGCTACATGGTTGTTGCCTTGTTCACGACTAGCACATCCAATGTGTGGGAGCTGATCCCGGATGCTAACTGTATCAGAGTGTAGTGTAATGTTAGGCGCTCTGTTCTGATGTTTATTTAGCATTTTAATGTTAAAACTGAAACAAAATGTTTCCTGTGGTTTCTCGTTAGCTTTAGCCTTTTAGCCTTCTACGTACATGATATCAATATCAAGGCGTTGAAGGCGTTCTTGTCAAGCCCTGGCTCTGTGGACGGATGTAAGTCAAGCTCTGCCTCTTACGCTGGACCCAGTTGTCATTATTAGTCCATGGTTCTTGTTTTCTCTCGTGGAGCACACATTAGCTCAATTAGCAAGCTGGCTAAAGTCATTTCAGACAGCGAAATTGCATATCGTCTTGAATTAGGGACTCATTATTTACGATGAATTTCAAGCAGTAAATCTGCCGCTCTTATGACTGTAAACATGTGCCTTGTCAGAAACAATAATTTAATGTGTATCAACAGTAACTACTACAGGATGGGACTTAAAAAGTCAACTGACGCCCGTTTGTCATCATGACATATTTTAATGTCATGTCACTATATCAAAATTGTAATAGCTGCATTTATTCTCCATGCAAATGAAATTTAGGAAAAGTAATGTGCGTGAGAAGACATGCATGCACGTTTTCACACGCGCTCTCACATACAGTATGTCAACGGGGGTCACTCACTAGCTCAGCTGGTGTGAAATAACAGCTCTCCTTGTTCTGAAACTGGAGCACCTTCAGACCGAGCCCCCCTGCTGCTGTCAGGCAAAGATCAAGGCTGAGAACCGAGAGCGGGGGCAGTTAGTTAGGCAGAATACTGTGAGGGGTCAAACTACCATCTGACACGTTGTGTTTAACTAAATGTATTTTATTTTACAAAGGCACTTTGAGGATTTTATTTAGTGATAGCTGCGACACAAAGGACAGGGCAGTTAAAGGATGATTTAAGTCGATGTTAGTTTTGTCTAAAAATTACATTTTTTTTCTCACTTATATCAAAAGCCTCCATTTGATTGGTACCAAGGCCCGGATGACAGCAAAAATATATTAAATATATAAAAAACAAAAGACACATCCTTCGCTATTTCTCCCTGAACTGGTTTGAATCTGCCCTTAATTTCCCAGTCACGGTGACTAACCGTCGAGGAAATCCCTCTCAAACTGAACAAGTGAGCGTGTGCTGCGGTTTGCCCCGGCAGTAAATGTCAGTGCTCCGCTGATTGAATGCACGTCGACAGAGATAACTGTGGGGCAGCCTGCTGTCAGGGCAGAGGGAGAGCGGCCCAGTGACCTAGACTCGTCATACACCTCCAGCACTGCTGGCCCACTGGCCAAAACACAATCCACTTCAGACCTGGATCAGATTCTATTATTTGTTACTCACTCTTAATCATCTTGTGACCTGTTTGCCGAAAGAGAGACAGATTTTTTAAATCATTATTGTAAACTGTTTGTTTAAACAGTTGCCTAATATTTCTGGAAATTGTTGCGGCAATATGGCAAATCCCTCTTATTCGGCGCTCCAAGAAGCTTTTCCTCCCAGGATGAGTTATGTGCACCGGTGCGTGACCCAGACCTGAACTGTGCCGATTATTACAGATAGCGATGGGTGCTTGCCTTGCAAAACACACACAGATGTGAGTTTATCACTGGAAACTACAGTGTTGCCGCTTTGAGGTATTTTATGTATGAATAATTCAAATTATTTATCGCTTGAAAAATATATGCTGCTTTACTGTCAGCAGCTACTGTATTTTTTAAGAGCTAACACGTTGAACTGCTTTGACAACACTGCAAGGTAGATGTGTGCTGACCTAGTTGTGTAATAAAGCATCATGGGAATACAGACCAAGGTCATTCAGTATTTATCTCAAACAGTATCGGCGCTTATTAATTAAAATTATAGTGTATTCATTAAAGGTGCAGTTTGTAAGAATCTTAGATGAAAAACATTCAAAAATGTACTGAAGCTCTCAACCGAATGCGAAGAAATTAGTTTTGACATCATGAGATCTGCTGAAGTTAGCATGCTAACCAGCTAGCATCAAGCTCCCACTCTGCTAACTGCACGGCTAACTGAGCTTACTAGCTGCAGCAGCAGCAGGTGTTTGCTCTAATGATTTGCAGCCCTGCGGTTGTTGTGAGTATGAATTTGACAGGTGGCCAATTATTACATATTTCAACTTTAAAATGTAAAGTACATCATTATTTGTTGTTAATAAATGGAGTTTATCATCAGGACTGAGACTCTATTCGCCCTCAGTGACTTGCATTTATACAGTTGTCACTTACATTCACAGAGCTGCTAGAAACCCCTCACTTTCCAAGGGCATCTGTGCATTATTTTATTGTATGTGACAGACAGTGAAGATGGTAGGCTGCTACATACGTGGTAAAGAGGTTCCCAAGGGATATATACAGTACTTGAGCTTATTGACGTTTCACTCAAGGATACCTCAAGATCATCTCTGAAACACAGCTGATGCTTAGTTGTTCTGTTCACCCACTCTTCTTTAAAAATAAGGCTCCCGCGGTGCTTTGAAAGACGGGTCTGCTTCTATTTCCTCCAGTCAAAAGCCACCAGAGAAAAACAAGAGCACAGTTAATGTTTAGGAGGTTGTAGAAAAAATGAGCTCTGATCAGGGGAAGTTTATGTCCCTCATGGAAATTTACAAGATGCACAAGATGTTGACAGCACCATGTGACCAGAAACAGGTGGTACCCTCATTTCTATTCCGGGAGCCATGTACAGTATTTGGGCAACTGTCAGCCGAGCCAGTTAACAGGAGGACAGTTAGACTGTGTTTTCATCTGAACAATGGCAGAAAAAGAGATTAACAAATGTGAAATAAATCTTTGCTGCAATAAAGATTGTTGATATCTAGGTGACATTTTCCTTTAAGGTGTTGCTGTTGCGTCGTCAATCTGCACAGTCTCACTTTGGCCCAAATGTGTGGCTGCACCAAAGTGAGATTGGCAACGCTGCAGGCTGTAGCAGAGTGCGGCACACACACACACACACACACACACACACATGGACACACAAAGGCAGTCAGCCTGAATAAAACTGGAGAAGGGCGCAGGGGCACAGTGTGTAAACACCTCAGTTAATGTGGTTTTGCTCACTGTCTCCTCCCCTATGGCCCTCTCAATCTCAGTAAGATGGGTGTATTTTAAAGAAATGATGGAGTTTAAAGGGGCAAACTCAGAATTGTAATGTTTCTGATATTAATGAGGTAATAATACAAACTCAGAAATGTTTAATTTTTCCATAACTGAATAAACAAGCTGTTCTCAGATGAAAATAAGGTCCCCTGAACACTGTTTGAAGCTAGAAAGGTGGCAGGGTCCGCCACATATAAACAAAGTAAAGCCGTGTGAAACTGTGTTGTCCTTTAAGGTCAGTTTCACAAAACAAAAAGCACAAAATGACTGTTTTGCGCCCCATGCAGGTAAAAATCTTCCGATTCCGACAGAATTTGAATGAGGTCAAATGCATATGGTACAGAGATGGCAGCCAAATAGCAGTGCTATAGTGTGTAAAATCCCCCTGGCAGTGTTGCGTCCTGGAGGCAGAGCTCCCACACAACAGACGGGACTCCCACCACACAGCCTGCAGGGTGGAGCTGTCTCACTGTAAAAAACACTGCCAGCAACACAGAGAGTCCAATCACTCCATCACAGAGGGGAGAGCTGATGCAGAACGCTGCTGTTTTCCCATTTTCGTAAAATTAGCGGTGATGCTGTGTTTGGGAGAGTAGCCTGAAGGCTGAGAGATGAGGTCTTGAGACCAGAAGGGTGCCTGATCACACAGAAAAAAGACAGAAACATGTGAATGTGGTGCATTATCAAGCCTGAAGGGAAATCTAGTTTTCATTTTACTCCTTTCTCTGTGTCTGTAAGGATGAAAGCTAATGTGTTTTTTTCCGGCTGTGTATGCCACAATATGTATGTGTATCTGTATCACTCACAGATAATGAGGGAATCCTCAGTGGAAACTACCAAAGCTGTTCACTGGAAAGGAGCAGCATCTGGTACTGGGTTCACTGGGTTTATCGGTTTTCCATGAGGGAGAAATTTCGAAATTTGCTTGCTGTAAAAGAAAATCATCTATGCGTGTGACTCAATCAATACCTGCTCTTAATGTTCAGCTTCGGGCTCGGTCCCTGTGAGAATTGAGTGAAATGTCTATAAAACATAAAGAATGATGATAATGAGGTGTCGCTGTGTCACCTTGAGATCAAATTTGACTCCACGTTACAGGTTACCCTTTATTGTTCTCTGGCCCAGCAGAAACCTTGTGTAAGCATATTTCTTTCATTGGTTTGATGGTAAGAATCTTTTACCAAAGTCATTGTATTGTTTCCTTTGCTCTTCCTTATCATACATACTGGAAACAGCTGTCAAGGTGTTGTTTAAGCGCTCTGAGTGATAAAATGCGAAACAGCTTCTTGTTGGCGTCCATGTTGCTCCGACATTCTGACATGAACAAGCCGGAAGAACGACTTCCTGACCTCCGAGAAGCATTATTGGCCATGGTCAATGTTATTATGGATCCCACTGCCTTTTTTGTCAAGACCCACCGTAATCCACCTGCCTCTAACCAATCTCGCCCCTAATGCCTGAACCTAATCAACCAAACAAACAGCGTCAACCAATCAGAGGCAGAGGGGGGATGGTTTTGTTGAGAAAAGCAGTAACGCCCCTAGACCTAATTTAGATTTTAGGTAGGCTATCATTTTATAATAACATAGAGAATACTCTCAAATCAAGAGCATTTGTATTTAATGGTAAATAAAACATTTTTTAAAGGAGCACTGTGGGGCTTCTGATTGGTACTGGAAGCCGGTCGTTAGTTTATGTTGGTAGACTCCATTTTTAAACTAACGTTAGCTACTGTCGCACTCCGCTAGCAGAGTGGAAAGAGGCACCGAGACGAGGCACGGAGATTGACAGGGAAGGTCTCATTTTTCATGTCGCGTTACAATTCCCTCACACATGGCTAATAAAAAAGTAATTAATACATGTAAATTGCCACAAATAATTACACAGAGCCCCTTTAAAGCATAAATTATTTTTAATATTATGCTAATTTAATGACATTTAACTTAACTTAAGGCCTCAAACGGAAGAATGTAAACAAAATTTTACTTCTGTCACAATGTCTTCATTTGTAGGACAGGTCTATGTTTACTTTTCACTAATCCCCCTTCATGTCAATGCTAATTGTAATTAGCAGTTAGGCTATAAGCAAACAAGCTAGTAGCATTATCAGTTAATGTCCTGTCCTTTTGTGGAAATGAATGTATATCTAAATGTCTTTATTTATTTGTTTATTTTGAGGTTGTGGTATTTAAATCTTTCATTTATATGAACAAATCAACAAAAATCACAGGACTTATAGTAAAACATAGCTGTGTGACAAGGTGCACTCTGGGATATTTCGCCCCAAACCAGGAAGTGACTCTTTTTTTAATGTTAGGAAAAAAAGATGGACATTTTAAAATGTCTGCCCTTTTTGCTTGTTGACATTTACTGGCATTTGTTGAGCACGGAGCGGGTCGTGGGTCGATGTTTTATGCCTCTTAATCTACCCCTGAAAAGGCTACTTTGTCTTAATGTGCTTGTGTTTTTTAAAAAAACAACTTCTGTCTTCGGTTTATTTTAATGTTAATCACCTTGTCTTTATTTGTTATGGAAGTTGTGGTCCGAAGGGGGGCGCCATGATGGAGGACGGGCCGGGGCCGGCAGGCTGCTGTGTGGAGGCTCGCGGGAGGGGACGAGCCTCGTGCAGACCGCTGCCATTGGCTCCTGCGACGTTATAAATACAGGCAAATGGCATTTACCGGCTCAGAGCAGGCGGAGACACAGGGGGAGGCAGGCAGGCAGTAAGACAGGCAAGTTGGGAGGCACCTCGACCGCATCTGTCGCTTCACTGTACACCTACGACGACGCAGGCAAGGCACCAGAGGATTGGGACTCATATTTTTACACTTTATCCCGACGGGAATCAATGAAGGAGAGACGCTCGTGTCAGAAATCATCTCTGAAATCCGGCATGGATCCCAGTCAGAGTGTGAAGTGTAAGATAGTGGTGGTGGGAGACAGCCAGTGCGGGAAGACTGCCCTGCTTCACGTGTTCGCCAAGGACTGTTTCCCTGAGGTGAGACCCTGCAGAGTGATGATGCTAATTAACCTGCTTTTATTAATACACTGGGCTGTTACGACCAAACATGTCGTGGGTTTTATGGAGATGGATGTGACAGATGCTCCAATAAAGATGAAGGACATTACCTTTATGATGCATGTATGTGTACATTAAACTGTGGTAGTACTGTGATACAAGTTGAGCATGTACAGGTAGTTATAACTGCAGCAGCACACATAGATGTAGTGTCATTCCTCTGTTTACAAGCTTATTTCTGGTCATTTTTCAAAGTTACAACACTTCATTTTCTTCTGCTTCCCATCTTTCCTGCAGAGCTATGTCCCCACCGTGTTCGAAAACTACACAGCCAGTTTTGAAATCGACACTCAGAGGATCGAGCTCAGTTTGTGGGACACCTCAGGTAATTACGCCCTCCCTTCTTCCCTCAGCTCTCTCTTGTCTTGCCTGCTCCATGTTTGGGTGTCACTGAGAGTCAGTTGTGGTGCAATGTGGGGACATGTCCAAACACGCAGGCCACTTGTGCAAAAAGCTTCCTGTGACCCCTGTGGACATGCCGCTCCCGCTGATAAGAAATGATCCGGTAGAGGTACAGTTTCATCCGGAGTTTGGCCACATCCTCTTAAATTAAAGGAGCGCTATGTAGTTTTTGGACAAATTGTAATCAGAAGAGAAAAATCTCAATAGATAAACAAACTCTCTTTGTCTTCATGACATGATAACAAACTGACCTTAAAGGACAACACAATTTCATACTGTTTACTTTGTTTATATGTGGCAGACCCTGCCACCTTTCTAGCTTCAAACAGATCAGTCATGTAACAATAACTATTTCTGAGTTTGTATTATTACCTCATTAATATTGTTAATAGTCAAATTCTGTGTTTGAATTTATTCTCCAAAACTACATAGCGCCCCTTTAACGCCACACGCTGAGGTATTCCCCTTAAACCATGAGCCATAAAGAGGCTCAGGCTCACATTTTTTTTGAATAATGAAATTAATCTCTGACCCATTTTAATCAATAAAGCTGGGTTAATCCTTTTCTCTGGAGTCTGGAGTTGCTGCTCCTACAAGCCAGGCACGTTTCCTGCTCACATTGTGAAAGCCGCTCACCTTTTACCTACATAGAAATGGTTATAGTCTTATAAGCTATAAGTGTTAACACAGAAATGCATCAAAGTGCAGCGTTTTGATTTATGAATTCCTCCCGGCCGAGCAAATCGAAAGCAGAAACAGGAAAGGAACGATAATGACAGGCTGAACGGAGCTCATATTCATACATCTGGAGAACATACTTTGAAATTCTCCCCATTGGGGTTTTTGGGAAAGTTTTGTTGTGCAACACGTGTACTGACTCTCTGGTTTTTATCGCTTTGTTGGTCGGACTTTGTGTTCAGGGTCCAAACCAGCTGCTGCATCCCCTGTGTGTATGTGTGTGTGCTTAAATGTGTGTTTGAGGGTAAACAAACCCACTTTCCCATCAATCAATGCCCGAGCAGTGAATAGCACAGCAGTCAGGCGTGAGTGAGGCGTATGTTGCGTGTGTGCGAGCATTTGGTGTGTGTGTGTGTGTGTGTGTGTGTGTGTGTGTGTGTGTGTGTGTGTGTGTGTGTGATGGGCGGGGACAAGCACACAGCCAGCTGTTGTGGGTCTCTGGCCTGGAATTCCTGAGCGATGTTTGAGTTACTTTCCCGAATGTGGAGATCAGCATGAAAAACGTTTGTCCTCCTCGGAAAAGAAACAAAGAAACAGAGTCAGTTAATAGTAAGCATCATTAATAAATGGTAAATTTATAGTTAAGTAATCATTAGTAAATAGTTATTTCACTGTTAACAACCAATGAAATGTTTTATAAACAATAATTTGAGCAGTTGTTTACGTAAAGTTGCAACCAGTGTTTATAATACTTTATAAATGTTTAATAAACACTTTGTAGTTAGTGTATAAACATTTGGATGTAAGTTATGTTTATAAACCTTATAACTGTTTGGTAATTGTTTTATAAAGCATTTAATTCTTTTTCCACTATTAACTAAGCATTAATTAACTATTTATTAATGATGCTTACTATAAAGTGTTACCATCAATTTGTACAAGTTCTGATTTCACACAAATTTTGACAGTTGGATCTCATTTGGGCAGCAAAAGCCGCTACATGAAGTCAGATTTTTACTGTTTTATAGTAAAACTCGGCATCAGCACATAGTCCTCGTTTTCAGGAGTTGTAACAGTACAAGTGAGCAAAACAAGGAGCTCACATTTCAAATTCTTCCACCCCTACAGAATGTGTGTTTTCGTTGAAGTGGAGAGGCGAAGAAATGAAAGCCGGCCAGAGTGAGAATTTTGTTTTATTGCACTGTGTTGGCCGGTCGCCTGGAGCCATTTTTCTTTTTCTCTCTCTGCTTCATAAAACAGCGAGGGGGGGACGTGGTTCCTATTAGATCAGCGGGTCTGAGATGGAGCCAGCCTCCCCCCCTCCGCCTTCCTTCAATCCTCACCCAACACACACAAGCATGCACACACACCCAGTGACTGATTGATACAGCTTTCGGCTTGACTGGTCCCTTTGTAGAGACACCCATCGTCTATGGCCGATCCAATTGATCCGTTATCTCCAGAGGTGTGCTGGGGGGGGGGGGGGGGGGGTGCAGTATGTGTGTGTATGTGTGTTTGACCCCAGCATGCACTCGGACAAAGACCAGGACGCAGAGATGAAGACAAACACTCCATACTTCCACCCCCCCTCCCTCACAAACACACACCGTGGTGGTCTTTGTTCTGCTGTGATGAGTGGCCTAATGAGCAGCCTGGTGTGTGTGTGTGTGTGTTTAAAAGGGAGGGTGATGAGAGTAATTTGGGTCATTAAGGTAAATGCCTGCCAGTTGTATTGCCTTCCATTTGTCCCCCACCCTGCTCGTCTGTGCTAGCTTCGCCTCCCCTGACTGAGGGTGGGGCCCGTCGGGGCCGAGGCGCAGCCTTTGATGCTTCGCACTTCTTTCACCGGCAGAGGAAGCGGTTTATGCTGTCTGTCTGCCCGCCTGCTCGTCTAAATGAGCTGCAAAGGTGTTTGTTTGAGAGTCAAACTGGAGGATAGGAAGAGATAGTGAAGGTAAACAGAACAACCCCTGTGGCTCTGTGCCCGAGGCCCCCTTTCATTTTCCTGAGTTGAAAGAGCAAAAATGCCTCTGAAAACCTATAACTAGGTAATCTCAGACAGGGCTGCTTAAAACAGCAATTTTCATTTTTGACTATTTAGTTTTTTTCCCCCTTTTTTGTGCTTAGGAGGTTAGGTGGTGATGTCTTTACATTGCTTTTCCAACAGTCCTAAACCCAAAGATATTGAATTTACAGTCCTATTAACTGGATCAATAATTGATTAATTTTGGGCCACATGGAGGCTTGACAGCAAGATGTAAACACAACACTGTCTATTTGCTAATGGCTATTAGCAGTTAGTTGCTTATGTACACATCAAGCAGCTCCGAATAACATTAGCATTTCATTAGGCTCATAAATGTATGTCCAGCATTCCTGTTTGCACCAGCTTGTGAGGGCAACATCTGTCTCTGTAGCTGCTAAACGATTCGTTATGTTCACAAGCTAGTTGCTACCTTTCCTTCTGTTGTTTACTGTGTTTCTTATTGCTCTTTAAACAACCGTTTGTTGCGTGTGAAATCAAAACAATGAGCTGAAAGATGCTAAAATTATCTTTTTATAACATGATAAATGTACGTCCAGTTCCTCCATTCCTAAATATGTGGCTATTTAGCTGCTAAACGTTCTGCTATGTTCACAAGCTAGTCCCTAACTTTCTTTCTGCTGTTTGTTTCTTTTTCTTTGTTCTGCTCTTATAACAGCCGCTTGTTGCATTTGGAAACGATCCCATGAGAGCGCTGAGAGTGAACCTAAACAGTTAAGTTTCAGGCCGGGAAACCAAAACAACGAGCTGAAAGAGGCTAAAATGATCTGACGGGGGTCAGGTGTATAATTCTCAGGCGACCCCTTTCACAGTCATCTGATCCATTGTTTATATTAAACACCGATTAAAGCAGCTTTTAAATTTCTGTCAATCAACTTATCGTTTCGGCGCTAATCCCAGGCTCATGGAAGGTCTGTTTCAACAGATTTTGCACCTTTGTGCTTGTGAAATATTCATGATGTACTTGTCAAATGACTGCAGGAAACATAGAATTAGTAGCTTAGTATTTAGTACTTCATATTTAGAGATGTTTGTTGCAATTTTCTTAAGCTAGGACACATAAAAGCTTCAATAAAAACAGCACAACACAAACTCCTCGGCATTTCCACATCAAGGACTCCCAATGAGACACTTACGTTAGACTCCAAGGATCTCATTTAATGGTATTCATCCTTGGGAACCTTAAGGGAAAGTTCTTGTTGTTTTTGTTTGGAGCTGATTGGAACAGCTGCCAACTTTGCGCATTAAAAGATGACCCACTTTGACAAACAGGAAGAAAGTCAGATAAAGGAGTTTGAAAGGAAGATACAGGATGACATGGTTTGGTCAGATGATCACTTCCCTCTGTAGTTTCTCGAGCACGTTGCATGTGCCGTTTCCCCCCGTAATGCCGGACAGCTTGGCTATGGGACGTTTTCATGCACCCAGTAAGCCCCTCAGCCGCTCACACACACTGTGCCCCCTCCATTCCTCCATCGGCAGCCATTGTTGCACTGGATCACATTTCTGGGCTCAGCGAATTGGAGCCGCATGTCTGGCATTCCTCAGACTAAAGGTTTCTACTTCCTCCTCCACAAAGACCCCTATTGTACCCAGCAGGCCCAGATCCTTGGCGGGGTGAAAGAGAAGTGGCGTGGTTCACTAAAGCCCTACCTCGTTTCTAAAAGGGAAATTGAATCACAGTGGAATTTGCCGGCTGGCGAGAGAGCATTGAGCCGTTGTTGGATATACAGTGTATGAACTAAGGGACGTTGGAATTCTGGGAGAGATGAATGGACTTCCTGTCTGCTAATGTCATGGAAATACTGTGTGATGTTACACCTGACATTAAAATCTGTGTCCGGTCTTGACACCGAACACTTTGCATTCTGGGCTCTCCGTGTCCTGCTGTACACCTGCTCAAATATGCTGCCTGTTTGAAAGCCAATGTTAAACTTCACTGGTGTTTTTGTGTTAGCCGTAATGTGGTCGCACTTGATTCACACTTTGTTGTTAATGTGGCTTTGAGTGTCCTTAACAGCACCTACAGAGCTCATTACTGTGGATCTCAACAGTGGTCCATTCACATGTGGATGTTAGCTTTTCAGTCGGTTGGATTACCGTTGGAGTGTTTGTCTTGTTGAACCCTTCCACAGTGAAGGAGTTACATCTTACAAAAACAACTGGATCATAAGTAAAGCAAGTTTTGGCCAAACAACTGTATACACTAGGGCTGGATTTCTTATTGTTGCATTGCGTAATATCTTAACATATTTTACGGTGTTGTAACTTAATTGTAACTTAACATTATATTGAGACAAAGTATCAATATCACACATATATCATTGTATCATGTCTTATGGTAGCAAATAGTAACATTGTAACTAAACATGTTGATACAAAGTAACATCACACATACAGATGTATCATATCTTATGGTATAGTGTATAATGGTATAGTAACACTGTATGTTGATATTATATTGCAATGATGTAACAATGCACATATATAATCGGATCATATAATATTGTATTGTCACATTGCATCATAACATATGTAAATGGTAATATCATTACATATCGTATTGCATTGTAAGACATTGTAATATGTGTTATTGTGTCATTAAGCATTTGATGCCGTTTCAAATTTTAAGTGGCAGGATGGCAGTGTTTGCACCAACAGATATCTTGGTAACCACAGCAACTACAGCAGATATTGGTTCAGGTTACTTCAGTTTAAATTGCTCCCTGTCTCCTCTGTTTGTGTTGGATGTGTCTGGCTGCTGAGAGGTTATATATTTAAGCTGGATGGTGTAGGATGGCTCGACGTGCCTGTTGGTGTTTGTTGTTTCCACAGGTGTTCCCGAAGGCTTAATGCCTCCCTCCACACACACACACACACACACATGCTCACTGCCCCTCTGCTCAGTTTTGCTCAGCTATGTTAGCTATGCAGTAAATCAGCAGGCCTGCAGACCTGTTGCCATACCTCCAGACTGTCAGACGCAGCTGGCTTACCTCAGGACTATGTGTGCTTGTGTGAGATAAAGTACATTTCCATGTCAGTAAGCCATTTGTGTAAAGGCTTCCTACAGGTATTTGGATGTCTCGAACATCATGGAATATTTAAGAAACAGTATCCCAGACAGGCAACATCCAGAATGAATGTCGGCTTTTTTTAGTCTTTTGGTGGAAGTCAGGGAACATCTGGGAATTTGAATAATGACTCACATTACATGAATAGAGCAGTATGTATTTTCCAACTCGTTTCATGTGTATTTATTGCATTAAGCGATGCCTTTCATCCCAGCTGTCGTGGAAATGAGCCTGAAAAAGCACATTAGCAAACCAGGAAGGAAGGACGTTTTTACATCTTGGAAGGGATTCTACTCGGTCATGGAAAGTCATTTGGTTTTTCATCGGGACCACAGTGGAAGTTGGGTATTGTTTCACGTTATAGCACAGCATCCTCCTAATGTCAGTGTGCACGACAGTATTCATTTGCTGTGAGCGAGACGCAAGGGAGGATATGTTCAAGAGAAGGCGAGGGGGCTGGAGAGTGTGTGTCACTGTGTGTTTAAAGGACAGGGAGGGTGGACAGGGTGTGTGTCTTCCTTCCAGATTTAGAGATCCTGTGGGAGAACAATGACAGGAGCTAATTAGATGACAGTCACCAGGTCTTTGTGCGTGTGTGTGTGTATACTAGTGTGTGTGCGTTAGCTGTGGGATTTCCTCTTATCTTTCCAGTTGGCAGGAAGATGACCTCGAAGCAGAGTTTAGTCTCAGACGCAGGCCTAATGCAGTTACGACTGCTGTAAACGGCAAACAAGAAGGAAAACGTCTCCTATTAAAATCCTCCTGAAAACCATTAGACCTGTATACACACACTTCACCGCGCCACATGCAAATTTTTGATCCTCTCTGAAAGTTGCCGCTCTTCACTTTCCTGTTTATGTTGTGCAGCTGGAAATAGTTTGCCGAGATGCACTCAGGGAGCTTTGCAGCTATAAATACTTTAATCTCCAGGTGAAATTCACAGGGATACGCGCAGACACTCAGAGACACTTTGAAAACAAGACCTCACACACCGCACCCCGCAACTCAGATATGTGTGTTTCATCTCATCGGGGTGGTGAATACAATCAATTCATTGGAAAATGTCAAGCGACTGCAGTTTACCCTTTCAGTGGCAGGGTCCTATTTTTCCTGTGATTGGTTCCAGGCGGGGAGGGCTGAACAAAAAAAAGAAGAAGGGAAACAATGAAATGTGGTCGTGATTGATTGTGAGACAGCCATGAAAAATGGGAAATAAATTCTTGCGGGGGGATCGCACATTCCTCATCGCCTCGTACTTCCTGTGTTGTGTCTGCGATAGCTGCTCAGTGTCAAGACTTTTTGTTTAGGTGGTGTCACCTATCAGACGGCTTTCCAAGAGATCCTCGGAGAGCGAGCTGGAAAAGCAGAAAAGTCGTTGGGAAATAACGAGCCCGTGCCCATCTGAAACACATTATGTTTAGATCAAGACATTAAAATAAATTATTCTGTGTAGTTCCTGGCGGCTTCACTTCCCTGACAGGCAGTTTTTCATATAGTTAAATCCATGAAGACAGAATTAGCTACATCCTGGACGGCCTGCGTGTATTGACATTTGAGGAAATGATACTTTCAAATTCAGGGTTTGAGCCAGAGCACGGCATTGTGTCGTCAAACATAAATTGTCCTTTCAGTAATAGCCCCAAATAAAATCCAGGGCTGTGAAACTGGTAGCCTGTAAACGTTTATTGCAAATCAGTGTCTGTAACCAAATGTGGTTTGTTAGCAAGAAATGCCAGCTCTGTGCTGTTTTAATATTTAAAAAGTTAGCAAGGATCCTCTTTTTGCTGTCTACATCGAGGACAAAGGGAGTTATTGCCATGAAATGATCTAACATAAGCTAAACATGATTTTCCAGCGCTCTGTGCTATAGCTAGCAAGCAGTCAAGTAGGCTATTGGCCGGCAGCTAATGCTAGCAGATAGTTGATAATAGTATGAGTGCCTTTCATACTTTATAGCACATGATGTCAATGTTTTAATCACCTAAATCTGGATTTCTGAGGATTGCAAAAATATTGATTAGTGGCACAAACAAGGAGTTATTTCTAATATTCTCATATAATTTTGATATTAATTTGTTGCATTTGGTGGTTGCACAGTTTTCAAAGTATTGTTGACCCCTAGCTAAGTTTGAATCCGCCCATTTGACCTCCGAACACTGACCATGCCTGATTGCGGAGACGGATACAGTTCAGATTTCTGTGCAGCAATGGTTGGTTTATTGCGCACACGTCAGCTGGTGTCGTACTTTGTTCTGCGCTGCCCAGGCCTGGAAGGAAACGTGGATTGTTTAAACGGTGTCGTCTCCCATCCAGACTGTTTAGATTAGGATAACTAGATCCCTGTGTGTGTGTGTGTGTGTGTGTGTGTGTGTGTGTGTGCATGTGACAGTGCATTCCAGGCCTTTTTTCCACAGCAGTGTTTGGAAAGGACCTCCCAGGGGGACCTTCAGTTGCCCAAAAACAAAATTCTCCAGATTTTTGGCAGCCGCTTGTGTGTGGTCAGCTCTAGCTTGTCATGTGATCTTGACTCACCTTGACATGACGCCACCCTCTCCTCCCCTCCTCCACCTCCCCTTCCTCTCCGGAGATGTTTCAGTCTGGCGGAGAGATGGGCGTCTCCCTCACACATGGCTTCAATTTTGAGGAGGGAGTAATTTCCTCGCTCTGAAGTTCTCTGTTTCTCCGGAGAGGATTTCTTCAACAAGTGATCTTGTCGCAGTCAGCACATATTTTCTACTGATGCGGCGTTATTTGTTTTTCTCGCCTGGTTGCCATGGATTATGGCTGAGCTGCAATCATGTCATGTGAGAAATAACTGTCAGAAATGCTTTGGAGTGTAAAGCGATGATTTGGCCGCGTTCATGCATTTTAGATGTTTTAATGTTTCATGTAGTCGCTGCCCCTCGCTTTAGGTATTTCTTCTTTCAGTACAGCTACAACTCAGTGTCCTTGAGTAAAAAAAAAGTTATTGAACTGGAAAACCAGGGCTAATCCAGCCTTGTGACACAAGTACAATTTTATGTCTGTAAAGCATTGATGGCAAGATTTGTACTGGTGTCCCTGGGGCTGAATCCTCGTTCAGAGTATCCCATTATGGCCTTCAACAGCAAACTGAAGCCATCATGAGCAGAGTGCTCAGAATTGTTTTCTGCAGGCCAGTCTTAAATTCAGAAGGATGACATGAAAAATTGCATTGACCTGGTTTATGTACATTTGTGAGTGCCCTACAGCTTCAAAGAGCAGTCAACTGAATCTGAATTTGGTTTCTTGTTTTCCTTTGTTTCAGGATCTCCGTACTACGACAATGTCAGGCCCCTCTCCTATCCGGACTCTGACGCCGTCCTCATCTGTTTCGACATCAGCCGCCCTGAAACACTCGACAGCGTGCTGAAAAAGGTTTGTTGCTCTTTTTTTTTAATGCCACTTTCATTCAAGAGGCGTTCATCAAGCCTTTGATTAAGCCTTTAAACTCCAAACATTCCTCTCCTTTGATTTAGTTTGATCTGCTGACAAAGACCATGGTGCATTTAACTGGATCAAAAGTCTAGGTCTACGGTCAAACGATTTTTTTTGGAGTCTCGGTCACGTCAGATCTCGTGATGTGAAGTCGTAAAGCTGTAGTGTGACTGGAAAGTCGCTGGGTCAAGTTTCTCACATGGAGCTGCTGGGCGGTTAACATATGACTGTGGTCGAACTGGTTGATTCCCACAGGTCGGACTGTGTCCTGAACACAAAGCATGACATGCAGCCTCAGTCATCTGACTGATGGTACTAAAAATGTAAAACCATTGTTCTCTACAGTTAAAATACACCTGGCATGTGCTCTTCTTTTGTAAGGAACTTCCTGTTTCCATGGTGTTTATTTTAGCTGTCCATAAAAATTAAATTTGGGGTTTTGGCAAGTGTGTATGTTGGACCCAATCCAAAACCGAACCATGGAAAGACCTACATGAACTTGGCATCAATACATAGTTTTTTTTATAGAAAAAGACAGTCTTAAAGTCACCCAAGAACACATAGACCATGATCTCAACCCAACCCACAACCAATCGGACCCAACCATCTTATTTATTCCGCCTAGAACTTAACTGATTGAATCTAGAAATTGAAGCTACAGCCATGTGTGGCAGCCATATTGGAGGGTCTTAATGTTTTCACCACACACCCAGCTACGGTAGTGTTAAATCACGTTGGTGTTGGCTCGTGAACAGCTGTATTGTTTTATTCATCTGTTCTGCACACTGTAATCTGTCATTAGCAGTAATTAGGAACTTATTGAGCAGTTGTTCTGCTTACTGGGCTGTTTGCTCACATGCTTCAATGTGAGCGTCTGTCTGGTGATCAAACTGTGGGGTTGTGGTTGCTAAAGCTAATGTTTCAGGCAGCGAGCGTCCAGATTAGAACGAGCGTTGGTCGAGGCTTTTCAGTCAAGTGGTGTTTGTGCAGACAGAAGGTGATACACACACACTGTACGAAACAACTTCCTCTTTGGATGTCGATGAACTTGATCCCCTGACCAGCCAGCCAGCCAGCCAGTCAGCCCTGAGGCACATTAGCCCCAGATTAAAGCCCCTGGAGAAATGCCATTGATCACAGAGCATTTATTGTTGTCAGGGAGGAAACATGGGGATTATTTGTAGTTCCTTTCCAGGGTTCAAAGCGTGAGGGGCTCCAGGAAGTGGCAGCTGTAACCTTTGTACTTAAAGGACGGGTGACGGGGGTAGAGCTCATGGGATTTTGTGGCCAACATACATATTTTAACAAATATTTGAACCCTTTATTGGCTTTAATCATCATTCTCATGCATTAGGCTTTGGTTGGTCTTTTGAGAAAATGGTGCTTAATATCAATCTTCTACTCATATTATACCCTTTTGTTTAACATCAGTGGTAGATAATTTTCCCATTTTTCTTCCAAATGTTGAATGACTCAAGAAGAAACATCGAATGTTGCGTGATTACAAGCTTTTGTCTTTCTCCACAGTGGAAAGGGGAGATCCAGGAGTTTTGTCCCAACACTAAGATGCTGTTGGTTGGATGTAAGTCGGACCTGCGCACCGACCTGAGCACACTGGTGGAGCTTTCCAACCACAGACAGACACCAGTTTCTTATGACCAGGTATGATTACCAGCATTGTAACATTTTTAAACTCTAGAAAATTGAATGAAACGTGCAATGAGTAAATCGGTTTGTGACCGAGATCATTAATGAATAATCCCTCATTGTACACTATGTTAAGCCGTGTTTAACTGATCCCTAAGATCGAAAATCCTTCCGTCATCTTTGACGCGAGTGCTTAGAAATGCGCTGACCTCTTGCTAACCTGAGCCTTTTCGTCCGGTGGTGACCATATTTGACCTCTTCCTCCTCAGGGCTCCAGCATGGCGAAGCAGATCTCGGCGCCCTACATCGAGTGCTCGGCCCAGCAGTCGGAGAACAGCGTCAGAGACATTTTCCACGTGGCGACGCTGGCTTGCATCAACAAAAACAACAAAAACGTCAAGCGCAGCAAGGCCGCCCGCGGGAACAAGAGGATTTCACACATGCCCGGAAGGCCCGACCTGGCGGCTGTGGCCTCGGACCTCCGGAAGGACAAAGCCAAAAGTTGCTCGGTCATGTGACTGATCAGACTGAGGAGGATTAGACTGAGAATGAGGACAGAGCACAGTGCAAGCAGGAAGCTACGGGGCAGCGCTCTTTCCTGCATGTTAAAGACCCCTTATTTGTCTGGAAAGGGGTTTTATAAGCTTCAATTGATGTACATGTTACTGGAATACTCTGCACCAATGAAAACTCAATGCGTAGTAGCGTCCCAACCCATGTGGCCCCCCGCCCCACCAGATGAGGAAGCTATCTGTCAGCGAGCTACCTGCTCGGGGAAGTGACCCGCTTCCTCTTGGACGACGAAGCGGATGCAGTCGAGGCTTTCCACCACCAAACAGGAAATGAGCGGGAGGAGTGATGTCATTAGGAGATGCTCATTCGTAAAGGAAGGGTGTGAGAACATGTGATCTTCTGAATGGGAGCCAAAGCCGGTGATGGGGGTTTGCTGCCTGGGAAAAAAAAAAAGAGGAGCTGCTGTTGTTTGTGCTGGATCAAAGACTTTTTGCTCGGAGGGTTACACAACAACTCGTCACGGTAGTTGAACTGATTCACTCTCACCCCTGCTCCTGTAACTGTTAGTGTGTGTGCAGAGGAGCTTAGAGGAGGAATTTCTTAGTCCTGCGTGAAGGAAACCTGACGCTGTTTGTCCCCCTGTCTCTGATATGTTGTCGGTATAATGTGAAGTCGTTGGTGTGTAACTGCATCGTTTCATTTTTAGCTTCATCCCAATGAGTTTCCACCGTGATCCAAGGAGCCGAACGATTCCTCCGGTCACGCCCAAGCCGTTTGTGTTTATAACTGCACGTTTGTACTAGTCAGACAGCCGCTCTGCGCCCGTTTATTTCACCTCAACAGCTATGGATACATGATGACTCTCTGAAGACACATCATGCTAACTGTTCTCCACACTGACGGTTTATGGAGTCATAAGTTAAAATGACTCAAAGCTGTTTTTCAGCCTCTTGGATTTGGCCAACAATTCCTTCAATCTGTGTGATGAGCAAATGCATTTTAAAACCCTTAATGGACTTTTAATGGGCCCAAAAGCTTTAATTGACCAACATTTGACAAAATTCGAGCAACTGTGTGAAATGTCCAAACAAGGCTGACAGCCAGTTTTGAGCTATGAATCATTTTTCCACTGCACTTCAGGGAGGGAGTGGAAATGAGAACAACAATTAAAGCTTGTTTATTAGGCTCTGAAAACATCAGAGCGTTCTGCTTTGCATTCCCCTGAAGTGTTCAGACTCTGCTGTCTGGCAAAATGTTAAACAACGCCCGGTCACACCAGTGTTTAAAATGGCATACATTTGCAATAAAAATCGTTTCTTGTGAATTCGTGCCATTGACCATTAGTTAACAGTCTCGGCAGTGCTGACTTTTGAGGGAATGGATAATGAGAAAGTCCATACTGATGGAATCTATTATAGTTAATTAGCTGTGTTGCACCATTCATTGAATACATCTTTTAAATAAACTGTGTGAACTTAGTGTGCTGTTAGCAGCCAAGCTAATGAGCTTGCTAATTAGCAAACACTCAGCAGACTTAGCAAACTTGGATAGCTTTTTTCCCCCGTCAGTAACGCTTCATTGCAGAGCTCCAGCTATTCATTGATTAGACGATGGACAGGAAATCAACTATTTGGGGTAAACAATACAGATAAAAAGGTAAGGCAGCTATTGTGTCTGACCTGGCTTGCTAGCATTAGCGGTTAGCTGCCTAGCTACTAGCCCTCACCTTCTAAAACAGCATATTTTGCCACTTTCTGGTGTGACCAGGCCTTTTTCTTAAAATTGGATAATATTATTTCCCCCCCATGGTTTGGTAACTTTAGTGTATGGGTTTTATAACCCTTAGCCCTGTGGGTCTCAAGTGTTTTTAAAGTTGTGGTTGTCTCTCTAACAACAGTGCAATTAATGAGCTGTTCAAATATCAAAAGGTATTGATGCACTTTCAATGTAACTTTCAAACTTTCCCAATTAGCTTGTTCAAAATGCCAGCGCTGTCACGTTAGACAGCTCAGTGGCCCCGACTCTTATCTTCATTTTCTAATCTGTCGTCTCCTCCCCATGTACATTATCATGTTTTTTCTTGAATGTTGATGTCACCTTCAAATGTCTTTGCCGATGTTGTTGCCGCAATATTTATTGAATTATATATTTTCCCTTTAGAATAAATGCAAATGGAATTGAAGAAAGTGTGTTTTCTGTTCATTGAGAGAAAAAAATGGTACAGAACGGAAATAGTTTTGCAATCTTATCACTTTGCCGCAACATCCAGTCCACTCACAGGAAGCACAGATGTCCTCAGTTTGAAGCAAACAGATTGTAGATGAATATATCCTACAGGGAAGCTGATTTGTGAAAAACTGTGTTCTCTAAGAATACATCTACACATCTTTACAATCTCAATTAGATGCAAATGAGTTTTGAGACCATACTTGTACGACATAATAAGGCTGATAGCAATCTGACATTTGGTACTTACCATTTTTATCTGGTCAAGCTCAGGCTGCTATCAAGGACATACTAATTATTCTTCATCTTAAAGTTGACTTCATATGTAAACCAGTATGTTGAAATGGTATCTCGTAATTCCCTGTGTGGTTATTCAGTAGATCAGGTATCAGATACAGGCTGAAGCAGGTAAACATGTGGACCACAGCACCTGTGGTGTAAACAACTCAATGCCAGGCACATCTGTGCGTTTATGTAAAGAGCTTTTCAATCATAGCCATATTGCACAGGTGCCAGCTTTCTGAGAGAAAAATTGGACATAAAGTACCTCATGAATAAATGCAAAATGTTTCCAAGAAGCCACTACACCATCTCAGCCATGAAACAGATATATAACCCAGCAGCTGAATCGACTAAAAAGTACAAGAGAGAGTAGAAGAAAAATCAACTTCCTCACTTTGAACAGGAAATGAAATAAGTTGAAATGCACAAACATTAGGTTTGGTTATACTGATTCTGAGTTCAGATAAGGTGTTAACTGACTGTGCTTTTGTTTGCCTTCATCCTTTAATTGCATTAATTTGGACAAAGGACACACCTGTGATCTGTTGTCATGATTGCACAGGTGCGGCTGATATAAGGCCAGTTAGTTACAGACAGACAAAGCCTCGCAGCTGAAATGTGATGGTAGCCTTTGTTTGCTCTCCCCGACAAAAAGCTTTTTACATGTGCAGTACACAGACATGCCCGGAGTCAAATCTCTTAGAAACCATAAATACAGCCGGTATTTTCCTCGGGGTTTATATGTGCTTTGGTGGATTATGCAAAGTTTGCTTTTGCCAGACTGTGTAGGGCGGTGTATTATTTTTAAAGACCCATCTAAATGGAGATGAGATGTGAGCTTGTGACAGGGAGGTTTATTGATGTCCGAACGGGGAAAATTTGGGTGTGGAATGAAGCTAGTCATGTCAACAATACTGTAAATCCTCTGCTGGGCCCTGTGCTCCGTACACAGATAACCGAATTAACTTTATTTGATTTTTGAGGATTTGACACAAGCCTGTTTCTTCTCAGTCCTCCCGGCCTGGCTTAAAGTTATATGGAGATGTTGTCATAGTAACAAGTCTTTAAGCCCAAACCTGCAAACGTTGGGTTTATTCACAGTTTGGTGGACCAGATCCTTTCATCTCGAACCCCAGATGAAGCCATTTTCAGATACAAATACACTAATTGAAAGATGATGATATGATTTCAGATGAGAACATGATTATCCTCTGAAATATCATCAAAATCTGTTGGTGTATTTGTTTTATTTTTTACAGTTATTAGTCAAATTGGCTACACAATAGTACATTTCACTATGAGCAAAAGAAGTATTCAATCAATATGTCATTAAAGCTGCAATACAGAAAGAATTGGCCACCCATTGGATTCAAACTGCCAACAAATAGGGGAAGCATGTCACCAGAGAAACTGCTAACTGTATGCTATTTAAACATCCATGACTGTAGCTACTGTTAGCCTGTTAGCTCAGTTAGCCCTGCAGCTAGTCCAACCACTAGGGAAGCACTAGCAACAGAGTTTTGGACTGCACATTAGCTGGATGAGAATAACAAGATCAGTTAATCCTGCTAACGTAATGCTAGCTTGATAAATGGGGCCCAGCTCGTCACAAGTTAAAGTTATGTACAGCAGCTTATGAAAGAAAGAAAAAAAAGACTGAGCTGCCTGAGCTTACTGGAAAATATTGCAGATTTCATACTAAATTGGTTAAAATAGTTTACAGAAGAGTGTTAACATTCACGTCTTCAGTATGACAACAATCTTCCCTTTCAGAAAAACAAGTTGGACTCGAGTCCTTGACTGCGTTGACATCTCAGTGAAAAGCAGGTTTTGTAGCAGCTGAATGGAACAAAAAGCTCTCTGTGAGTCAGACCACATCGTCTCGTCTGCCCTGAAAAGCTACAGTATCACTACGAGCAGACAATGTCGTACAGGCCGTGGTAAATTCCCCGGGGCTGCCGAGCATGCAAACTGCTTTTGCTCACATAGCGGGCCTATATATCATGCAATGACTTCATCGCATATATAGGGCCTCAGATGTATTAGGTTGTCAGGGGCAGGAAAACAGGGCTGTCAGGTGGGAAATAAATGTCAGAGATGAAAGACGCACAACTGTGCTCTTTATGGCTGCATGGAGGAGCCTATTTAGTTTCCAAGTTACATGCATTAACATTAGATTTAAGTCTCATTTGTGACATTTATTCCTCAGTGACGTGACATACTGAAGCTAAAATATCTAAATATCCCAACAGCCCTAATAAAAAGTAAAGTTTTTAGCATCTTTAAAGGTCCAGTGCGTAGGATTTAGGAAGATCTATTGGCAGAAATGGAAGATAATAATCAAAATTATGTTTTTATTGTTTTCTTGTCTTTGTGCTAAGCTAAGCTAATCAGCTACTGGCCATAGCATTACAATGAGTATTCAAACATGTGAGTGGTGTCCATTTTCTCATCTAACTCTGAAGAGAAAGTGAAAAACATATTTTCCAAGAATGTTGGAGAAAGTTTTCCTTTCAGCTTTTTGTTGCAGTGGCAATGTTGAACAAAACAGCTACAATCAGGTTTCAGTCCTCCAGCAAGGCGTCTTTCAGGAGTCGGTTTTGCTTCTTTATTCACCAGACACACAAGGGAGTAGTCTGTTGTGCAAGATGTAGATCATCTAACACTTTCTCCACCCATAGCCCAGCCTCGTAAACCAGAGTGTAATATGTCTGGCATTTGAGTGAAGAACCCAACTTTTTTTGTGCTCTTCTTGAAAGACAAGTGGAAAAACCAGTTTTCTTGCTTCCATTGTTGTTCCTCTTCGTGCACTTTCTCCCCACGTGGATGCATATTTGAATGGCGATGTCCAGCCGAGTTCTCTGAGGCTTGCTGAAGTGCTTTTTGGGAAATGTAGGACACAAGGTAAAATGAGACTGGGTAGGGAAGAAGAAATGCATTGCATGTTGTGTACTTTTCCTGCAACAGCAGTCAGAGGCAACATGTCCAACATGCAGCTGTTCTTTTACAGATGTTTACACCTTGAGTCATTTCACTGCTGACTCACTATAATAAACTGACCATTACAAAGAAAACAACATCCGTGCATCTATTTAGCCTGAATTCTACAGCTGGGGCCGGACTGTAGTGGTATTTTTCCTGACCCAGATACTGTAATAAGTAAGGAATCCCACTTACACAGAGCACTGGTCTTAAACACTCCCTATGGGTGGGCTGAGCTGGCAAAAAATCCGTCTTTAGCAAGTCTGCATCCACCCTGTCCTGTACTGTATGTCCCACAACGCCTCATTTTACCCAGCCATGTTGTATAAGTATGAGAGGTGAAGTGAGCTAATCCATTGATTACAGATGTGCTGCGAGTGATTTCCGCAGTTCCTCCCAAGGTTGTATTCTTAATATGCAGCTGGTCTAGATACACTGTGTTTGGTAGCCATGCTAGTGTTGAGGCTATAGGAATGGCTATGTTAGTTGGTCCATATTGGTCCAGAATGGAGTACTTCAACAACTATTGGACGACACGAAATCTTGTACTGACATTCATGGTCCTCAGAGGATGAATCTCCTGACTTTTATCTAGCACCAACAACAGGTCATGACGTTGACTTTGTTTTTTTAAAGTGAAATACCTCAACTATTTTTCGATGGATTGCCACAACATTTTGTACAGACATTCATAGTCTCCAGAGGGTGAATCCTACTAACTCTGGTGATCACCTGCCTTAACCTCTTGCCCCATAATGAGATTAACATTTCTGATTTAAGTTAAATATCTTGACAACTATTGGACAGATTGCCATGAAGGTTGGTTCAGACATTCATGTTCCCCAGAGGATGAATTCAATGATCCCGTAACTTCCATCTAGCACCATCATCTGGTAAAATTTGTCCAGTACTCTGGTTTATGAGCAAACACCTGCACAAATAATGACATCTCCATCAGCCACAGCGCTACTTTGTCTTCTTGCTAATTAGCAAATGCTATGCTAACATTAGCCCATTGGTATTGTCACTTGGAGCCTTCCTAGCATTTAGCTCAAAGCACCACTACATTAATCCCACAGAGCGACTAGCATGGCTGTAAACTCATTTGTTGTTCATTACCAAACTCTGTCACACCCACTGACAAACAGACCGACACAGACATGACTCACACACACATACAGTGGTGGCATTTATGAGAGAAATGTGACAAGAAGCCATTCCTATCTGGCGCATGTGAAAAGGTTGAGCTCCATTGTACGTAGCCTTTGGCAGCCCAGTCCCAACAGACAGAAATTGTCTGAAGCAAAGAGATTAGAGGATCTTGTTGTCATATTCTTTTGTTTACGCCCTTCCATTAATCTGACAGGAGACAAACTGTGTGCTCGGAAACGGAGCCGCAAGGTGCCATTCCTCATTGGGCATTTTTCTCAATTTCACACAAATATGTGGAGTTTTTCCGAATGTGATTGCTTTTTTTTTAACTTCAATTCATAAAGGGCGAATCTGTAAACTATCTTAAGACAATTTTAAACTGTCAATCAGGATTTCTCACCTTGATAAATAGTTTTAATATTGAGCCAAAGATCCTTTACTCTCCGGTGAAAAACAGAATAAAATGTTTAATCCGTCTGCAGTAACAGGCTTAGAGAGAGAAGGTCACTATTCATCACCATCTTTATAGGAGCGAAAGAGCTCTTTTTCATCTTGATTAAGAAATAAAATTTGCTCGGATGGACTGTTACGCCAAAAGCAACAACTCGATTGAGCGCGAGTCATCATCTATCATCCGCATATTGCTTTGTAGGTGCGATCGACTGCCTGATATTGAGCCGGGTGAAGTCGAGGCTGAGGCGGAAGCAAGCTGTTGTGTTTCATGCAACAGCTCAATAAAGCAGAAGTCGCCCACGGAAATATCCACACACACTCTTCAAGTCCTCTGTATGTAAATCTGCAGGCTGCCCCAAGTTGTCGGTGTGTGTGTGTGAGAGCTACCGCTAACCCCGACCCCCACGCAGTTTTTCTATTTTCCTGCAGGACCAGCTGGGACGGACACAGACTGGGAGCGTGTGGATCAATAGGTCTAAACTGGTGGTGCATTGTCCCCCCCCCCCCCCACCCCGATCCTCCTGCCTCAGACAATCAGTCATGCACAGCTGTAAAATGGAGACGGGCTGAAAGCGAAACAATGGGCCGATTTTACAGAAAAAAGCTTGCGAGAAAAGAGGATGAAGAGAAGAACGTGTTCCCTGTGGCTGCGAGGCGAGGAAGCGGCTTGGCCTTAATGACAAGCCTTTAGTTCATTGTGAATGAAGTGGTGCAACATGGGAAAAAATGTGGCTTAATCTAAAACGCTGACACAAGTAGGCAAAATAGAGTGTGGGACCTCGGTCTGCAAGGTTTACTCAGATAATGACTCATGAAGCAAAGTCTGTCTTCATGTTTAAATCTGCATTCTTATTCTTTTCATGATCAAATCATACTTTAAGAGCTCTAATTGTTTTTGTAAAGAAAACTTCTAATTTTGACCTCATGCGATCCACAACTCAGTTGTTATTTCAATTATTTTCCTGAAACTGAAAACTTTTTCTCCCTGGCTCACTGCTGCCCTCCATGGGGGATTGATTTTGGAGAAGACTGTGGGAAACGGCAGGAAAACCTTTTCATGCCTCTTGGTGGAATTTTTCTGCGGTGAACTGCAGAGCCGCTTCCAAATAACCAGAAAAGTTCCTGACTCATGTTTTATTGGAAGCACAGTTTGCCAGTAAGCGAAAAGTGCCAGATTCTTGTGGATTTTGGCACAAACTGAGCTGATACAAGCGAGCTTGAAGTTATTTCGACATTTAAACTTGATATAAAACTGTGCAAAAATACTTTACAGGTTTTTATATTCTGAACTGGATTCCCTCATCTTTCTCCAACATCCTCTCTGGGTCTTGTTTGCCATATGTCTGAGCCTCACTGTGGGCTACATCCAGACCACTGACCTCCTACATCTCTCCTCTCCTTGCCATCTGCTCCCCGGCTTGGCCTTTTTGGTCAGAGGCCAAATGTTGACTGACTCGACACATGTCTGAGCACGTTGTCAGGAAAGAGTCCCCATCGCCTGCTTAAGCTCTGAATTTATCTACTTCATATCAGTCAACATCGTGTACGCTACAGTGGGCAGGAGCCAATGATCCACTGGGGACTCATGAACACTCTCCTGTAACATGAAAACCTCTTGTTCTGCATGTTAGTCCATGCTTCAACCTTGTCTATGACCCTTTTTTAAATCCCCAAATCCTCAGAAGCCTGGTTAGCAGAGTGTAGAGACCTTGAGAATAGCTGCACTTTGATTATTTATAATTCAAACAGCTGGATTTCGATGTTAAATGTTAAAACAATCTGACTTGAAGGAACAGAAAAGTAGTTTTTGGATTCTCTTCTAGCTACTGCGATAGCAGTGAGGGTATCTGCTCCACTTCAGTCCAGACTGAAATATCACAACAACTATAGGGTGGCATGACATTTTGTACAGATATTCAGCATCTCAAGAGGATGAATCCAACTGAATTATGTGGCTTCCTGACTTTATTTTGTGCCACCAGCACACCAGGAGGTAATGTTTGTGTTTTTGGAATAAAAGATCTGGATAACTATTGGATGAATTTGACATGAAATTAGGCACCAATATTCATGTTCCTCAGAGGATGAACCTTACATTAATAAGAGCACATGCAAATATTAGCCTGAGATAAAAACAACCAAGCAGATTGGTCACAAAGTTAATCATTAGACATCTTCCAGGGCCTCATCTGCTTATCTAGTGATGTGGCCCTGACCCCAAGGTTGAGACCTAAAGGAACTCAACAAGAGGTAGAGCATGACTTTTACAAAAGCAATGCATTTTTATAATGAAGGCAACATTTAGGTGCAATACAGAAGAATTTGGGCTCCAAACATTAAGATATCTAATAAAGTTAGCACGCTAACCAGCTAGCCCCGGCCTGTTCTGTCTCGTAATACCGCACCCAGCTCCCAGTCTCGACCGCTACATGCACGGCTAACTAGCTATAGTTAGCAGTAATTAGCGGTTACTCTGCTCACATGCTTCTCCCCATTTGTTTGGAGCGACCTCCAGCTGGTAGCCAGTTCTTACATACTGCACTACCTTTTCAAAAGTGTATTTTGTGACCTAGCAGAGTCATTTCCAAAGCAAACTTGAAGTGACTGAAAGAATGCAAACACGATTAATTTGGGTGTGTAATGATTGCGAGGCAGTGGCTCCGCTTTCATCAGCTAGACAAATTTGTATTTTGTGATTCAGCCAGCGAAGACACTCACACTGCACACACTTCTCTCCATCTTCTCAAGCAGCCTCTCCTCCAGGCTTTAACCTCATTAACCTCTGCTCTAACCGCTTCCTGTTTAGCGGCCCCAGACCTGGTTTTGGCCCACACACACACACACACACACACAAACACACACACTTGGGTCATAATTTGTCCAACTTCCAGCCAGCTCTCAATGAAGCATTACCGCCTGCGAGTGTGGGTTTTTGTTTATTTATTAGTTAATTTACAGTATCTCCATGAGCCGAGGACCCCCTAAAGATTAGAGAAAATGGAGCATCGCGAAAATCACTTTGTGTGTGTGCTGTGTGAGAGACACACAGGGAGCGTCTCTCCCCCCCTCCTGCTGAGTGTGTTTACTTCAACAGTAACAAAAAAGCACCCACAACTCCCACCTGCCCTGATTAGCATGAATCAGCTTCGGATGGGTCCCTGGCATGCCCGGCCACCCTCCGACACCCCAGCCATCACACCTCCCCACCCAAACCCCCGACTGTGCCACTCATTCAACACCGAGCCAAAAGACGCTTATCAGTTGTCAGCCGCTCCTGGTGTGCTGCTGAAACCCTGTGGTGCGTTTGTTTTGCTGAGCTGTAACTTAATTTGCCTAAAAATCTTATTTGTGCTCACGGACTTTTGTTTTCTCCTGATGAGCTGTGAAAGATATCATTTTGTCAGTAAAAATGAAGCTGTAACGAGTTTCCATTGTCACAGGATGATGTGTTTTTTGGGTTTTTTTGCCCGGAGTCCTACGCAAAAAGGCTCATTGTGCAAGTTCAGCTGCGGTGCATGCTTTGATTTGTCAACTCGAGAGTGCGTGTGCAGAAATAAACATGCTAAAAAGGAAAACCACGCTATTATGGGATTAAAGACACATCCTGAGTGGGAACATTTGCAGCGGTGTATAAATAGCACACAGATAAAGCTTGAGGTAAAGCTAAACGTACTGTTTGTGCAAAGATGGTTCACGTTTAATGATCATCTTTCTAATCAAACTTGTCGGATCCATTTCCAACGTCCAACTGTCTCAGGCTATTAAATCACAGTTACGTCCCTGCTGCGGCTGTTTGTTAATGGACTGTGATGTACTCGGGTGCATTAGCTCAGCAGAGAGCCTCTCCAATTGTCTTTGTACGAGAGAGAGGAGGCTCTTACAATGACGAGTCGAGTCTGAAGGAATAAAGGAACAGAGAATTTGAGATAATCTAAGACAGTTCTACACTTTAAACAGTAATCTCGGTGGTTGATTACAGATAAAAATGCAAAATGTGGGTAGTAGCATCCTCACACACCCCTAAAACTGTGGGTGTCTGGTGTCTCAGCAGGGGGGAAGATGGAGGGGGGGTCTCCTACGGGATGCCTCATGTGCTGATGGAGCAGCGGGTGGAGACGCAGCGTCATTAGCATAACTGTTGACAAAGACGATCAACCTCCTGCCAAGGTCAGATATGGACCAATCAGGTGTCAGTCTCGAAGTGTTTTATTTCCATAGTAACAGTGTTTTTTTGTGTGAGCTTGGCATCGAGCTAAATCACAGTTTGATGGTTCCCTCTTCCCAAATAACTAACTTTCATTTAAGATGCCCGAAAAGGCGAAACTATTTTACAAGAAAAAGAAAAGATTAGACAGAATGATCTATTGACCGCTTTCGTTCATCAACAACACATTTTTAATTTTGAAGAGACATTCATGGTCCCCAGGGGATGAAACCTTCATCTCCTGACTGGCTTCTAACACCACCAGCAGGTTGAAATTGTTGGATTTTGGCCAAATTGGATGAATGAATTACCATAAAATGTGGTGCAGATATTCATGGTCCCCAGAGGAAGAATCCTACACACTTTGGTGAACTCCTGACTTTTCGTCTAACATCACCTACAGGCTGCAACTGTTGTATTTTGGTAAAATGTCTGACAGCTACTGGATGAATTATCATAAAATTTGGTGCAGATATTCATGGTCCCCAGGAGGATTAATTGGAATTAAATTTTGTACTTGCACTGTCGTCAGGTAAAAAACAAAATAGCTCCAACTAGCTCACTTAAATCAGCCTTAGTTGTAATTTGTGTTCGGTTCTAATTGGTAAATATTAGCATGCTAACACGCTAAACTGACGAACATGTTAAACTCTCAGACAACGCTGCATTTGCTGTCTCACAACAGGGTCAAAGCATTCATCTTCCCACATCTGTGAAGTAGTGTGATGACAGCTGATTGTATCCAACACTAAGGAACTAGTTATTGACTTTAGACACATCGGAGACAACATCACAGAGAGCATCATACATGATGATGACTGAACAGTTTTGCTCAGATTTGTTATAATCTTCATAGTGTTGAAACAGAAATCTGAGCTCTTTTTGGGACCAACAAATCACGAGGAAATCAATGAGGATATTAAACCAACCTGAGCACGTCTTAGTGAATTCTTATTGTGGCCTGCAGCACATTGATATTCTCTGCCTGTAAAGCTTATCGCTATTCGAAGTCGTTTATCCCTCTGGTGCCTGCCTTCAATTTCCATTATGTTTCTCATTATATTCTATATTATTTGATGCTTTTGTATGGTTTCATATATTTTTACACATTAACATTTATTACTAATGCCATATAAGCGTATAGCCTTTAAATGTGCTTAATTTTGAGACTTTCTGTGTTTTCCTGTCTTTTCCTATCGACTGTAGGTGTCTGTGTGTGTGTGTCTGATAATCTGGTATGATAGCAAACAAGGGGTAAATAAAGAAGTTTTGACTTGAAATAAACTTTTGAAACAATATACCTAATAAACATAAGCATGTTAGCATTGCTGTGTCTAAATACAGCCCACCTCTGCCTGGTGCTAATCATCCTATAAGTCATTAGGGCCATCTGTGGCCCTAGTTTTTGTGGTGTGACACGTTAAAGAAAGGGAGAGCCCATTGAGTTCATCCCCGTAGTCCCTTGGTGAAGTAGTAGCAAGGGCTGACAACAGCCGTGCCACTTCATATCACTATTTTTACAGTTAGGTTTTAGCAGGAAGCGAAACAGACTGCATAAACATGCTCACCCTGGAGCAGCTACACATGTTTCTTTTACAGCAGGTGCTGAGTGGAATCCCTCAGTCGTGAAGCTATTACTATAAACTGAGACCGACTACTTAATTAACAATAAATGCATTGGTCTGTTCCATCAGTAGCGCTAACACACATGCTACTAATCTCTAAAACAAACTGTGTAAAGGGTCAACGAGTGCACCAGGTAGCTCAGTTTATAGTCTTCCACTCTAAGCCAGATAGATGATATCTCTTCAGAAGAAATTGTCAAGGTTAGGTGGCCCAAGACACACACATGCACACACATGCACACACGTAAACCTCTGGAATCAAACTGTGTGGGGAGATTAGAGGTGAGTCCATCGGGTTGTGCAGGCTTGTCTTATCAGCCGTGTGCAGCCTTCTGACTCTTCACCTATCAGTCATCTCTGAGAGGAGCCAGAGATTGAGGATGGATCACAGTTGGAAGACGCTACAGCAACACTATTATTAGACACATTATAAGAAGCATTCACATGCATGCTACCGGAGAGGAAAACCAGAGTGCATCTTTTTGCTCTCCACCACACCGTTAAAAAGTTTGTTTTTAATGAAGCCACTCGTTCAAGATGAAGGTGAAGTAGGAAAACAGCGGCGCTGCTTTGTGAGCTCGAGTGAGGAGATACCTCTGGTGACGGCATCGGTGCAGGAAAGAGTTGGCTAGCCGCTGAAGGAAGAAAAAAGAAAAAAAACCAAGGCTCTTCTTTTAACTTTGGCACACAAAGGAGTGCAGAGGCTTCTCTTTTCAAGCAGAGGTTCACTAAGGAAAGAGAATTTGTGAGTAACACGACATTTAATCCAACTTTATAAGCAACATAAGGCACATATAGCCGCTTTTTTTGCTTTGTAAGCATGATGGATTGTGTGGGGTTGAAAACATAATATAATTGTCTTGTAAAGTTGCTAGAGAACAGAAGGAGAGGGAGGGTTCGACTGAACTCTTTAAATGCTAAAAATTAACACATTTGACACTCACCTGAATAAAGAGTTACTAGTAGCACTCCAACACACCAGATCAGTGTATCCATGATGCACTTTATTTAAAAAAACCTACTTATTCTCTGTATAATGAGTGTAATAAAGCCTTTTAGCTCAGTCAGAGAGTGCCTGAGTACCTCCTAACACAGGAATCCTGCACAGCTGCCAGTTCTCTCCCCGAGGTGCTCCACAGCCAAAAGCAATTAAATCTCAGCGAGGTTATGGATGACTCAAAGTCCCGGCGAGGAGGGGGCCCAAAAACTGAAACGCAATTAAACAAGGGGAACACTGTGCCTCCGCTGTCATTCTGCATATTTCAAGGCAAACTCTCGGGATTTCCCCACCATCTGGAAAATTAAGAAATGACCCAACGAAAAATCCCGACGGCGTTTTAGAACATCCTGCGTCGCCTAATCGGGTATTTTAAAAACACCTGAAGGATCACGTGTAGGTCGTTTCTTAAAAAAGCACTACAGGTTTGGATGCTTGTTACCATTACGTGTCAGTGATGGAGATGGAAAGTGAAGGTCTCTGCCCAGAATAAGCGGAAAAAGGAAACCTCGGTGCAGAAATCATCCAACAAACGACGATCCAGCTGCAGAATAATTCACCGTCTTCATTCCCTCAGGCCATAGAGAAGAAATCTGGCTGTTTGATATGAGATTTCTACCTTAATATTACATGATTCCTGTGTAATAAAGATCCAGATATTCAAATTGGTTTCTTCTGGCTGCCACCAAACTGTGAAGCTGCACCAAGAATCTTCAAAAATGCATAAATTTCTGTGATGAATGTCGACTGAAGTGAAAGTTGGACCAACATCAGACCTTCCTCGGTTCTGTCTTGGTGAACATGAGCTCACGGAGCATGCCTTACTGGAGTCGCATTGTTGGAATCTGGCGCCTAAAGTCATTACGCTTCAAACACTTATCTCCTGTTTCCATTTGCTGCTTGCCTGTATGCGAAATTGCCTGGCGCTGCTTTTAATGTCAGACATTCAAAGAGGTCCCTTAAGAGAGCTCTTAAGGTCCCATTAAATTTAAAATGCCTTTTCGTGTTGCCACCTTGTGTTGCTGAGTGAATGGTATCATGTACTGGATGCCAAGTACTGTGTGAGAAAAAAACATTTTCTTGAGTTTTTACATCCTAATTCGTTTGGAAAAACGAGCAATAAAGCATAAACTGAACCTCTGTGTTGCTTGTCCAAGGTATAGACTTAAAATTTGGGATGGGAGAGTTGTGGGTGGGCGTGGTCACATGGACATGGTGGGTGTGGCCTCTGTTGCACGACATTAAGTGTCAACAAATGGTAAAACTAGCCCGTCCTCAGCAGAAAAACGATCACACAGGGCTCCAGACTAGCTTTTCATCTTTCATCTCCACCCTGGACCTCTGACATAAACAGTCTTGCTAGGTGGTGATCTCTAGTGGCTGTAGTAGGTATTGCAGCTGCAAAGGAGGAAGTCAGGTGGAGTATGGAGGAGGTTAGGGGATGGATGGTTGGGTCAATTAACCACAGGCCCGTCACCACGGAGGTTGCTGTTGGTGGCCAATGTGAAACCAAAAGTCACTGTTGAGTTTCAACAAAGGTAAGTTACATCACGTACATAGGTACTTCTGTAACTGGAGTTACATATAGTCACATAGTTTGGGAATGATGATATACCTGGTTTTGGAAGTCAAAACTGAAAACTCAAAGAAATTGTTTTTGCTCATGAAGTCCACTGTCTGTCATAAGCAAAAAGAAACACAATGACTGTATTGGAGGCTATGCAACAGTGTCTAAATCATTATTTGTTACATAAAATTAATTTCATTTTATGAAAGGACAGCCAGAACAGTCTGCAGTGGCGAGGGGACATTTTCCTGCCCCTGCCTCTCTGTGGGCAACACCAAAAGGTTTCACAACAATCAGTATTTTATGTTTTATTAGGCTACAAGCGATCAAAACTTGGGTTTAGTCTAATTTTTGGGACCAACAGGACTGGATTCTGGACTGTCCCTAATCTTAATCTTTTTATTTTAATCTTCTTTTTTTTTTTATAGTGTCACATCATGTAAATATCTGGGTGCAACAGCTAGCTGGAAGCATCAGAAGGTCCAGTGGGAAGTTTGTAGGCATCTCTTGGAGTTATTTTTAATTAACCAGCTAGCACAAGCTGACAAAATCTGCCAGTGTTCTTGTTTCAGGCAGCGGAATTGACAATTTGGGGCAAGAGAAACTGCTTTTGTGTGAACTTCAAGACTCATTCTTCAAGAAATTACTGAATTCTGATGATAATTTGCCACTGTTATCATTTTAAACTGTACGTACGCAGCACTAGAATAACAAGCCTCGATTCAACCGAGCCACAGTTTAGCATTTAAATGAATGTGTCTCTCAGCACCGAGTCTGAATTATTTCTGCTGCTCTCTCTGCTTCTATTAAAGCAAGACAAGAGTCGGAGTCAGGCATCTGCAGGCACAGAGCTAATCCTTGACTATTGTTTACCTGCAAAATTGATTCACCGGCGTGTGTTTACAGAAGGATAAAGTGGTCAAGGTTTCTTTTTGTCTTCACTGATTTTACATCTGAAAAACATCATGTCTGTTTGTGATCTCGGAGTCGTATATTATGTTGTATATTCCTCTGAGAAATCGCTCTCACATACTCAAACACTAAAACGCAGTACCTCAGCATTATTAATAATGGATCAAAGGAGACCATGTAACCCAGCGGTCATCCATGTCGGCCTTACATTGATCCATGTAAAGCATTTGGTATATGCGGAGCGCTGATTCATGACCTTGTGGATTGGATTTTAAAAAGATCGTCTCACATTCAGCATTGATCCACACTGAAAATTGGTCTGAGTGACGTGTGTGAAGTGTCTGATATGTTCTCAGTGCATACAGTTAAATACATATAAAGCAGAAAAGCTGCAGGGATGGTTTTGATTCTTGGGTTTTATATAGTCGTAACATTAAACTTATTCCTGACAGAAAAAGCCCTTGAAACTCAATTATTTTTCTTCCTAATTATTGAAGATAAGACAGCCGTATCATCTTTTGTTTGCAATGCAAGCTCAGGAGAAGAAGTGAAAAAAAATACCATAACTGCCTCTGCTGCAGCGAATAAAATGACTTTTTGAATGAAACCAAGGTCAAGCTTTCATTAAAAAAAACACATCCAGGAATCCATAAGACTTTCTATCTATCCACTACCACTACACTAAGAGTGTTAGTCACAATCTTCGTCAAAATCTTGACTTCCATTACATTTTTGGGCTTATTCTCCCATTTAATATCTTAACAGTGTTGCAAAGAAACTCCATAAGGGACTTAACACAACACTGAGTTACCAAGCTAGGCTAACTAGCTTCAAAAGTGGAATATAAGCTTTAAGGTTTAATGTTGGAAAAGGAGAGATGTTTTGTTATTAGTTTTATTTGCTATGTTGGCCTTGTCCACCATGAAGCCAGTCTCTTTAATCTTTAATCTTTTTCACCGCAGATAGTCGGCTAAATAAACACCATTAATACAGAAACAATTTTATTTATATAGTTTTATGACAATATTCAGTCTGTTCCTGCCCCCGATCCATATGAAAAACCAGGCAAAGCCAAGCTGTTGTCTTCATAAATAAAAGATGAAAGCTACTTTAGACAGCCAAGTAAAAACAATATGAAAAAAACTCCCATACACAGTGTGCACACACACACATACACACTCAGACTCACACACACACACAGAGAAATCAATACAGCTACTTCCTCCAACCGATCTCCCGTGTCAGATGACGGCAGTTTGGCCACATCCTGCCTGCACTCTTTTTTATCTTGTGCTGAAGCATGTGATCAATATTTAATAATGTTCACTGGAGGAAAGAAAATGATTGCGTCATCGCATAATAGTTATGATCAGAAACGCATTTGCTGTTGTAGGTAACAATGGTACTGGCATTAGGCATTAATTGCAGGCCTACAGCAAAAGTGTGTGTCCTCCGGCAGTGATGCAAGATAATTTAAGACTAGGGTAAATGTTTGAGCTGATGAAAGCAAGTAACCCCTCAAAAAATATAAGATATGTAAAGGTTATGAAAGAAAACGTCTTTACTGGTGTGGAAGTAAACATGCAAGGCAGCTTTATTTTGAAGGAGTAGCTCCACTTTTGTTTTGCCAACTGTTATATTGTCAATGTACAATTAATTGCCCCCCGGGGACAAATAAAGTTTTTTTGAATTGAATTGAATTGTCACTTTAACTACCATCAAATCCCTTCACCGCTTTAGAAAAACATTAAAACATATTACCTTTGTGTTTAGTGGGAAAGCAGCAAATGTTGGCATGCTAACATATTAGTGTTTGGCTCAAAGCCTGTGTTGCCAGATTGGATGTTTTTTTTGGTCTTTTTTACCCAGTTCGCGTTGCATTTGGGCTGGTTTAGCATGACGTGAACGGGTTTTTAAATATGATAAAATTACAGTATTATGAAAAATACATTCATCCGTCGTATTCATTTGCTTTGCAGTCAGCACAACTTTGAAATGACATAATTATTCCTCCTGCTGAAAGGAGATAAGAGTTACCATCATCACCACCCGCATGCAGCCCACCCTTCCAACACACAAGCTGTATTTTCATTGTGATGAACCACAATACTGTTGCTATTGTTCATTCGTTAATTTGTATTGTTTATTACAGCAAATATTTTGGTTGTCTTCAATCCATGTGTGCAGATTCAGATCAATTATAGGACTGTTAACATGGGAGAGCTGACCTTGAGCACATGCAGTTCAGTGTCCGTCCTTTTTCACATTACTCACCAGAACAATCTCCCACCAACTGTATTTATACCCTTAACACCCTTGTTGCAGAATGTGGTCATTTCCACTCTGACCTTCTCTGTAATGGGACTTTAGAGCAGCGTGTCCGCTGAGTGAAGGATCTCATCTCCTCTCAGATCCTTAACTGCTTGGAGGTTTCTCAGGAAGTGTCCTCCCCCTCCTCCTCCCGCCGTCCCTCCCATCCTCCTCCCTCGGTTCTCCTCTTTCGTCTTCTCTCCCTCCGTCTTTCCTTCCTCTCAGCTGGGACTCAAACTGGCGGAGTTCAAAGGGGGAAATGGAGGAAGAAGAGGAACTGGAGGAACAGAGAGGAGAGGGGGGGCTGGGCTCTGTCAACATCCTGGTAGCTGCATATTTTCTCTCATCTATTTGTCTGATGATGTGGCATACCTGAAATAAAGGGCATTTTGAGGTTCACCATCAATCTCCTTTAATTTCTGTTCAAAAGAAGCTATTTCAGTCAAAATATTGATATTGTATCCACTCTTTACTTTCACTGGACCTTAAATATTGCATGTAAACACTGTATGTGTACATATATATTAGTATTTCATGGATTTATTGCATTATCAACAGCTCACATCAGCTGAACCTCTGTGCAGCACTCCTGTCCTCAAATGAAGGCTTCCCAACCAAGTGTAGGCGAAGATACCAATGGCTAGCGAGCAGCGAGGAGGCCAACACATATACTGTAAATGAGTAGAGGCTAACGAAAGACCGAACATATCAACCATTCAACATTTTCCAGGTAAGAACGCTGAAATTACTGCTTCACAAAATAATACCTCACCGCCCAACACCGATGGCAACACACAGCAGAAACACAGATATCTGCTACTGAAAGAGGCTGCTGGAAGACACCTGTCAGGAATTCATTGACAGAATAGCACCAAGAATTAATAATAACTAATAAAAGTTTAAAGAAAACAAACGTCCTTCACATACTGGCACATTTAGGTTTCGAGGCTTTCTGGAAAAAGTTAGTGGCCGCCGAGGCACATGAGACGCTTCGAGGGTGCACTTGAAACTGTCACACAAAAACTTTATTCAGCTGAAGTGGGACTGATGCGATGTGTGCCGGAGTGACATTAAAAAAGATCTGGCGCGCTCGTCACTCCTCCATCCCCCTACCTGTTTTTTTTATTCGACACTTTATTGTCCCCGCGCTTTCTCCGCGTAAACCCACGTGGGAGTGAGGCGCTCAACATCAAGAGACTGCGGCATCTCTCCATAGATTAGTCTCTTTAATAGTGCCTCAGAAAAATGACTAATTAAAAAACGCTGCAGGTGCGCCCGGGCTCTTCCCCTCGCCTCTGATGAAACCACAATTAGTCTTTCGGTTGCAGAGAACGAACTGAAAAGCATTTAATTGCTTTTAGTGATCCCACTGTACGACCATGGAAGATCAATTAACGCCAAACTTCTGCGCTGCTGCAGCCGACGTTTGGAAATAATATCCGTTAATACCTTTGCAGACATACGTGCGATTTGGTCTTTGTTCCTACACAATGCTGAATTACTGCCACGGAGGATTTTAAGGTTGTCGGGTTCAGTGCGAGGCTAAGGTGAACACTTCATTGAGAACTTTTGGGGATGTTTTTAAGTGTTAATACGACAGCCGACGCATTGCATAACACCTCCCCCCCACCTACTGCTGCTGCTGCTGCTGTGTTGGTAAGAAGGTTTCTTGTCAGCCGGGCTGCTTTGATCTCGCTCCAGGTTTGACATGTTAGTTATTATCTCCTGTGTGTTTTCCACAAGCTTCCTACACGCCGTTAAGACGAGGGAGGGGGCTCTCTCTCGCTTTCTCGCTTTCTCTATGTGGATGTGAGAGCCAGAGGATGGCGGTGGGAGTCTATCCAGAGGCTTAGCGAGCCAAGTCGCAGTCAGGCGCTCCTTTCAAGTCGCTCTCGATAGAGCGGCGACGGGCACAACTTGCTGACATGTTGGGAAAGTGTGCATTAGCATGAGTTGAATAAGCATCGGGGCAGGGGGGGATACAGTTTGAGGGAACAGAACAGGAGTGTCACATTTTCTTATTGTCAACTTGTCCAAAGGCCATAACCAACGATGTGATCACTGGGAATCAAGTCCCAAACGGACGTTCCTGCAGCTGACAATTTACGTTTGTGGACTATTTTCAGACGTGGATTAATACACATGAGCTGTTCCATTGAGTATTTAACAGCAGGGCAGTGTCTGTGGCACGGAGTCAAAATAAACTACAGTGATGGTGTTCACGGTAATGAAGGAACACGTCAACCAGTGCGAAACTGTGACTCACCGATGTGTTTTTGGACATCACTGGAGCTCTACGGCTCAGACGAAGATACGTCAGGCTTTGGATAATGTTGACTGCTTTAAGGCCAACAAATGAAACTAGGATTTATCATTTTCCTACTAGAATTTTATTCTTGGCAGTGTGCAGCGTCCACGTCCAGTGAAAATCTCTAGATCTGGTGATTTTTAGGTCTGTTTATAGATAAACTCATTGATCATGAAAAGGAGGAAAGTGTCATATTCCTGAAGCTAAATAAATCATTTTTAAGATCCATTGGATTTTCTGGAAATGAATTGTCAACAAATCTGACAACAGGGCTATTTGTTTTGTTTGTCGATGACAATGAGAACTTAAAAAAATAAAGAAAACAAGTGATTTAATGTGAGTTTTACTGGAGATGGACAGACTTATGACCTCAATGTTCATGACCTCAACATTTCTAAAATGATTGATTCTGTCCTGCTCATGCCTTTTTACTGAATATATAATTATATATTACTGCTTTGTAAGATAAAATGGAAACGTAGGGACAAAAGACACGTTTCTGAGAAGTGAGGCTTGTTCAGATCCTTGATCCTTGTTCACATTACAGTGAAAAGACAAGTTTAAGGTTTGACTTTGGCAAATTACGGCAGCTGTCGGGCACATGGGCCAGATTTAATAGAAAAAACGAGATTCATTCCATTCATCTGATGCTTTATTAGGTGGTGAGAAGCCTAAACCCCAGACCACTGCACAGACACGATAACAAGACTGTCACAGTGACCTGCTCTACTTCTTACAGAGCAGCACAGATCCTCCATGAACTTAAAGAGGGTTAAAATTAGCCTTTAAATCATGTATCCTGTTTCCAGCTTTGACTCTAAACCCAAATCCAGACCCCCAAATAACCTAAATATGCCATCACTTCCATGGTTTCTCTTTCCTTGTGAGGGCATTTGTTCCACACACACACACATCCTGTTGCCCGACTGACAGCTGGATGCCAGTGGCTCACAGTGCAGGATCCTGTTGACAACGTCACCACGCTGCAGACACACAACACAGACCAGGCACACTGTATACTTTTAATGTGTACTTTTACAAAATGAAGCTAAAGTAAGATTCAAATGAAAGTTTTCCCAGCTTTTATAAAGTGGATACGGTGCAGTGTGAAGTATATCGTGCGTGGCAACTGTCTAGAAATTGTCATAATGTGTATTTTGTGAAATCATCCGACGCAGCCGGAGCAGCTTGACTAATTTAAACCCGAAATCCTAAAAAACAACTGACTCACTAACTCCGGCACGGAGCAGGAATATGACAGCGAGTTGTTGTGACTTCACTTGTACGAGTCTGAGACAATTTTTCCACGCTGGTGGAGACCCAGATATGTCATATCTGGGATGTGTTTTATAGAAGACTTATCTTTTCAAATTCTGAAGCTGCAGACTTTTACTCCAGTGGCTGAGCATTTCTTCTCCGCTATAGATTTGCTTGTCAGATTGTGTAAACATGACGTGCTGCGCTCCTCGCACGCACATGTGGGTGCGCACACACACACACATACACTTTGCCCTTTGGTTATTGTGGACAATGTCATTGGAAGGACCTGAAATGTCACCGTCTGTGTTGTCATGTGAGAGGAGAAACTGCTTTTGATTATGCTGCATTTAGTCGAGTACGTTTTATTATGTTCTGTTCAGTATTGAGTATCTGCTGTTACAATGCCCTGACCTCATCTGACCTCATCTGTCATCTGTTTTTTTTTTGGTGTGTCCTTAAATACAAATGTAAGCCCCTTGTGTTCAGATGCAGGTAAGGACAGTGGTGGACTCCGGATGTTTGAGGGGCAGGGGCGAAACAAATAAAAAGGGCATCAGCTGTGTGCGGTTGGGCACCAGAAAGGGAACTGGAAGGGCACCCTAGAGGGCACTTCACCATGTTTTATCTATCATAGGGGAAACCAAGAGGGCACTTCTGCTGCAATGTTCTTTACAGATAGTAAAAATGGACCCGGATGGATATATTTACAGATAGATAAATGTCAACGCTAACATCGAAGAGAAGGTTTTTTCTGTGCACGTGGAGCATTAATGAGACACAAACAGGACCAATAATGTTTGGTGACAATGTTGTGCATGCCCTCTATATTTTACACAGCGAGCTTGCTGCTAAAGTTAGCTAAATAAGCCTCAAGCCTCTCTTTTTGCTCCACCATGACCAAAACACTAAAGTTCAGGATCTGTTTTCCACCAGCAGCAGACTTTTTAGTGTTACTACAAACCAGCAGACTACCAAAGAGACAGACACAAAAAGGACTGAGAGCGATGTGTGTGCCCAGGGACCCATTGTCTCATAATCCATCCATTAGCACCAGATGTACAGTAAATGTGGTGTTTAGTTATTGATGCATGCAGCTTGCAGCCCGAGGAGAGATTGCTAAATCTCCCGGTCTCTCTCGAGGGAGTTTTTCCTCTGTGATGACGCAGTGTAATATGTTTTGGAATTGATTTCGATCTTATTTGATTATTCCAAGCCGTGCAGACAAAAAGCATGATGGCAAGTCCTGTTAGAGAGCCCATTACTTTAGTAAATAATTACAATCAAATGGTATCTTTTGGCCCGCGGCCATCAGACGCATGTTTTGGCGCCTAATCAAAAGACCTCTTTTTTTGACCTTTTCTGAGCACTTTGAAAAGAAAAGTTGAACGCGAGTGGAGCGCCGACATCAGCGGAAAAGTGAGGCAGAATTGATGGGATTATTTGATCACATGGTGGCAGAGACTGGCGGTGAAAAGACAGACAGGCGCACGCATCACTAAAGGACAAAATTAGAGCTCTTTTGTCATTTGTCAGTATTGTCATCCATAATAAGCAAATGTGTCTGCAATCAGTTTAAAGTGGAGCCGCAGCCTTTTTATGATAAAAGGAACCAGACTGACGCTTCAGGCTCTTTTGTTTCGGAGGTTTTGTAGTTTAGGGCGGTAAAATGGCGAGTTTCTCAGATGGCGGTTCGACAAAAGGAAGCCGCCTGTCTCTCCGGAGTCGTCGCAGCGGCTCGTTTTCTGGAAGACAAACGAATCGGGATAAGTCAGAGAGAGCGTTCGACCTATTCTGTGTTTATGAGGGATACATACCTTTATGGGTCCTCGGAGGGGCACACGGAAGATGTTAGTCGATGTAACACAGCCAGCAGGTTGACTGAGTCACATTCAGAGTAAACAGGTGCTGTGTGGGAGTTAAGCATCTTACTGATTTATATGTTTTGGTGCTTTTCACCTCCAGTGTTTTGGCATCTGGAGTTCTATATAGGGATAAGATATACCTGCATGCATGTAAAATAACCTTATTAAGGATTTTAAAAAGGAAAAGATGTACAAATCAGTAGCCACCTACTCATTGAACACCTTTAAACGGCTATCTCCTAAAACATTATGACATTTTAGCTTTTTAATCACAGATTATTTTTTGCTGCTGTGTAAGGCCGAGCGCTCATCCCCTCCGCAGAGGCAGCAGGCTGCTGTCTGCAGGCTCCTGAACGTCCTGCTGAGCAACAGACCCGCCCATGAAAATGCGACTGGTCTTTTGATAACAAACTCATTATCCGCCCAGGTGGGTTCTACAGGAAGGATGAGCTGAGAGAGGAGATCCAGACATACAATAAAAGACAAAGTGCAGGGAGGATGAGTGAGACTGCAGCTCAGTGTGGGCTGCAGATTACAGATCAGCAAATAACACCAGAGGCTCCTGGAAACCACTTGGGTGTTGTAGAAACTGGTGTGACCCAGCATATTCTCTACTAGCCAGTTGTCACCAAAGGGACGCCGACACTGGTGGATTGTTTAAGGGCGTTAAAACAACCTACGTTGAGATTTCGGCAACTTCTAGTAGAGGGAGCAAAGGAGGAAGTCAGGTGACGTAGTATAAAGAGCGAGTCCATGTAGGGCGTTCAGGTGGATGGTTTGGTCAAATAATACTTTCACGAATTGAATTACAGCATCAAATTAAATGAAATAAATAATAAAAGTAATAATAAATGAATTATTATATAGCATTTTCAAGTGCCTGGTCACAGTGCCGCTCTCCGCTCCGCTTACATCTAGCAACGTTAGCTAATGCTAGTTTAGAAATGGACTTTGCTAATATAAGCTAGCGAGCAGCTCTCGGCACGACACAGAAGTTCCACAAAGCCCGTTTAAGTTTGTATTAAACGAGGAACAAAACCTTGTTCGGAAGCAAAACTGCTCTCACGTACTGTAGACGTTGGTAGCAAGTTAGCCCCACTTGCTAATGTTAGCAGTGATTCCTACTTATTTTGCATAAGTCAAAAGGGATACAGGGTATTGATTTCTTACCAAAATTGAACTTTAATTATAGTTTAAAATGAGTTCTGAAGTGTTTTTGAATAAACTTGCAGTTTTTTAAAGCAAGTCTCTGCTGTGCAACTTTTAAAAGACCTATAATCTCCCGGTTTTTGCTGCACATCTGGTTTGGCTCCACTTAATCTATTCTGATCACCGGGGAGTTCAGCATTGTCAAGCAAATTAGACCTGGGAATGAGACTTCCCGAATTTCTCTCTCAAACAAGTAACGTGTGAAATTGCAAAATCTGAAAATTCCCAGTTGCTCACTTTGTGGTTGTCATGATATTTACTGAGGGAGCAGCCAGAAGCTGAAGTGGTATGAAGCCTGACAAGTCAATATGCGTTGATTGAAATGTGCCTTTTTGATTTATGCTGCAGGTTGTTCGGCACAAGCTGCTCTCTCCTTCTCATAAACTTAAAAATCCAGGTACGAACTCTCAAATATTTAATCAGGGTTTTTTAAAAAAAAAAGATTGTTCCTGCTTCTGTCTACTCTCCTGATTCACCTGCCTCTAAAACTCTTACTCAGTGTTTGCTTTCACATTGTGCAAATGGAAAAGTTTTAAATTAAATATACTCTGACGATGTTTGCCTGGGAGTTTCATGACTCACAGTACATCGTTTCTTGCCTTGATACCACACGGCTTTGCTTGATTTCCAAATAATATCTCAAAAGCAATAAAAAAAGCCCTTTCACTTTCATTCTTTGAGATTGCCCCTGCAAAATTTTAACACTGAAGCTTTCTTAACTCTCAAAAGCACAAAACTTTTTCAAGAGTTGTGTGTGTTGGTCCAAGTCCTACTTCCAGCCACACAAGCTTCCAAACACTTAATCTCCTCAGTGTGCCTAGATGAATGCCGACACCCCCTCTCCAAATGCTGGCAGCAATTTATGTTTGTTAATAACTTCTGAGACATGGTGTGAGATGTAATTTCCACTCAGTATTGAGTAAAAATTCAAGGCACATCACTGCACAGGTAGTTTATCTAATGCCTTAATTCCCAAGTGAATTTGATAAGAAACCATCTGCTGCTACTTTGGCGAAAAACTGATCACAGAGCTTAAGACAAAAATTAAGTTTCAGCGCTGTGTATGTTACGGCGCGTAAAAAAGAAAAAAGTACACGTATACAGACGTTTGTAACTCTGTTCCCTTCTGTTATTGTTCACATATCGAGCATGCAGGATTTTAACATTTAATGCAGACACAGTGTCACTTGATAGACTGAACTCTCACTATGTCCCAGCTCATTACAAACTAAATCAGTTCATTTTATGCCTTTTATCTCCCAGCGTCTGATTCTCGGTGTGTGTCTGACAGCACAGCCGCAGCCTGATCTCTCCGCAGTTAGATCAGTTCACATTTGAATTAATTTAATCTTCTGATAAATGCAGACCCCGACTGTGATGATGATAAAGATAAGTGCTGAAATTTAATCACCATCACGCACCGCAGTCTCGACACATAAACAAGAGGCTTATCTTATCAGGCAACATCGCGGAGATCTGCGTCTAATGGGAGAGAATATTTATGGTCACAGATGTTTGGTTTTGTAGTTGTTTAAATCAAATTAGCATGTGTAGGCACAGAAATACGGCAAGAAACACCTGACAAATAACGCAGTTACACCTCTCTCCTTGAACAAGACTTGTGTTTGTGGTTACGAAGAGGATCCTGTTATTTATCAAAAGGTCAGTCTCGTAGGAATTGTTGCCATAATGTTGTCAGGGTTAATGCTACACTATCTGCACTAGCTGGATGCTAACCTGTCTGCTATTTGGTGCCATTTAGGCAGCATCCAATTGCGTGCGTCCACCAAAAACAGTGAAGTTGCAGGCTGTAACACAAAAACAATGAGTTGAAAAAGGCCATGTGTTCAAACATGTCCTAAGTGCAACTGCACATGCAGCAACACTGAATCCTAACTACACCCCCTGCACCACTTCCGCAGCCTGCCAGCATTTTGGCCATCAGAAAAATGACCAGCCATCATCTCGTGACCCATAAAAACAGTGACTGCGTGGCTGCAGAGGCACCAGATGTGGGCAGGTGTTGCCAGGGCCGCTTTACTTCCCCCCCGAGCAGGTGGTTAAAGGCAGAACAGTGACAGGCCGCTGTAGGGAACAATGCTGCTGATGCGAGTGGACAGAGTGTCACTGCGGAGCACGGTGGTCTCCACAGCCTGCTGTCACATCCTGTGACGCTCAGTGGACGCTGGAAAGCAGAGATGTCTTTGAAATCTTGGAAATGTACAATAATGTTGCTGCTCCATCATTGTAGATTGATTTTCTTGAATTCTATTATGCCTTAGATTTGAAGAGGAAGACTAAGCGTCCACCTCCAACTCTTCACATGACATTGCTGTGCTTTTATCTTGCTATCAAAGACCAATAATCAAAGACTAATTTTATCCAGTTCCAGTTGAAAAAGTATAGATTCTGGTTCTTACGAGAGCTGCTTCTTTACACTGTTGTGGCTTGTAATCAATAAGATGGCGTGTTTACACTCTGTGAATGTCAACAAATTGGTAATGAATAATCAGCTTTCACACAATATTGATGCGAGTCCACTTTTACATACGTGTACGGACTCTTTTCGATACGCACGAGCTGCAGCAGTTGTCACTCACGTAGAATTAATTTTAAGCTTTCAAATTACAAGATCTCTATCCTTCAGTTTCTGAGTCAGTGGATAAGAAAATGGCGAAGTCGTGTTCTGCATTGATTGCTTTCTGTTTTACGACTGATTTAATGAAATATGAGTTGTGTTTTCCTTTCTCTCGGCCCTCTTTGTTTTCCGTCTCTTTGAGGGGAAGTGTTGCGGGGAGCCACAGATTAAATGAACTGTGGCACATTCCCCCAGGAAGCTGAAAATGATATCTCACTGAGCCACTGTTCTGCAGACTCTGTGAAATGTTGATAAGGCCGCTTATTGCCTTTAAATGAATTTGTTTCATCAGTTCGGAGTGAATTTTGTGCATGTTCTGCCTTATTGCACCACAGGAATCCAATGTAATCTTTTATATTCGAAATCTTGAGTGATAGCGGTTGGTAAATTATTCCAAATTGCATATATTTTCCGCCTTTTCAAGACAAAACATTACGTTAATGTAAATCTTAGCGACCAGTCGTACAAGAAACAGCTGCGATCAGGGATGACTTCATCATCTTGTACAGGAGGAGTGACACAGAGGCCTCAGGGTGTCAGTGCAGCACTGCTGAACAGAAAGCTACTGTATCAAAGCTCCTTATTCAAAGTCACAACAGTTTAGTTATGCTCTGAAACACAAGCAGCTGACATATTAAATATGGAGCAATCCGCTGTATTTCATTAGACAGGGTACAGCAATGACTGTCGCTGCTCATATCACTGCTCGTCAGCGGTTAGGTGTGTCTTTAAGACGCTGCACTCTGATCGCTGTCACCGCTCATCAAGGCATTATAGTTTAATGCTGGTGCAGCTTGGAGCTATTTGCTGTGCAATAATGTGAAGAGGATGAGGTAGTAATGAAGTGAATCTAATGGCATAAATGGGGAGTGACTGAGAAAACTCATTTAGTGAGTTAGTGCAAGCGAAGCTGTGATGATCCGAGTTTTCTGAAAAGTAAAGCATATTAGCTGTGCTTGAACAAAAAACAGTACATGAAATTATATTTTGCTGGAATGGGCACTGTACTTTACTGTCTGTCTAGTGTTCAAATTTGGAAAATTCGTTGTGAAATTAGAATGGGAAAGTTCTGTTTACTTATCTTAGTTTGAATCAAGCAATCGGTACAACAAATCCTTAATGACTAAACAGTTCATTGCCAAAGACAGAAACTAGAGAAATCACGGGACCATCGCAGCATACAGGCAACAGACGTACCAGGGCTTCATCTTACGGCCGCAGTTTGGTTAGGTTCAGGCAACAAAGATATTTTGTTAGGTTTAGACAACAAAGATACTAGGTTAGGTTTAGACAACAAAGATACTAGGTTAGGTTTAGACAACAAAGATACTAGGTTAGGTTTAGGCAACAAAGACGCTTTGTTAGGTTTAGGCAACAAAGATACTTGGTTAGGTTAGGTGTTGCTCTTTATACACTATCATCTGACTTCCTCCTTTGCAGCATTAATAAATACTACGGCCACCAGAGGTCACCACATAATAATAAATGTAAACATGTGTCGTATTAAGTTGCACACAGTGAACCTATCTGGTGATTTTTCCGAGGATGGCTTCTTTCTATTTTCCCTGTTTAATTTTAAGATCTTGATTTGCCATATGCAAAATAATAGCCTTGAAGCAGTTGTTGGCAATGAAAGTCTTGTTCCCAGACTCTCTTCAACAATGCTCATACAATATGTATGAAAAGAAAATCAAGCAAGCAAATGAGAAAAAGAGAACCTGAGACATAAAATAGTGCATAAGTTAAAATACTGAAATAAATCAGAAAAAAGTCAAATATAACAGAATACGGTAGTGATAAATAAATAAACTGTAATGTAGACAGGTGGTGCTGCAAATGTATATGCTTAATGAAAAGTAGTTATATATTCACAGACCCACACAGATGTAAACAGATGGTATAATTAGATAAAAGAAGTATATAGGTAAGGTGTACCAGTGCGGTGTGAGTGAAATAGTAATGAGCTTGACAGCAATCTGTAATCAGACTCAGTGTGAAACTAATACACTTCCAATTAATTAATTCAAATTAATTGCTAGCATAGCCTAGAGAGTCCTTAGGCAACGCACAGCAGGTCAGCTGAACATGCAGAATATAAGATTTGTCTACAGGCAAGCATACAGTTCAACATAAATGAACATTTTGTGCAAGGATTGGTGATTTCGAAAGGAATTTTTGCTATCTGAAACCTAATTCTTCATGTTAATTTATTTAATTGCAACTTCAAATCAGTATACTACAATAAAACAGTATATTACATGCTGTATGTGATTATATGGAATGGGGAGAGCCTCTGTTTGTCATTTCAGACCCTCGCTTATCTAGCAGTAATCTTCAATCCATCACCTGAGCTTCCCTTCCCATTACACCTGCCCATTGTCTTAATCAGCAACCAATCAGTAATATATACCAGCCTGCTTTCCCCATTTCCCTCCCAGATCATCTATTGTGCAGACTACCTCTATATTATGCATGTCAAGCCTTCCTGTTTTCTGTTTTGCCTCCCTGTTATGACCATTTGCTTGCATTTTGGACCCCTACCTGTCTGCCTGTCAGCATCTTTGTTGGTTTCATCTGTTTCAGAAGTTGTTTTAATTCAATTCGCCTATCTGAGTCGCGCTTTTGAGCCTGTTACTTGCAGAAATGAGCCTTCTCAAGCTTGCCCCTTGTAGACACTCTTATCTTAAAGGTACCACATTGTAGAAAGTGAGACGTCCATGTCTTTTTGGATTATGAAGCAGGTCTAGGTGCTATATGAGTATTATGAAAGTATCAAAATGCTCCACAGAGAATTGCACCAAGGCTGTTTGCAGAAACTGTGCCTTTAAAGGAGCCGTCAGGACTTCCGTAACGTTGTGATGTCATAACTATACAGTCATCACCCTCAGCCCCGCCCCCCAGCAGGGCCATGGTTGCAAAAACACCAGTAGAGTTGATGTGGAAACACAGTGGCTGGTGCCTGCTCAGGCCTGTCAGAGCTGACCAATCAGAGCAGACTAGGCTCTTTGGGAGGAGGTCCTTAAAGAGACAGGTACTGAAACAAATTGTTCAAACAGAGGGTGAATAGAGTAGTGCAACAAGGGACAGTATGAGAAAAATAATGTGTTTATTGAACAGTAAAGCATGTAAATATTGAAAGGAATGTAATAGATAAATAGCTGCCTCTTTAGCCAGGTAGAAAACATATTGTTCATTGTAAATCTATAAATAGTTTGCTTGTGTTCATGAATAAAAGATTGGCGTGGACATTACCATTCATAAAGCAACTGGTGTAAAAGTAATACATACAAAATATTGAATGATCATGATGATAAGCTGCATCCTGTTTCCAGCTCAGACAGAATGACCTCCACATGAGGCAGGTGGAGGTGTCAGGATGAAACCATGTGTGTCCCAGGTGACTTTGGATGTTTTTCGCCCTGCGTTCACCTTCATTAATAATTGCGAGGTGGTGGAGCATGACACCACAACTGTCCACAGGTCACAGTCCAAACACCAAGGAAACGCTTCAGATAAATGTATCCACCTCGGAGCAACTGCACAATCAGCTCCCTTTGGTGCCTGATACTTTGAATATAAATATAAATAAGTTGTCTGAAGGCATGTAAACAACGACCTTCACTGTTAGCATGTTTGTTTTTTGTGAGGAGAAAAATCTACTGTTTGTTAAAGGAGCAATATGTAAGAAATTTAGTTGAAGACATTAAAAAAATAATAAAAATTATTAACAGAATGTGAAGAAATAACAATTTGACATCATTTTGTTTATGTGTTGTGTTGCAGGGATATCTGCTAAGCTAGCGTAAGCACAAGTTAGCATGCTAACCAGCTAGCCCCAGCCCTTCCCGGTCCAAAGCTCCTTTGCAAGCAGTGTAAACACCAACACTCCAGTGGTGCTTGGAGTTCACAGTACGGAGTGCTAGCTGCATGGCTAACTGAGCTAACTAGCTAATAGCAGCTACACTTAGCGGCAGCCCCCTATTTGTTTTGTGTATGAATTTGACATGTGGCCAATTCTTACATATTGCACCTTCAAAGCTTCTTCTGAATTTGAACCAAAAATAATCACCACTTCCTCCAACAACAACATAAGCAAGAAAGTCTTTGGCGTGATCACAAATGAGGTCAAAGGTCAAGTCCTTTTTGCTTTTTTCCTCCAAATATTTCTCACAGAAGCTCCAGTGACGCTTTTCTTCTGTTAAATAAGACAGTGTTTCATGTCAAAACAGAGCTGCAGCAGATTGTTTTAATGAGGAGACGATGAAAGATGCAAAATGCGATTCATTTTGCTTGTTAGCTAATCTCATTAGCATGGGCGCTCGGCGGGCCACAACATGTGACTTTTCATTGTTTCATTCTCGAGGAACATTCTGAATTTTAAGTGAATGTTTGGCAAAGAAACCCACCTTCCAGCGATCGTACTGAAACTCAGCATCGGCATTCAGACGACACATAATGCATGCGTGGTGCTAAAGTGCATGCTAGCTGCCTTGTATATGAGGTTCTGTTCACTTTGTAGCATTAGTTTCAGTTTTACTGTGAAATAGGATGAATGCTGTTTCTTGATTTCACATGTTTTGCATGATCACACCGATTTAGAGTCGAACATCCTGTCTGCAGTTGTATAATCTGTTGTTATTGCTCTGAGCGTGCCTTTGTTCTTTGTACGACACTTGAGCAGAGCGGTTTTCATGTCATCGTTTGCAAAGCAGTGCTTTAGGTCCTTCTCATGTTTCTGATTATCCACAGAGGGAATTTAAGATTCAGGGGGAGCAGATTTGTGTGTGTGGTTTGGTTGATATTTAAGAGAAAAAAGGAAAAATCATATCTATCGAGTCAAGATGTGAAAAAATCTTTTTTTTTCTTTCAAATGCAGCACATAAGACGCTGAAATGGAGACTTGAGGATGGATTTGCTGTCATCCTTGCCTAACATGAGGTCATGCATCTAAGGCATCAATCAGCTCGTGCTGTGATGGAGGACTTGCCGTCCCCTGGAAAAAAAAAAAAAAACAGGAGAGAAAAAATAAAAAGAAGAGCTCAGCGGGACGACGAGGTCATTACTATCTTGTGCAAGGTCACAAAAATGCCATCGGGGTAATTGAGTGAAGCTCGGCTGGTAGCTGCGAATCGGAAGAAGGCGATTCACCTCCATCTGTCGGGGGGAAAGTGAATCAGACCTATTTCATATCAAGGCTGGGTTTGTGCAGCAGCCTGAAATTACAAGCTTTTTCTCGTCGTTTTGGACGCTCAGCAAAAAACATGCAGGCAGCGGCGACCGTAAGGAAGACAAAGGCGGAAGTTTATCTGCTGCTGTGACCAGATGCGGCTGCCTCCTCCACCAAGCCTTGTTGCTTTGCGAGGCGACAAAGGAAAGCACTCTCCCAGGATTCAAAGTGTCGCAGTGAGTGCATCAGCAAGGAAGTGAATTCATGTTATTTGCCCATTACCTGGAGGCACAGAACTGCTGATGGCAGGGCTTTCTATATTGGTGGCGCCTCTCTATCCCATCAGTACCTTGTCACAACCAATCCAGCTGCTTCTTCTGATAGCTTTCTTTCATTTGCCGCCCTCTCTCACCCTGCATCCCAGCCTCTGTGCTTGTTTTGGAGAGGCCATCAGCAGCACAACAATGTATCTCTGAGGTCCCACCTGTCCTTGACCCTCATCTTCTGCTGCCGCCGTGTGTGTGTTTGCCTGTCTGTGTGCGCGTATGAATAAGCAATGTCGGGTGACATTGTGTGTGCAGAGGTAAAGGGTAGAATCTTTTTTTAACCTTTGCGGATTCTGAAAAAAAGCGGCCGCATCCCGGTTGGTTCAGAGCGAGTCTATAGGAGATGGACGAGTGGTGCATCACAGCATTTAGACCAACAGTCATTCAAGGCTCCTCACAGCAGATGATAATAGATTCCACACATGCCTGCGCATCCAGACGATAGACTTAATTTGCTCCGAGCTGGGGAGGCGATCGGCGTGACCTTGATCGAGTGATTGTCTCCAGAAAGAATCACAGAAGGACGAATGTCCGTCAAATGTGTTGTACTCTCTTTTAAAAGCATGAGCATCATTACAAAAAATAAAGAAATGCATTGGAAGTGTGGAGTCAGTGTGGTGCTGACTCTCTTGTTGGCAGAAATATTTATTCTTTAGTCTAAAAAATTATTGTGTTTTTATATATATGAAGAGAATAGATAAATTTTTTTTTTTAAAAAGACACTATTGCACTTTCTTGCCAAAAGCTCAACTCAATCGTTAAGAGCAATATGTTGAAATGTTTCACTGCGTCACGTTGTGTTACGCTAAGTTAGGTTGCGTTATGTGACGTTACATAAGATTTATACCACTTTCCTGTCTGTTATATGAAGCTAGAGCTAGCAGGTGATTAGCCTTAGTTAGCTAGCTAAGAAACTGAGTTATTCAAAGATTGAAAGTATTGACCAGTGAGCCATAGAGGTGGAGGGACTTCGTTTTAATAGGACTAGCTACTTGTTTCCCCCTGCTAACAGCTAAGCTAAGCTAATCAGCTGCTAGACCTTGTCTCATATTATTGAGTACAAACAATCTTTTCAGCTAACTCTGGGCCACAAATGAATAAGCATATTTCCCAAAATGTCAAAACTGTGTATTATTCCTCGAAACCAAACTACAAGTAGTGGTTTTAAATAAATCTGTGTCCGACTGAAGGGCTACAGGTCCCTATCTTTCCAACATGCTGCACCTGTACCTGCTTAAACTCATCTGGATTACAGAGAGACCCTGAATATAAATGTGTAACTCTCCGTGCGTGTGTTGTGTGTCCTTCACCATCCTTTAAAACACACGATGTTGCCGCCCGACCCAGCCAAGAGGCTTTGTAATGTGCTGTCAAAACCTATTTACCTCCGTTATCTGGCCCTGCTGCCTGAACATGAGTGCACAGTGGGGGTGGTGGGCTTGGTACTACATGTCGCTGCCTCTTACTGTGAGGAAATCCACAAGATCATCCTTTCCTCTCCTTTTTTTTTTACTCCCAGTGAAGCGGTTATTGTTGTTTCCACTTCCCGGCAATCACTTATCAAAGCTAATTGATTAAGTTTGAGTTTGTGCCTGGTTCTGGCTGTCTTTCCTCATCCAGTAAAACACATCACTGCACTCCCCTCAGCTCTACAGCGCATTTTAGGATCTTTGAGCATCAATTTTTGAGCCACATATTTTCGCAGGAGCTGGAGGAGACCAAAACAAAGCAAAAACCAAAGCAAATATTGGCTTTGCATCTATAATATGGTCAGAGAAACTGTAATGTTACGCCTCATCTGCTGGATGTGTAAATAGTAAACATCTTACCGCGAATGATTACTAGCTTTAGCCATATGAACTCGTAACGTGATTGTATGTCAGTGTTGTGCTTACTGTTTGTTAGGCTGCAGAGTTAATACAGGTTTAGCTGTTACACTGTTGGCCACAGAAGGACAGAGCACCTCATTATTGGTTATCAATGGGAAGAATTGTTGCTCACCTTACCCTCTCTGGATTTGAGGAGTTACCTTGAGGGTTCTGCCGCTCAATAGCCTCGCTCTTGTCTTTATTCACTTAGTGCTAATTTGGTGCAGACATCATTATGGACCTGGGACAATACAGGCTTTTTGTAGAGTTTGAGGATTTTGCAACATGTTTGAGTTTGTTTTGCTTCCTACTAGACAGGATTTCTGTCCATCAGTCTTCTCAAACATAAGAAAAGTCTCAATTCGATATTTCCACAGTCTGTTTTCCACATAACCTCCATCATGAGAACAACGATGAGATCACGATTGTCTCGCAGGCATCATAACAGGCACCATCGCCTGCCTCCATCGCCTCTCTCTCAAAGTATTGATTTTTAAGAGATCCCGACCAATTCGGGCTCCCTTATGAGTTTTCGCTGCTGGTGAGGATGCGGGTGCCATATCGAGGATGGATGCTGGGTTTCATGTTGAGAGAAGGCAGTGTGAAGATTAAAGCAGGTAGGCCTATTGATTGGCAGATAGACAGTAGTAAGGTGGCCATTGATTGGGCAAACAGCCAATTTTTGACCTCGGAGTGCACTGGGCGAATCAATGGTTTTAATCCAGTGGGAGAAGTAAAGAATGGGAGGATTGGTCCAAAATATCCTCTACTTCAGTGTTTTTGACAGCGTGTTTCATCTTTTTTAATAGAAAATGTGTCATTAATAATTGATGAGGCTTAATTTCTTGATTTCACAATAACCTGGTCTTTTTTTGTCATTGTATTGTTATTTTAAATAATACTTGTAAAGATCTAGACTGGGTTATTGTTAGTGTAGACACATTATACATGCGGGGATAATCAAATTCAAAAATCCTGTCCGTCTTGTCTTTCTGTCACACAAGTGCCCCTAAACGCAGACATTTTTCTATTTAGTCAAATTCATTCAGTGTGACTCCTGGTGCGATGGATTATTTTGACCTTTTGAAATGACCGGTCAATCAATACCACAATAGGTAGACTTCATCCTGTTTCACATTCATGAGAGGCCCATAGAGTGGAGGAACGGTCTCTGCATGATATTACTGTAAATTAGCCTAATGCAGTTTTATCATGGCAACATAATCAATGCACATATCATTTCATAAAATGACTTTAGAGTCTAAAATGTGCATTTTAGGTTAGTGAAGTGATGGTGAGTGCAGATTCCTTCACAACTACAATGATTATGTGACAGAAACAGGAAGTACCTTCATGTATTAGCATAGAAAAGGCTAGCTCATTGTTGAAATATTACTTGTTAGCTTAGTATTGCACTTACATGAAGTTTAAATGAGAGTCCACTGCCACGCTAAAGGCTTCGTGAGACTATACTTAGGCACAGCAGCTAAATGCTAACGTCAGCATGCTAACATCCTCACAAAGACAATGCTAACATGCTGGTGTTAAGCAGATATGAAGTGTGGTTGGTCCATTACCACCATTTTAGTTTAGCATGCTAGCATGGTATCTTTCTAGTAGAACTAAACACATAGCACAGTTTGAGCCATATGCTAATGTCAGAATGCTAACATTGCTCACTAAGACAATACTAAAATGCTCCCCCAAAAACAATCTAGATGGATAAAAAGCACTACAGGTACAACGGAAAATATGTCTTTATGATTTTGAGTGAACTGTCCCTTAAAGCTCCAAAGAATCAGGATCATACACTTTGTACAGAGAAACTTAATAGCCTATTTTCATCAGACCTTCTCCTGTCCAATTCCATGTTTGTAACGCTGGCTTTCCTGTTAAGACTGTCATCTCGAGGCAAGAAAACACTGGTGAGATCACTATTTCTCGAACTTGACACAGAGACACAGTTTTTTAAATGTAAAATCAGTGAAGCTGTCAGTTAAATAAGAAAATAGAAAGCTAAAAGTTTATTGTTGTCAAAGTTGAAGATAGAAATGAATCCTTCACTTTCAAGAATCTGTTAAAAAATATCTAATCATAGCATCATAAACTCAAAAAAAAAGAAAACCATTTCAGTGATTTTGTTTTTGCCCGGCAACAGAAAGGCATGATAGTAAAACTACAACAAAGACCTGGATCACCTAACACAACATCCTCTCCCCACCTATCACGGATTCCCCTCCACCTGTCATGACTAACAGCTGCGGGGAATTTAAACGGAGCACAGGTTGCTGACGGTAACACGACCGGATCAGCGATACCCCCCACCAAATTAGGTCAGCGCTGGTCGGATCATTGCCCCTGTCTGATTGAGAGAGGTCAGCGCCCTCACCTTGTCTGGCACGCCACACACATACACATTCCTGCACTGTACGTATAGGCACTAAGCCAGGAGACAAAGCCAGTAATAGCAGCGCAATATGGACACGCCTGGATGGTCACCACTGTAACCCTGCCTGCAGACTGGAAAACATAAAAACCAAGTGAAGTGTGGCAGCGTTCTGGTTTATAGAGTGTGAGTCATTAAAAGAGGAAAGGACATGTGCACACTTGGATATGTCACAAGGTTTTTATTTAATGATGTTGCAGAGGAAAGGTTACCAGGACTACAGGGCGGCAAACACTAAAGAGCTCAGAAATGATTATTACTGAGAAAAAGATTCAAGTTGGAGCCGAGTTTGAAAACTGATAAATGTTTGCTATCACATCCACGTTTGCATACTTGCTGTGCTTCCCCAATGAGAACAAAAACTAAATTATTTCAGGTTTGAAGATTGTAACGTGCTCACATATTTGGTGTAAACTGCTCTGCGGTGGCATGCTGACCAATCTATTTGAGGGACAGCAACACCCACACAAATCAAACTTTTTAGCATTGTACCACTGGTTCTCAATTTGTTTTAACCCACGTACCACATATTATTTAGTTACTTATGATGATATTAAAGCGGAAATCATTTATTCCCCTTTTTGCTGAGGGCCCCCTAGGAACCCCTGGAGGTCACCGTGCCCCACTTTGAGAACCACTGCTTTGTACAATATGTATAGATTTGTATTAAATGTCTTTGAAAACTCTTCTGAGTGGGTACAAGAAAGATATTTAAGACTTGATTCCTTTGCTTTTCTCTCTTTGTGAGTGTTGTGAGTGTATGTTGTGTTGGGTTGTAATTCATTCTCTGTTCACTCTGTAATGTGTGATTTATATGCACTGAGTGCAACTCGAGCCCAACTAATATGTGAGACTTCTTCATCTTTGCAGATCAGGCCATTTAACATTCTGGCAGGGGACTGCAGGTGAGCATCTCGGCTAACTCTGATTTATTTACATTTTAATTCATGCAGATTAATATCAGCTGTGCTGGAAGAACACTTTTTGTAACCAGTCTGTCTTCATGTGAAAAGGCCGCTTCCCTCCCTTTTTACTTAGCCATGTTGCCTGTTTCCCAACATTAACATGTTCTTGTTAAATCATTAATTGCAGTTAAGTGTTTCAGACTGTGTTAATTGATCAGACAGGTTATATCATTAACACAAAACAATCTTGTTTCAGTAGGTGTGGACCATCTGCATCAGCGATGGTAAAATGTTCTGCAGTGAGAGATAGTTATTCTTAAGGTTGTGCAATTGTGTGTGCCTGTTGATTAATTGTGATGTCATCAAATCTTCAATAAACCCTTTTTTTAATGCTTTGTATCTGTTGGGATCATATGGTATCCTTAGAAGATGGAAGGTTCTTATTTGTATGAAGCTATGCTAGCAATTGTCTGGTCCCTCGTTTGGATCCAGACTTATCTCGTCAACCACTTGATGGATTGCCAAAGTTGGTTAAGACATATAGTGCTCAGATGACGGACCGCATGCTGAACTTGTAAGTCTCACAAATATAACGGGTACCGCCCACACAAACCATCACAAACTAGCAAATGAAGTCGTCAGCACCTACAAATAAGTATGTAATACTTATTAATAAAGCACAGCAGCAGAAAGTATCAGAAATGTTTCCGCCCCAGGCTTTCCTTTGTACCACTGAGCCTAGGGCTGAAATTCTCTCTGCTGCTGTGCATTATTAATAAGTATTACATACTTATTTGCGAGTGCTGACAACTTAATTTGCTATTTTCTTCGAGTTTTCCCTCTGAAATATCTCAACAATTTGGTACATGGTTCCTCGACGAAGTATCTGAGACAGTTCCTCTTGCAAATGATATAAACACTCCCTGCTCCCCGAGTCCGAACCGCTAGCTGCATGGCTAACTGAGCTAACTAACTAAGGCAGCTACAGTTAGCAGCAGTTAGTTGTTACTCCGGTGATATACTGCCCCCTAATTGTTTTGGGTATGAGTTTGACAGGTGGTCAATTCTTATATATTGCACAAAACTTCAGTAAATGTACTTAGTTACATTGAGTTTAAGCAAATGTTAGCATGCTAACACACGTGACTTAGATATTGAACATTGTAAACATGTTAGCATTTAGCTGTCCTGAATTAAAGCCTAACAAAGCTGCGTGCAAGACTGTAGCCTACGTTAGACCATTTATTTGACCTGAAATAACAAACTTGTGTAGAAGACTGTTAGGTCCTTACAGCTCTTGACCTTTGAGATGCTTTTATTAGCCTTTATGGTCACTATATGTTTCTAAAAGGTGCTTTTTGCCCCTCAGCACGGTATCATGCTGGTGTGTGTAATCCAGCCATGAGGAGTTAAATCAGCCCTGAGGTGCCTGATGTGTGATGAGCTCATTGGAGCACCTCCAGCTGTCTGCTAACATTATCCGCCCTCCTGGTTAATACTGGTGGTCAGTTTCCTGGAGGCTAATTCACACATTTAATTGTTTTAGCGCTACCTGGCTGGTGTGAGTGCAAATGTGGGTCACGGATACGTTTCATGCAGTTAGCAGCGAGTCCTCTGAATGTATGTCGACGACGCAGATCAAGAGCTTTCCAAACAAACAACGAGAATGATTTAACGCTGACATCCTTCCATCCGCTCTCCCGCCACATCCTCCTATACATCCTATACGTTCACTATTGTCTCGCAGCCCCATGAGGTCTGTGTAGGTGGCTCTCAGGCAGGATGGCGATCATCAGAGCGTGTGATAAAGCCAGAGAGACAGCTGACATGAACACATCAATACACATTAGGCTTCACACTCTGAACTTGTTTAGCTTCGTTCTTGGATGTGTATGCACCAGTTGAGTCTGCCATAGCATGGGGATATAAGGCCATCTGTGTTTCTACGAGGAATTGTCTCATCCGCCGGTGGGTCGACAAACAGCAGCACTGTACACCATCAGAGATCAGCTAATACACTACCGTTGGGCATCGAGTGTGAAAACCCATCCCCCATCAAACTGTATTAGAGTCACAGGACCGTCGCCTCACGCACTGAGATGCCACCCTCCTCGATATGACAAGGACTATGATCTTCTGTTGTTTTGAACAGAAACTGAAAGCGCAGGTTAGCGGGGCACTGTGAGCCGTGGCACCGCCGAGCCCCGTCCACACCCTCTGTGCACCACGCAGTCATCGCAATGCCGGCTCGTGTCATTCAGCCCGAAGGTGTGGTGGAGGGGGTCTTCTCAGCAGAGATTAAACTGAAACAATGCTGTATTATTCTTCCTGTATTTGGATAACTCGAGGGTTTGAATCCAGAAAAATCTGTTTTAACAATCAACTGTTGAAGTTTTATTTAGCAGTGCAATATTTGTCCATATTTTGAGGTGTCTTCTCCGACTAGACAGACTAGATATCTCAAAGCCTCAGCGCATAAAACCAAATCTTTGTTTTATCAGGGTTATAAGGACAAAAATCTGATTTTGATTTTATAACATTACAATACAGGATAAAATCATATTACTTTTACAATAAAGTCATAGTATTTTGAGCATAACATCGTAGTATTTTGAAAACAAATTCATGTTTCTGAAATAAAGTCAATATTTTGATTTGATTTGACGATTGTCTTAATATTTGGAAAATAAAGCCAGATTTTAAAAGTAAAGAAATAAGACTAATAAAATAAAACTAATATTTTTCAATAATGTTGAAATATCACAACTTGAATCTGGAAATATAAAAATGTTATTGTCAAAACATTACAAGAACAAAGTTTGTTTGAGAATACGGACGTAATATTTTGACAATAAAGTCGTAAATATATTAGAATAAAGTCACAATGTTTTAAGTGTAACTTTGCAAAAACTAAAAGGTTAAGTTTGAAAAAGAGGTTTCTGCTGTGAACCAGGGTTGATTATGTAATTTAGGTGTACTGGCCCTTTAACTTACTGTAACAGACTGGTGCTATTCTGAAAGAAAGCCTCGGAGACTGACAGTACAGTTAAGTATGAAGAAAAAATGCCATGCCTGTCATATGTGGATAATCACTTCGTTAGTATTCAGGCTGTTTTCCTGCATGTAGAGAGCATATAATGCACACACAGTTTAACCTAAGCTGGTACTCACCAGCCCCCTTTAATACTCACTGAAGTCTATTTTCATTTTTCGGAGCATCAGACATGTCAGCAGTCGGGTATTTTTACACACTTTCAGAAAGCTTCCCCTGTCGACACATTGCCACACAGCCACTGTAATCCAAACAGACAGTGCTGTGAGAAAGTGGCAAGGTTTTACGTGCCTTCAGAGATGTCACCCCTCCTCTGGTGCCGGGAAAATGATGAGCGCAGACACACACTCACGCTCATACTGCCACGGATGCCGTGAGGACGTACATGAGAATGGAAGTTTTAGTTATACAAACATTTCTTGCAGGCTAAGCTGACGGCAGAAGAAATCTCATTGGCCGAGATAAATGTCAGTGGGCAGGACTGAAGTTTTTGCGACTTTAAAGAAATGTTAGATTGAGGCCTGGTTAAAAGGCGAGAGATAACAGACGAGGATATATGAAATCCAGCACTGTTGCTTCAAACTGCAAACATACAGTCTGTTATAAATGATCCTGCTCCTTCTACTGGCTGACCTTCAGAGTTTCATCTTGCTGTAGTAGCTTTTGTAACCAAAGGCTCCTGCTGACCTTCCGAGACCACGAACACCGGGCTCATTACTGAATGAAAAATGAAGTAATTTAATTCATATTTTCGATTCATATTACGTTGAAAGTTTGCTCTGCACCATTCATGTTCCACACTTACCAAGCTCTGATTTTCCTTTATACTATTGTCATCATAGAGTATGTTCGCTTTCCTGAGAGTTGATGAGCCAATTGACTGTAACAGTGGCCAACAATCCAACTTATCTTAGCAATCCAGCTAGCAACTAAAGCAGTGTTTATGGAGCACCAGAAAGAGCAATATACAGAACTTAACAACTTATCATGCTTCTTGTTAGATGGCGACCTCTAGTGGCCGAAGTAATCATTACAGCAACAAAAGGAGGAAGTCAGGTGAAGCTATAGCTGTAACTGAAGTTGTTTTCGTGCCTAAACCCTGTCAAACATTGAGCATACGAGGAATTTCTGGTACGCCTGTTGCTGGTACGCTAGCAGTCATGTTGTATCTGTAATTGTGTAGTTTAGTTTTGAGGATGTATTGGCTTTGCAATGGTGGAAATTTTTCCACATGTAGTATAGGATCAGGCACACAACCCTCTCTGTGGACAACCCTATCTTCCTCTAAAACGCAACTTTCCTCCATCTGGAAGAAGATGCACTTTCCATTGGACCAGAAGATTTCTCTCCGACTGCGACTTTTAACTTCCTCACGTTTCTTCGTGTTGTTATGGACTGCTCCAAGTCCCTCAGTGCTGCCAGTTGTGTGGCTTGAGCACACTCTGGTCTGAGCATCAAACAACGATCAAATGCGCAATTTTGTGAAAGTCTGTCAAGTGTAGATTCCAGATGCTGGATACATATTGCAGGCGTTGACTCTGCTTGATGTTAGTGATGGAAATTGCTTTCACGCACACACACACACGCACAAAATATCTGATTTGAGTTACATCAGATTCAGACTTTTCCGAGTGAACCTGGTGGAAAAGCAATTGAGAGAGGTGAGTGGTGTTGCTTCAGAGCGAAAGCATGCAGCAGCTCTGAAAGTTTTTAATCCCCTACCAGGGAGGTCAGAAATACACGTGCAATCACATTTCTATTTTTAGCTGCTGCTTCCATCTTCTCAGGCTGATGAGAGGAGAAACAGTGTTGGGAATATCACCCGTGTTATTAGAGCACTTTGTGAGCCTGTGCTCTAGGCTTGCATTCATGATATGTAAAGATATGTAAAATGGTATAAATGATACGGGTGCAACATGCTTGAGTGGTCTCATATGCAAACTGTGTAGTAATTATCTTCCTCATAATTACTACTTGCCTGTATTTAAATTAAACCTTTGCTGCAGAGAGGAGCTGTTCTCAGGTATGACGTTGGTGTTGCTGAGCAAAGTAAAACTGAGCAAACAGTTATCAGAGACCTCAGGGAGGCAGGAAATTAATATCAGAATCTGCCTTAAACTGCCACAAGTCACAACTTGACTGGTTGACTGGTGGTGCAGCTTCACCTCAGGGCCCCCTACACATATACATAATATTATGCGCACAGTGCAACAGCAGACACACACCCACTGCTACCTCATTAGTGACTGCAGCCCCCAGGCTCACAACTGGGGAAAGGCCTAATTGCATAGTTCAGCGGGACTGACATCGCTCAGAGCATTTTGGAACAGTCTGCGACAAATGAGCATCAGGTGCAAGCACCTACAGTGATATTGTGTTATTTATTATGGGATAATTTCTGACCCCCCCGTCACAGTTGTAACAGCCAAGTTAGGCTCGTAGTAAGTCACTGGAGCGCAGAGGGACCAGACGAGCTCACTGGAGTTCCTTAAGAGCAAAATTTGGTCAAATAACATGAATTTGTCCACTTTGCAAACAAGCAAGGTAGCAGCTATGCTAAAATACCTTTCCCATCCATCATACCTTCAGAGTTGAGCATTTCACTGTGCTAATTTGGTCATATAACTGGATAGAATGCACTCAGAGAACAAGCTAGCTAGGTGCTATGCTAAAATAACTTTCCGCCAATCATACCATGAACAACACAATGCAGAGTTAAGGGATTTGTAAAGCATGCATGTAATTTTACACAAACAGCATTTTACTGTGCTAATTTGGTCATAAAACTGGACATAGTGCACTCAAGAGCCATGCTAGCTGGGTGCTATGCTAAAATAACTTCCCGCCCACCATACATATCTTCAACAACGCAACAACACAGAGTCATTGCACTGCTTCCAGCTAGCTTCAGTGCTGTCTGACTGAACTCTGTGATATCTAATCATACCAACCCACTAAACTAGTGACCCACTTTATACCTGCTAAACATCAGCACATTGCATGTTAGCATACTGGTGGTACCATTTAGCTGTAAACAGTGCTTTACCTACAGACAGCTTACCAGGGCTGCTATCATAGCTGTAGACTAAGTCTTGTTCGGCCAACATGGCAGCGTTCTAGCAATATTAATAATCTGGAAAGTTTTATTTGGCTTCTGTTGAAGAACATTAAATAAAATATTATCTCTGCAGTGGTTTATTGCACTTGCTTGAGCCTCTGTGGTACTTCTTGAGATATCACCATAAAATTTACTGTCCTCCACACTTGCACCTGGTGCTTATTTGTTAAAATGAATTCCAAAATGCTCTGAGCGTTGTCAGTAGCGCTGAACTGTTCAATTATTTCCCATGTGCAAGCCTGGAGTTTACAGTCACTAATGAGGCAGCACTGTGCAAGAGCTGTTATTCTGTATTCATAGAATTATGTATGTATGTTTCAGGAGGGGCTGTTCATGCATTTTGCATCACTGCCCGGTGTGACTATGTTCACAAAGTTGGGTCAATCAATGAAGAGACCACATGTAAAAACAGGGTTTATTATAAGATTAACCTCATCAATAAAATCAAGATCCCTCCCTGGGGAGCTACAGATGGGGCCTTGACACCGATGGTAGGGCTGCAGTAGGCCTCGAGGACTGACAATGACAGCAGAGATGTAACAAATAAGCTTGTTTAAATGACCTTGACAGAAAAACCACAATACATAACTAGCTGAATAATAATTGAGTGCCGAAGACCTGGAGGAGATGAGAAAATTAACATAATAATTGTCTCCCTGTTGAACTTAAGCTAAAAAAGGTCTTTATTTTGTGACGGTTATTTCCACTTTATGATTACTGGATATTCTCTCATAATATAACTTTAAGTTCACTAAGTGTCGTCTCATTATTTTGGGAGGATCTCAGGCGTTTTCTTTATCCTGCTAAAACTGGAGGTGGCTGGGAAGTACTGTCAGCTCCCAGAAGTCTGTGGAAACCAACTTGTCCAAACATACTCTCAAAGCTGTTTTCTGGCAATGGAAACACACCAATATGATGAATAGTATGCCCAATTTTCCTATTCTATCATCAAGCTATACGCAAAAAAAGTACTAATCCCCTAAATATGCATGTCTAAAGTCAAATCCAAACCATAACTCAAGTGAAAAATAAGTCACACAACCAAAACCATAACGAGAAGCACAGAAGATCTTTGGAAAAAAAAAAATTAGGACTGTGTTTTTCTTTGTTCAGTCGACTGGGAAAGCGTCCACCGTGGTGTTAGCAGGCAGTTGGTGTCCAGATGGTGAAGCCTCTGCAGACAGTAGCAGGATCTGATCACTAATGTATGTGTTAACCTGTCTGGCTGTTGATTAAGGATGTTGTCTGAGAGAGTGACCGCTTTGTGGAAAATGGACTCCTTGCAACGATCGTAAATCAAAATACATTTACAATTTACTCTTGTTTTTAGATATTAAAGAAACAGTTTGAAACGGTTTGGAAAGACACCTTTCTTGAGATTTGGATAATAAAATTGACACCACTCTCATGTGTGTGAATGAAGTAACAGCCAGTTGGTTAGCGACTTTAAGCTTTGTCTTTAAGTGGTCAAGTACGCCTACCAGAACACTTTAAAGCTCACAAATAACATTACCACATCGTATTTGTTTCTTGAAGTCCTCTCATCACCATGAGCTTGTGAAGCAACCAGCAAAGTCACTGCTCTCAGCCAAGAAATAGTCCCACGTTTAACCGCTGTAATCCTGCAACTTGTTGCTTTTACTTTGTTTTTTTTTGTAGTGATTAAACAAACAAGCTAAAATGTGTTAATTAGTGATTTTTAGAGTTGCTATTTGGCTGATTTTGTTCTGCTTTCAGTCGTAATGCTGTGCTAACCTAAGCTAACCATCTACTGGCTACAGCTTCATACTGACCATTCCAAGTAAATGTACCACCCAGTTTCTACATCAAGTGCTTCAAAGCCTCCATATCTTAAAGAATAATGGCACATTTCTATATTTGATTATATTTTCTTGTAATTAACACTCACTGTCCTGAGGCGTTACTGGTTTACAGCTGCAAACATGTAGATAACCGACTGTAATTGAAATGTAAATGTCAGTCCCATAAGTTTAAATTAGCGGCAAGGAACAAAACAAGGGCTGATATCGAGGACCAGAGCGCAGCCTGGAGATACATAGAGGATTTAAAGCCTAACACAAGAGGACCAGGGTTTCAAATCCAGCAGGAGCAAGTATGGATACACAGTCAGGTGAAGGTGGTGATGAGTCTCTCTGCAGTCCTAATAGGTCTGTCGACCGCACACACTGAGGGAATGGGAAATAGAGCTTTAATGGCTGTCAGTTAATCATTAGTTAAGGAGTGAGCCTGGTTAATAGTGTGCTGACACAGGCAGGTACCTCAGAATGTGTGAGATGGAAAATATGGTTTTCGACACTGTACGAAATGGCAACAGAAAAGTGCTGATTCCAGACAAGATCCGGTGCGGCCCGACATAAAAAAGCAATAAAAAAAATACAGACCTCGACTGACTCACGGCTTCGTCTGGAGGTCTCAAGGCTTCGCTGCACTTTGGAGTTCAACTTGCAAAAGCAGTCACTGCTGTCCACGGAAGAGTGTCTCACAGAAACAATTAGAGCCTGAGACTGGCCTGTTATTTTACCAGAGTAGCTGTAAGTCCACGCTGACCACAGCCAGATAAACACACTGAAAAATACATCATGCATTTGATCTCTGGAGCCATTTCAATTCCAATTAGTGTCTTGTCTTGTCGCTGTCTTGCCGAGAGTAGGATGAGAAGATTTATATTATTCTAGTGCATTTATATTAATTAAGTTACAGCCAGCAGCCGGTTATCTTAGCTTAGCTTAGCATGAAGAAGCATAAAGCCAAAGTCTTGTGGTCCTGTTAGCGTGTAACTACAGTTAAAACCCACAAGTAGTGAGCTTTAGAGGTGCTGTAAGCTAGCGAATTAATATTCAATTCCTGACTATATTATATTCTATGTCTGCCTCTAAATCCTACACACTGGACCTTTAAATATCTTTGAAAATGGACTGTTGGTTGGACAAAACAAGCACTTTGAAGATATCACCTTGGGCCCAGGAAACCTGTGATTTAGTTTCATTATTTTCTGCTTTGTTATTGTTAAACTGATTTATTTTAAATGCAACTGACAGGATAACTGATCATAATAAATCATGAGGTGCCGCTTTAATGTCTGGATCTGCATGTTATCTCACTATATAAAGGTGGCCGATTGAATTTCCACCAGAGTCGACTCGTCTCGATTCGGCCATTTCCTCGCTGCTCTTCACCTCCAAACAACAACACTGAGGAGAGACCCCGGGGTGAAGAATTCATTTGGGAGCTACTTTCAGATTCTGGTGCATATCAGTGTGTGTGTGTGTGTGTGTGTGTGTTTGTCTGTCTATGTCTGCACATCCCACAGGGGCTCCATCTAGGGTGGATGCTGTGTTGCTGTTACAAATGATCCTTTGGGAGACTCACTGACAGCCAGGCTCTGCGTCGCTCCACATGCCTCATCACCACACACACACACACACACACACACACACACACTGGCACACACAGGCACGCGTCACGTTGCTGCAGCGGGCCCACGGTGAGTGAAGCATGTTGGTCCCAGGGCAAACTCCCACTGCATATCCTGTCAGCTCAGAGAAAGTGTCAATCAGCTTGTCCAAGTCAGCTAAAGAGATGTGTCTACGTTAGCAAAATGTACTTTTACTCGCTGTCCTTGTCCTTCGCGACATCTGACAGCGAATAACACTACTCTTGCCAGGACAATTCCTCTATTCTAGTTTCTGAACTTTATTGATCAAGGCGGAGGGTTTTTGCTGAGTATGTGTAGCTTTTCTCCACAGTTGCCCACCTGGGATCTGGCCACTACAAACACACTCAGCCTTTGATTCTGGACATTATTTAGAGGTTGGCTATGGTAAAGTTCAACAGAATTAAGGGAGCTCTGGAAACTTTAGTGAAAGTGCGTTTAAAGGTGCACTATGTAGTTTTGGGGAAGAAGGGAAAGATATTCAGTGATATAATATTGTGTCTTTTAGTTGTAAAGTAAACAAACTGACATCACAAGTTCATACTGTTTTACTTTGTTTATATGTGGCGGACCCTGCCACCTTTCTAGCTTCAAAAAGTGTTCTGTGGACCTTATTTTCCTCTGAGAGCAGCTTGTTTATTCACTTAAGGAAAAAATAAATATTTCTGAGTTTGTATTATTACCTCATTGATATTACAGAGTTTGAATTTCTTCTCCAAAAACTCCACAGTGCCCCTTGAATGCACCTTCCCTGCCCTGAATGTGATAATCGAGATGACATTGACGTGTTTAGTAAATCTACATTTGTATGATCCACCTGTCTACGCTAAGACGAGGCACTATTATCATCATGCCGGAGCACAAAAATATCAACAAAAGTAGGTTGTTTCACCCCGGAGGCAGCAAGTTCACGGGGGAACACATTTTATGTCGTCTCTTTCCTGTTTTTTGCATGAGCCGCATGGTGTGTTGGTTTGCAAAGGAAGCTAGAGAACAGATATCAATATGGCAGGCAATTTAACAGGATGAAAACTATGAATATTAAGCAAAAAGTCAGAAATACCAACTAACATAAAGCTACTTAAAGGGCCACATTGTAAGGCTGACACAAGCTGTAGTGCTGCTCCAGTCAAATCCATGGTCCTGTTAACTGTTAATTTGCTGCCATCTTGTGGTGGGATGCGGAATTACAACGCCTGTAACGTCTAATGTGTAGCACGGGCTGAAATGACAACAAGTCTGTGATATTATATTTTAAAAATGTCTTTAAAAAATACAGTTTCAGACAGAGAATAGTGATATTTTGAAGCAGTCATTTCTGCTTATATTACACTGAAAATACCATTATGTCACGTAACTGTTACGCAAAAACCGCGCAGGTGTATTTTGTCCCTCGTCACTTCCCGTCGTTGTTTTGCGATCAGGCGTAATAGAGGACGTGCAACTTCACAGGTAGGAACAACGTGTACTTTTCATAATGTAATCTCTTTATTAAGCTTTTTATTTGCATTATTTTACTCAGAATATTAAGACGTTCGTTGTCGACGCTGTCAGGTGTTGTGTGCGAGGTGTTCTCAAGTTAGGAGGTTCACAGTCCTGTCCGAAAGAGAAAGTGTCAATATCAGCTGACTGGGCTAACCTTAGCAGCTAGCTAGTTGACCTCGCTAGCTGTTTTGTTTGGGTTGAAGCCGTCACATTTAGTGATAATTTGTATCTGTTACAAGATAACTGCTGTTATTAACTTATGTCCAAAGCAAGTGTATTAATAGACTCTACTTTGCTGATTGTGCTGCCCCGTGAAACACATTTGCAACCGTTGCATCATGTCTGCTAACTTATGCTAATGCTAACTAATTCTGGCTAGCAAACTAGAGTGAGCTAACGGACTTTTTTTTTACTTTAAAACACATTTTTGGGACATCTACTGTTACACCAATTGTCGATGTTTATGTCCAACAGGTTAAAAGTTAAAGCAGACGGAGACGAACCACAATGTCCAGCAGTGTAAGTGACATAACAACAACTCTCCTGTAGTGACGTGAGCTCGCTGTACTTTTGTTTTTGATTTTCTTGTATGAAGGGAAGTGTCAACCAAACTTCATTTAAAAATCAGGCAATTTTACAGTAGGGCTGCAACTAACAAATATGTTAGTATCGATTGATTTGTCGATCAGTTTATGGATTAATCTTTTAGATTTTAGTTATTTGGTGTGTACAATGTATGTGTATGTGTGTGTGTATGTATATATATATATATATATACATATATATATATATATAAAGATATTCAGATTGATGTCACAGAGGAGTAAAGAAATCAGAAAACATTCACATTTAAGAAGCTGGAGTCTGGAACCTAATTAAATTAAATTAAATTATTAAATCATTAAATTCCCAGCGAAGTGTACTATAACAGTGCACTGATGTCATTTTAGATGAGACAAGTTCATTGTTCAACTGTAAAATGTCCTTCCTCCGTTACCTATATTTGTCACAATTGTTGATACCGACATTTGAGGGGTCATTGCAATAAAAGCATGTATATCGGCTGATATGTCAGAATTTTATACTCCCTAATATCAGTATCAGCCCCCAAAATCAAGTTTTGGTTAGGCTTTACACATTTTTACTTTTAAAAATCTTCCTTGATTTAATCCCTGCTTGTAGTGAGCTGGATGAATCAGTTTTAACTCCTGATTTTTTTGTTAAACTAATCAAAAACTCCCAGAAGGTAACTTGTGTAACAGTTGATCTGCATGTTTTTGCCTCTGTAGGTGCTGTGTGGTCGAGGCAGGCTGGTCCTCTCTCAGGCCACCGGCTATCAAGCCTTAGCTGCTCTCCGTGTGGGCAGAACCAGAACTTTCTCTGCCGCGAGCTCAGATGAGCCTTACATAGCTGCATCACCCGCAGACTCAGGTGAGTCAACTAGGAAATGAGTCAGTCACCAGTTACTGGAAACTGTCCCTGAAGTGTACGGTTTAGAGCAGGCTTAGGTCGAGATCTGAAGAAAGCTTTTGACAAAATGTTTAGTTTGTTGTGTTTTTTGACTTTTTTGCTACCCTGGTGTTCCAGGTGTGGCTTTCATTAGCTTAACAAACAACCTGGGGGGAAGATGAAGGCAAACAAAACATAACGACCAAAACGCACTCATGTACATATTTGATCTGTCTCCTCCAGGCCCCAGGACTGTGTGGCCTGATGAGAACATGGGACCATTCGGACCTCAGGACCAGCGCTTTCAGTTACCGGGTAACGTTGGCTTCGACTGCCACCTGGAGGGCGTGGAGGACCAAAAGAAGACCCCAGTCCACAGGACGGTGCCCGATGTACTGACGGCCCCAAGCAGCTCAGAGAGACAGCAGTTCATCCTAGCGCAGTTTGTTAATGAGTTCCACGTAAGTTCTTGAATAGTTTTTGTAGCTACCTTTCAGAATGCTGCAGCTATTTATTACTATTTATTTGTTAATTTGGGGGGTTTAGCAACCTGCGGGTCCAAATAATTTCCAAAGAAATGCATATTATCAGTCAGAATAAATGATTTCAGGGCTGTTTTGTTAATGTTTGCGTGTGTTTGTTCTTCAGAGTAAACTGGGTCCTATATCCACGAGAGTCAACAAAGCCGAGCAGTACTTTAATCAGACAGGAACAGACTGCTCGGTGAATTCCTGCCCTGAGCTGTTAAAGAAAGGTAAGGAAGGTTTTTCTGGTGTAAACTCACTTAAGCAAAATAATCTTTATAAAGTTGTGTCATCTGTTAAAAGCCTTCAGTAACAAAACTGTGTGTGTGTTTGTGTGTGTGTGTGTGTGTGTGTGTGTGTGTGTGTGTCAGACCTGGAGCTGTTGTTCCCCGCAGCGCCCACCTCTCCCATCACAGTTGTGACGGTCACACAGCGAGGCGGTCGGTTTGAGGAGGAGCCAGCAGAGCAGGACAGAGAGCAGCTGCTGCACAGAGTGAGTCCTGTCACGTTTCATTATTATTATTATTATTATTATCATTAGTTTAGATAACATCATTGACGAGATGTTGACACAGTTGCCGACTGCGTTTTGTTTCTCCTCGCTGCAGTTTGTGAGCGGTGCAAAGGAAATGTGCTTCTCGCTGTGGACTGCCGGCTACTGGGCAGACTTCATCGACCCAACAACAGGAGCAGCTGTGAGTTCTCCTCTGTGTGTAGTGATTTCAAATTTACTGTGAATACCAGGGGAAACATAACGTAGTAACGTATTCAGCTAATGTGAAATGTAGAAGAAGGCACGAATGAGAGCTGTCCACTTGTGATTGGCTCACTCAGGACGCTGTTAATGTCAGGTGTCCAGTTCATCACCATCACCTTGTGTTCCCCAACAGTTCTTCGCATCCACTTCAAGTCACACCTCATTGCGAACAGAAGAGGAGCTGAGGAATCTGGGCTTCCACATCGAAGCGTCCGGCTCGTGCACAGTCATCCGCCACATCCTGGGAGGAACGCCTTTGTTCGTGGGGGCTGTTTTCACCAACGCACCTACTCACAGCGCCGCCGTGGCGAGACTACAAGGACTTTCAAATGAACTCGATGACGAGGAATAGGTTGTTTGCTTTATTTAATAATCCACAGCACTAAATCCAAACACAAGGCCTCTATTTATGACTTGCAGAGCTTGGTGTATGGTGGTGTCAGTCGAAGGTTGTGCAGAGTTTGTCTTACTGTAACAAGGACCTGACTGAGACCCTAATGTAAACCTCAATGCTGTGCCTGACTGGTAAGAGGTGACATGTCAGCCCGGTCTATCCTGCACCACATCCAGGGAGCAACACACACTCGGTGCAGTGGGAAGGCTTCTGACTACAAATGACAGGCTTTTCAAGATGTTTGAAAAGTTTCTATGTTAACACTTTATCTGTGTTTTATTATAAAAAGGATCATGGACTTTAAATGGTCCGAAGCAGCCGTTGGAAGCAAATGTGAAAAGATTCAGATTCTTGAGATCTTCAGATAAGATTCTTGCTGAATGATATCAGGGCGATAACCTTTCATACAGACATGTACAGGATTGTTTTCCTGTTGCACAGGATGTAAAGAAATGTGGATACTGTGACAAATTGTGACAGAACTCAGAACTGCTGAACAAATAAAGTGACATCACGGTGCCAAGACGCTGTACTTCCTGTGGATGTGAGTGTGTGCTCCTTCACGGACCGTTCACCTCGTTCTGTCTGATTTTAGTTTGTTAATATGCATTTTTTAAAAAACAGTTTCTTGATCTGTGAGCAACTGAACTAACAATGCTGAGCTGCTGCATCGGGAGGTTTCAACATCGAGTCAAAACTGCTCCACCTACAGGGAGCCATGTTCCCTTCTCTCACAATATCCAGTCAGACTTTTGTGTCATTGAGTATTTTATTTAATCTGCGTACATAGTCTCGTCTGTGTCCTACGTGTTGGTGTCCATCTGTAAATTCAGCTTGTGTATGAATAGCAGGCAGAAAGAGTTATGGCTATTTGTCGCCATCTGGTGGTTGATTTGATTCACTGTGGACAGGTTGGCTTAAATCCTCAACTTGATAAAACTTATAAAGGTTATTCTGTGACTGATAATAAATGACAAGAGTTTTAATATTAACAATTTTTTCTATTTTGTTATTAGCATTAGCAGATGTTTGGACTTTTTAATAGCCTATTTCTTTTTTAAGGTGCAATATGTAAGGTTTTAGTTGATAAAAATCCACTAAATCAACAGAACGTGAAGAAATAACAGCTTTGACATTGCGACATGTATGTATTGTGTTGCAGAGCTATCTACTGAAGTTAGCATGATGGTCCAACATGTGGCCAGTTCTTACATATTGCACCTTTAATTGCATCCCTCTCACTTTTAAGCGGTGAAATGCTGAAAGAACACTCAAAAACTGAACTGAAAACATAAAATTAGCGCAGACAAGTCTATCGAGTCATCATGTCTCAAGTCAAATCAAGTCACAAATCTTTTAACCTTTACGTTTAAGTCTAGTCTCAAGTCATAAAAACTCAAAACAGTGCATTTATGTCATGTAATGCCTCATGATAGTAAACCATATACATCATACATAAAGTTATTACATACAACAAACAAGATGATTTCACAGGCCATTTAATAAAGACGGAACCTCAAAAAACACAGACATGGGTTAACAATAACAGACTCGTAATAATACTGGCACTTAGTATAAATAAATTACAAAAAAGCTTAAACATAATGTAAATATTGTCTGACAGGAGGAAGAAAACCTAATTTAAATGGAATATAGTGCAGAAGTGACAGGCTTGGATGAAGGTTGTCAGTTTTCTATCTTCAGACATCCAGTTAAACTGCATCTCCATGACTCAGGAGCAAACCGCTCCTCCTTCTCAAACACGTCCAGCTGTGAAGATACTGACCATGACGACGCTGACGTAGCTCAGCGCTGAAGGAAAAACCCGTCTGCTCGAGCCAACCAGAGGAGAAGTGGAGGAGAAAACGGCGCTGCTCTCGTTCCTCGGCACCAGAACGTTACAGATGTTCCCCTCGCAGCACGATGAGCACACCTGACGGATGAGATTAAAAGTTACCTGTGAGGTTGAGGATGCTGATGCAGTTTAATCCAGAGGCACCACTTACCTGATAGCCGTTATCAGTGACAGCAGCACAGCCGGTAAACTGACAGTCCTGCAGGCTCACACAACGCTTGGTCACAGACACACTGTCGCCGTGGTTATCCATCATGTGGAGTGTGTAACAGTATCTGGCATCTGGAGGACATGAAGAGCCGTCAGTTCTGGATTATTTTACACCACTCTCCTAGTGTTAAAGGAAGATTTCACCCAAAAATGAATATTCAGCCCCCATCTACTTCAGTTGTTTAGAAGAATGCTGCAACTCTGTTTCGCTGTGAAGCTCCAGAAATGTTTTGTGAACCACGAAACGTCAGATAACCAAATCGAGTCCTCGGGGAAGTAAGAAGAAGAAGAAGAAGTGAGAAAAAGCTGACGTACCTTTTGGACAGTAAACATCTGGCGCCCAGCGATTACACTCATAGTTATCAGCAGCGTCTTCACACGTGAAGCACTTGAAGCCACCTGGATGAGGTGTAGCTGTGGAGGACAGACAGACGGACTTCAGTACTCTGAGCTGTGAACTGTCTTATCTCTTGAAACGTTCCTTTGCAGTGGTCGCTTCAGGCTCAACAGGTACTTCAGGAGCTTTAAGGTCACCTCACCGCTGCACCTGTCCTCGCTCTTTTATCATTTTGAGGTGCAGGTGAGTCAGTTCCCTCCGAGAACTCTGCCCGCTGCTGCTTATCGTCTCTTTGTCCATCTCCCCTTTCAGGTCCTTATCATTCTTCTCCCCATGTTTCTCACAGCCAAAGAGACAGCTGGGCCTATGCTTAAACAAGTGTTCAGGTATCTTGTGTCAGAGTTCTGCAGCCTTCTTTGTACTTTCTCCTCAGGTTTCTATCTCCGCTCAGAATCTCAAATCTAAATCAGTTCTGTCATCTTTCCAGTGTCCATTTGGTTATCCAACCCCTCTGTTTCCTGAGCAGGAAATGAGAGGTCAGCTTCCCACTATGCCCTCCTCGGTACCTCCATCTGCTACCAGAGGACCACCGACTGCTGTCGTACCCCAGCCCCATGCTATTACCCGGGGCCGAAGGTCTGGCTGTCCATCTGCGATCACCCTCTGAGGGTGGAGTCTCACAAGTGGGTGCCTCAGTTTCTGGGGCCAAAAGTGTTTAATCCACTTTAGTCCACTGTTGTAGCTGCTGCATGTTGTTTACAAATGAAGCTTGAAACTTTTTCTGTATGTGTACTACGATATCTGTTATACTAATATTTGTACTTAGTTTTGTACAAATGTGCATAATCTGAAGAATCTGTAATTACCAAAGGTGTCCACACCTGTGATTGGTCAGCCACACTATTGTTGTCTTATTTCTTTATTAATGTGATTGCTGATTCAGCAAGAAAAGCAATAAATCTGAAGCCTGCTGGCGTGATGCAATGACCGTCTCAGAAACAAGCCCACAGTCTGGGACAACTACAAAACACTGTTTGCCATTCTCATGACCCATGTGGCGGATGTTGTCAAGTTCTTGCATAAAAGATTTTGTTTTCCAGACAGTAACTCTGAATAATCATCTGTTTACTGAACTGCTCTAACACGGCGATCAAACAAGGAGCTGTTTGGTCGTCCCCTTGGCAGGAATCATATCTGTACTGGGAATCAGGCCGTGTTTTAGCTCGGACAGCTACGGGTCTCCGGGTCAGCCACCGTTCAATCACAAGGACAAAGCCTGTTACTTACCAGACAGAGACACACACATACACACAATTACATTCTACGTTTCCAAATCTTTTGTGTCATAACCTGTTGGAGGATTTGAACATGTGGTTTCAGGAATTCAAAAACAGGGAAGCAGAAACGACAGTGTCTCCAAACAACTGCTTAAGCCCGAACGAATGCATGAATTTGAGGAATGAGTTTCTGGAACTTGGAGGATCTTAAAACTAAATATGTGCTTCATTATCATGATCCAAAGTAAATGTATTTCTCATCTTAAGTAACTGAAACATAATTAATTTAGTAGAAATCTACATTTACTGTTAATGAGACAAAGAGTCTGGCTGCTCTGTGACTGTGTGTACTTAGTGCTTTCAGCTAATTGTAACGTCAGCGTACTGACATGCAATTGGCATTTCCTCCTCTAGATGTTGAGATATTTCCGTCTGAAGCAAAGTTGTCATCCATGTGGTTCGCTACAAACAAACACCTCTGGGAATATGGTTTACACACACAAAACACACATTACGTTAATAGTAATATTGTGTCCTTACTTGAGGGATGCAGCAGGATGATGTCCGTCATGGTGAAGTCCCGTGACTGGACAGTTTCCAGCCAGTCAGCGATGCTGGTCATAAGCAGGACCCAGGTCACTGTTGGCCAGGCGTCCATCTTTGGTCCAATGTACTTTCATGCACTCTTCTGTTTGGGCAGGAAAACACTGCGGGAGAGAAGGGGAACATAAGCAGCTGAAACACACCACAGGGGCTTGGTTCAAATAAATCCCCAGGTAGGGTACCTTAAAATTGAGTAACCGGTGATAATCCAATTTGCAGAATATATAAGAATGAGAGTACACTTGATAATGATTTTCCTGTTGTAGTACTTACTGTGCAACTTTGATAAATAGATGTTAAATCAATGCAACTTAAAATAAATTAAAAAGATGCGTTTCTGTCTTTTTTCCCAGCTGCCACAAATGAGGAATATGAAAATAAATGTCTTCTGGAGAGAATACTTCAAAGCCTAATGATAGAAATAATTCATCTATAAATGTGATCAGCTGTGCGCTGCTCCTGCTGTGACCCTGCTTCATTATTTAAATGTCAAAGGGAAGAACCCTTCCAGTCTACCCGAAGCTTTAACTCTTAGCATCCATCCCCGCATTTGAGTAATTTCCTGACAAAGGACTGGACGACATTATAACTAATAACACTGTCACTTCTGACATAAACGTGATTTATGTTTCAATTACAAGCCCCCCTTTGCCCTCGGGGAATTTAGCCATTAGCCCTCGCTTCCCAAATGTGTTTTTTTTTGTCATGCAGTGGTCCATTCATTGGTAAAGCCAAGTCAGCACATGTATTGTCTTTTACTCCGTCTCCTTTAAAGTGGATATTGCAACAGCAGGTCTTGCTCAAGGAGGAAATGTTACTTCCAAATCAGTTCCTTGGTTAAAAAGATTCACTGCCCCATTAATAAATCGGCCAGTGTTGGCTCGTTGGAGAAGGAAATTAAGATCAGAGTCAGCGTGGAGCCGTTGATGCAGGTCTACGCAGCAAGTGTTGATGCTGCGTCTGTAATAGAAATGTCTGTCTCTGAATTGTCACTTTGAAAAAACAAGGGAATTAATGTTGTTTGTAAATAACATACAAACTTAATTAATAATTCAGGCTGACTGACATTGACTTCCCCAGTGCCACACGCTCGTGTAGCTGAAAGAGTGAAGCTGGTAAACCTTTAAGACTACAGCCTGAGGTAATAGATACAATGGTTTACAGTGAGGATTAGGAAATCCCTTCGAGAACACACATTCCTTATCGTGAGACCGACTTTGTTGAGAAATTCAAGAATGATCCTCTAAGCTGCCGTGTTAATCCTTTGAAACATCTCTAAATCAGGTGTAACTGTGGTCATCTGTGTGCAGCGGGAAACAATTTGTCTTCATTTCCAGACTCCAAAGGAGGATTTAACAAGTCAGTGACGATCATATACTGTAGGAAATAACTCTGCAACGTGAACATGTCTCCAGTGACTAAAGGTTTAAAACACATACAGAATATCCGTCAGCTTATTACTTCGAACGGGTCGTGAGGATACTGTGACATTTCAGTGCCAGCAGATCAAATAAACTACAAGAGGGAGCATTCCTATTCACAAACATGTGAGTTTTTTTGTCACTATATGTTAGAGACACAATACCCGAGTGCCCTTAGATTATAAGGATTAAAGCAGTGTGTAATTAGTATCTGTTACAGCAGTTATTTCCGTTATTGTCAACATCTATCTAAGTTGTTTTCCGTGATGACATCTCATAGTATTCAGTTCAGCTGCAGTCCAGGCAGAGCACTCTCTAGAAAATGCTCTTCTTAGATTCACTGAGACGTCAGTCAATGAATTAAATAGCAGATGACCTGGTTTTGCCTCTGAATTGAGATCAGTAGATATTTGTGTAAGATCAGCAATGAGTTCAGATGCCTCTGACTCTATTTCATGTTCTGTCCTCAGGCACTGCGCCAGCTGTATGGTTGTAAACGCTTGTTTTCTTTGCATTATGCATGCCCCAATAAAGCTGATCCATGTCCTTGCTTCAGACCAAATAACCATACTGTATGTTACTCTACACAGCATACTCTGAATCTTGGTGTTAAAGGCTCTGATTATTCAGTTTAAAGTTAAAAAAATATATATACAATAACATTGAATATGTAGGCAATGTATTATGAAGAAATGTACTCATTACACAACATTTATATGAATGCTCTGTGTTGACTGCGGACATTTCACCAGGATAACTTGAGCTTTGGGAGTTGTTACGTGCCTTTGTCACCATTTTCAACCCAGCACCTGAGGGACGAATAGCCTAATCTTTAGCAAATTGAAAGCTTAGCGAACGCAAGTTATTTGTTTCGATGCGAACTCTAATTTTAAAATTGTATCATTAAAACAATCCTCCTCTTTATATTTCGTTGCCTTTGGTCCATTAGAGAAACTAATGAACACAACCAAAAATGTATGGAGCCCAAATTTACGTCTTTGTGATGTATACCATTAGCTTGCGCAACTGTTAGCTTAGTCTTTGTGCTTCAACACCAGCAGTTCCATGTGTTAAACCTAGCTTGCACTACAGTCGTCCTCTCTTTATTTGCATGTTGGTCTATGGGAGAAACTAATGAACACAACCACAAATGTCTGGAACCCAAATTTGCGTCTTTGTGACGTTGACCATTAGCTTAGACTACCGTGAGATTAGTTGTTGTGCGTCAAAACCACAAGTTAAACATTTTTCAAGCTAGCTTGCACTACATTTTTGACATGTAATGACAATGGGACACACAAACACAAAACAGAAACAGAAAAGTGTTGTTGTGATGTATACCGTTGGCGTACACTTCCGTTAGCTTAGTCGCTTTGCCGTTCAAATTTTTAGCCCTAGCTTGCACTACAGAGGTTTAATTGAGCTCTGGCAATGCAGACCAATTACACAATAGAGTATTATTTGAAACGATTCACAGAAGTCTTTCAGTCCGTGGGCTCGCATTCATTAGCGCACTGGCTACAGTACAGCTCATAATGATATGCTACACGCTGAAAAGGAAAACTTGAGATTAGCGCTCCAACTTTGAGCTGTCTGATAGATGCCAGGAGTAAAAATTTGTGTTGAGTGTGAGAGGCAGGAGCGGGGATTAGGTACAAAGGCTCCCTGTTACAACTGGAGAGGGATGGAGAGGGTTTATATCACTCGCAGTTCAATCAGCACCGACCAATTCCTTCGGGGTCCCAGTTAAAAGGCCACGCCGGGCTGAAAGAATCTGAAGGAGGGCAGGTTTTTAAATCTTCCTGTCTCCCCTGACGACCGGGGATCAAGTTTGCAAATTGTGAGTGTAAAAGTTAATGAACTGTGCAGCTTCACAGCGATGTTATTAGAGATATACTGTAGGACACATCCACGGTATTTCGCAGATGTTACTGATGCGAAAAAGTCGCTCTTTTTTGTAATTTCAGGCCTGGTGGTGAACAAAAGTGCCACATTTTCGAAAAAGAAGAACAAAAAGAAATGCGTTTAAAAAATACTGTTTTGACTCACGACCCTGCCTTTGACCTCTTCATACCAGAAATAAGCTGGATATATCTGCCGAGTCCACGGCTATAAATCAGTCAACAGAAGTTCAGAGGTTAAAGGGGCACTATGTGGTTTTGGAGGAGAAATTCAGAGAACCCAGAATCTTTATAAATGCAATACAAGCCTGATCAACATTGAAAAAAACATCACTTTTACAGTTGGTTGCATTGTAGTTTGGGGTAAAGATCACTTTCCCAGTAATATTAACAATGTTTTGCGTGATTAATGTGACTTTTAGTCATAAATATGATGTCCCTGAGAGCACCAGGCAGCACAGTTATGGAAAAAATACATATTTCTGAGTTTGTATACATTAAAATCTCTATTTGCTTATATTCTTTAACAGAAATGAGCAGACACACAGGTTTATGAGAGTTGGGTGTTGTAAGAGGGTCTGAGGATCGCATGAGCCAGAAAGAGAAACGGAGAAATGGTTCAAATACCCCGAGGCCTCTGCTCCAACCCATTCATTCAGACCTGAGTGCATCACATGCTGTACGCTAAAACAACACTGACGGCTTGACGGTTAGATCCCACCAGCACAGCCGAACTGAATGTTAAAAAAAAAATCACCAGAATAATCAGAAAGTCATCCAGGCTGCTCGAGATGGTCAAACAAAATGTCAAATCTGAAGTATTCGGTTCCCTCGGATGACGGATAATTGCTCCTTGTTGGTCATGCGTGTCAGAAGAATACTCGATTCAGATTCAGGCCACCAGGGTTGCCTTTGAAGCTCAGCCGATATCCAGCAGCTCACTTCTATCGACCAGACACATATGGCAGGGGCTTAACTTCTGACATACCACTGCTAATGTTTTTCAGTTGGACATACATGACTGCACCCGAGAAATTACAGTAAGGTGTCGCTGAATTCTTGCGTCTTAAGCTGTTTAACACTTGACTGATGACGGAAACACCAAAGTACAGTATCATGACTTGGATATTTGATCAGACGTATGGTTGAGGTGTTGCCCGGCGGAGTTCAGCCTCCCATTGTACTTGAGTCTGTTTCTCCATCTGGGTTTCACTGAGTCACTACATGACTGTTAGATTTTTATGAGGTCCTGCTGAGCTGGCGTCTCATAAAAATGCCTGACTACTTGTTTTAAAAAAAGGTAAGAACAGACCAGTGGCTCTTAATAAACGTGTTTTCACTGTGCTGTCGCCGGAAGGTTAAATATTATTTCGGTAACATGCAACCAATTGACTTCATTATGATAATTTCCATCCAGTTGGTGCTTATTAAAGCCGACATCTAGTGTTCTTTAAAAATTGAATCTAATTTAATAACTTCTTGACCCTCTTTTCAGTTTATAGAGCCCAATAAAACACTTTTCTCCCTCCGGCAGCAAAGGAAGAAGTATTCACATCCTGAATCTGGGAAGTAACAAGGAGCTAGCTATTGTTGTTGAATAAATGCAGTGTAATAAAAAAGTGCTATTTTATATTTCCAAAATATTTATACAAGTTTCTTTAAAAAAGTAGTTAAAGGAGCACTGTGTTGTTTTGGGGAAGACATTTTAAATCAGAAGAGAAAGATCTTTTTAATCCTAAACAAACTAAATAAACAAACTCTCTTTGCTTTCACGACTGAATAAAGTGAATAAACAAACTGACCTTGAAGGACAACACAATTTCATACCGTTTTACTTTGTTTATATGTGGCGGACCCTGCCACCTTTCTAGCTTCAAACGGTGTTCTGGGGACTTTATTTTCCTCTGAGAACAGCTTGTTTATTCACTTATGGAAAAATACATATTTCTGAGTTTGTATTATTACCTCATTAATACTGTAAATATTAAAATTCTGAGTTTGAAAACTACATAGTGCCCCTTTAAATAAACAGACTAAGTTTAAAACCATGCACATTTCATGAATAAGCCTGTCACACAAAGTCTGCATAGACAACATATATACAGTCTGCTTCATATAAATGACATTAATTATGGCAGAAAATACACTACACACTACGTAGGCTACAAGTGATTAAAGACGTTAATTAAAACAGGATTAATAATTAAAAAGCCTATTTATGGGACTTTCCTCGCACAATAAACACAATACAGGCTACAAAGCTAATGTAATAAATTAAAACCATCTGCTGTGTCAAAAAATGTTATAATATTAGATTTTCTTTCACTCTCATGCCGATTATAAAGCTCAAAATCCTTAATTAGTCTTCGCTGTTACAGTTGAATTAAACAGCTGAGTGATATTAATAAATTCAAACGGACTTTCACTTTAAACATGCTGACATAAGAAGTCTACCGGACTTTTATAACACAACCTACCGGATTTGATCCCCTCGCAGCCCGCGGGAGCCTCGCAGCCTGTCAGCCCGCAGATGAAAACCAAACAACAGCATTGTCCTGCTCGCTGAGCGCGAGGGAGGAGGAGGGTGCTGCAGCGTCACTGACACGTCACTACTACCACTACTCCCATCAGCAGCACCGCAGCTGGACCAGTAACATGACAGCTGTGGCTGCACATGCTGCAGACTTTACAGCTTACAGTATTTACATTGTATGCTGCTTTAAAGTGAGCTGCACCTTAACAATGTGCAATATTAAAGGATAAGTTCACCCAAAAGTGAAAAGTCATTATCTACTCACCCCTGTGCAGATGGATAGTCAGGAAAGATTTCTTAGTCCCACGAAATATATTTCTGGAGCTTCACTGCAAAAAAGTGTTGCAGTGAACTGAAGTAGATGGGGACTTGTTTTAAAGTGTAAAAAAACAACTGAGGGAAAACATAATCCAAGTCTTCAGATGCACGGAGATCCCAAATTGATTTGAACTGACGTTATTTACAGCCCTTTTTTAAGGGTAAACCTTGACTGTAGATGCTAAGCTGAAAGCATTAGCGCACAGCTGTCTGCAGTGGGTCACGAGTTTGACCAGGTGTGAAGCGTGTAAATAACATCTTTTCAAATTGGGATCAGGGCTTCCGCAAACACGCAATATTCAGTGCCATGTGCAACCAATACATATTTAACCAACATTAACGTAACTGAGACTAAGATCAGTGTTTCATATGTAAAATGATTGCTGAAGGGCTCAGGATCAAAAGAGGAAGAGCCTTCTCTGCACTTTAATGAGCATTCATTATTCTGCAGGCAAATTACCACGAGACCCTCCAAAACTATGCATGCCCTACAAACCGCTTGCTGCCACACATTCCTTGAGTGAAACACATGGTATGCAACCTGTGTGGAAAGACTCATACCGTGCATACTATACATCAGGGACAAGCAGCTGCCTTCTGACCTGACTGGATATGAGATCCCTAACAGGAGAGCTAGTAACAAGACAGCAGCCCTTCAGGCCCTTGTCAAACAGGGGAATTCAAGAAGCATCTGGACACAGATGTGCCATAATATCTGGACAGATGGCCGGTCCGCCGTGGAAGAAAAGCTTTCAGCAGCGACTCAGGAACTTGCACTCCGATCGAATGACAAAAATTGACAACAAAAGACATTTTCCTTGGTAAACATGTGTGGGATCAGTCAAAATATATCTTCGTGTTGGATAAAAGGGATGAGGGGGCGGTGACAGGTCTCCTGGTTTAGTTTATGTCTGGCCTGAAAGCTTTAAAGAATATATGGATCCCTCTATGTTATGCACTGTATAATAATTCAATGGCATAGTGTGTGTTCTGTGGTTTAAATCACTGTGGCACCTGAAAGTTGATTGAAACTATTCATAATCTGATATTATGTTTGCAATCTATTTACTTATTGTTGCTTTTTTATGTGAAGAAACAACATCAACAGCACAACATCCAATGCACACGTCTGCCTGCTTCAGAGGAGAAATCCCTCCTCTATTTGTGTGTGTGTGTGTGTGCGTGTGCAATAGAGGGTGTCGGGGTGTCGTATGATTTACAGATTGTGAGGTTCTTTGAAGCAAATCTATATTATTAAAATACTGCCCTGATATTTTTTGACTGAAGAGTCACCCATGCAGGCTAGACAGCTTTTGGACGTGTCACATTTGATAAAGTAGATGGATTTGGAGTTATTCATTTATTTTTGCAGTTTCAAGTGTCCCAAATGTGGGGATTTGCCGCCTTTTCGTCTGTATTATATCACTGTAAATAAAATATCTTTGTGTTTCAGACTGTTGACTGGACAAAATAGGCAATCTGAAGGTTTCACTTTGGGCTTTTGGCAAATTGTGATAGCCATTTTTCACTATTATCTGACATGTTATTGACAAAACCATTATTCAAACACACACAAAAACAAACCAGACGCATTTATTGAGAGCTAAAGATATCATTTGTTACAGTACTTAATTGATTCAGTGTGTGGAGAGGTGGAAGTTGACAGGTGATAACCACAGGGGGCCCAAAACAACAGATTTTGTTGGTGTCCAGATTTTCTATTTACGCCCCTGCCGAATTCCCAACAGAAAGATGCGCGCGCAACTGTCGCCATCTTTGAAACTCAGGAGGAGGTGTGCACCATCAACACTGGTCCACAAGCCTTTTCCACGAAGTTTAATTTAGACAGCGTTACATAAACTACTTTGTCCGACCATGGATAACCGAGATATGCAACACGCCAACATGCAAAACAGTAATTCTCCTCAACCGGCGAAACGCGGGACGGACTCCCCGGCCCTGGAGCAGTCACCGGCGAACAAAGACAGCCCAGCGCCGCCACCACAGCAGTCCCCCGCGGCCGAACAGGCGGAAGGAGCCGGGGAAGGAAGCGAAAAAGCCCCGGCAGAAATGACTCTGGATATCACGAGCTTTCGGAAGCCCGGAGAGAAGACGTTCACCCAGCGCTCGCGTCTGTTTATCGGGAACGTCCCGGTGGATATGCCGGAGGAGGAGTTCAAGAACATGTTCGCTAAATATGGGAACGTTAACGAGGTTTTCATCAACAGAGACCGCGGGTTCGGCTTCGTTCGCTTGGTATGTAAAAAGTTCTGTTTATTGGATATAAACTGTGCTGTTGTGAATGTTTTATTCTTCTTAAACTGTCGTATATTACATGTGTAGTTGTTGTTTGTGGACGGACATTTCGTGGCTAACAGGAGCTAGCTACACTGTTAGCAATAGCACAGAGTGTTGATGTACTTGACACCCCCATTCATGTCTTGTTATATCTTGCATTTAATATTAAATTATTACTGTATGGTTATTTGTTTCAAAACTAAGGTTCAGCACATTACATTTGACAGAACAGGTTAATATGACCCATGTTTTAACAACTGCTGTGCCAAAGCCATGTAATGGAAATTTGATTTATGACAGTAGGTTTAATGATTTTCTTCTATCTTCTCTGGGCATTACATTGCCATGTAGTTGCTTCCACACATGTTATATACAAAAATAATAATTGTATTTTATTATTTATACACATCTGCAAACATGGACAGTCAATTAGCTTTAAGTGAATGTTGTAGTTTTAATACAATTTATTCTTCAGCCCTAATCAGTGCCGTACTGAGTGCCTCACTGGAGCATCATCATCCTTTTCCTTCTCATCCCTTGTCTTCCAGGAAACCCGAACACTGGCAGAGATTGCTAAAGCTGAGCTGGATGGGACTATTTTGAATAATCGTCCAATCAGAATCCGCTTTGCCACACATGGTGCTGCGCTCACAGTACGCAACCTGTTGCCTGCAGTAACAAATGAGCTGCTGGAACAGGTACACTGAACAAGAGCTCTTAAATCTCAAGAATTTAGTTAATTTGGTTACTTGTGTCTGCTGCTTTCTGTGCTGTGATATTTAACCTGAAATCCACCTCTTTCCATCAGGCGTTTTCTCAGTTTGGACCGGTGGAACGGGCGGTTGTCGTGACAGATGATCGCGGTCGTCCGACAGGGAGAGGGATTGTGGAGTTCGCCAACAAAGGAGCTGCACGGAAAGCCCTGGAGCGCTGCACAGAGGGAGCGCTTCTGCTCACCACGTAAGGAGGGTGGGAAGGAGGTGGTTTGGAGGGAGCACACAGACAAGGATTGTGTAAAGGTTTTGTGTATGCTAGTTGCATAATGTAAGTCAGCTTTCTTGTCAGATTCTACTTAACGCTTATCTGATAGCAAAGGAATATTTATTCCCAAAGTGAAGGGTGAAGGGTGCCCCAAAGGCATTCAGACCTAAAACTTTGCATAAAAAATGCAAGTTTATGCATTGGTACGGGTGTGTTGGTATGGGTACTGATAAGGAAGGAAGGCAAGTTTTATCTTGAGTTACACATCCATTAGTTTGAATCCTTATCAAGTGCCAAAAAAACTGGTAAGTGGTTTATAAAACTATCCAAAATCCAAAGAAGCAACATAAACTTAGAGTTAAGAAGCTAATGTTTGTCTTTTTATCAGACTCTGGTCGGTGCCATTTGTCTTTCATTGACAAGACTTTTTCACACCAATGACCTTTGCTTTCAGGAAATTTTAATTCAGCTTTGTCCTCTCTTTCATCAGCACACCTTGTCCAGCTATTGTGGAGCCCTCAGAGCACTTTGATGATGAGGATGGACTCCCTGAAAAATTGTTGCCAAAAATACCAAAGTACCACAAGTAAGTGTTGTTTTTAGAAAATGTTGAACTTCACCATCATCAGTCTGACTCTTTTGGGTTGTAGTGTCTTGTTCACTTTTGTAGCTTATTATCGTTATACATATCTTTCCCACCAGGGAACGAGAGCAGATGCCACATTTTGCTCAGCCGGGCACATTTGAGTTTGAGTACGCGTCTCGGTGGAAAGCTCTTCATGAGATGGAGAAACAGCAAAGGGAGCAGGTGGACAAGAACATTAAAGAGGCCAAAGAGAAACTGGAGGCGGAGCTGGAGTCGGCCAAACATGAACATCAGCTCATGTTAATGAGACAAGGTAACAAGCTGTGGCTTCTAGTGTCTGCCTTAAGGTCGGTGTTTTTAGATACCAGCCTTTACATGTGTGTATATAATGCTTGAATTGTTGCTTGTTGTTGTTGAGGCAAATAAATGTTGTGAAAATTTGGGGATTAAAGAATGATCACTGAGTTACAGGTAATACTGCTACAAGCATGCATGTCCTCCATTTCCTCCGTACTTATGTTGCCTTCTCGTGTCTTCCAGATCTAATGAGACGTCAGGAGGAGCTAAGGAGACTAGAGGAGCTTCGCAACCAGGAGCTGCAGAGACGGAAGCAGATAGAGATGAGGTGTGTGTCCTCATATGAGTTAACTATTAGGACAGATTGAGAGAGCTGTTGAGAATTCAATTAACATTAATTGTTTTTTGCTAATTATTCCTATAGTAAATTTACTTACTGTCATTAGGTGTGTTACTGTTAAGTCATTTTGATGTCGTGCTTTCTTTTATGTTTTTTGTATGAAGTGATGATTTTGTTTGACTCATCTTTACTCTGTGTAGGCATGAAGAGGAGAGGAGGAGGAGAGAGGAGGAGATGATGAGACACAGAGAACAGGAAGACCTGAGACGCCACCCAGATGGCTTCAAACCAAACTACATGGACAATGTGAGTACAGCTGGAATACGTACATGCAGTCAAACACACTTCTGCACTTAAGCTGGTCCAGTTACATTAGCACTTGAGATATACTATAGTATCGTACACACACACACAGTAAAGACTGATACCAGTCAAAGAGTTGACCAAAAATTGTTTGGTTGATCATTTATTATTCTACAAATACATACACAACCATTCTCTCTACTCTGAGCATCACCTCAGCTCAGAGCTTCTCTTCAGTACATACATAGAAATCAAAAGAAAGTATAGTATTTGCCTCAAATATAGCAAAAAATATAGTGTATGTGGATCTCAACAGCTTGTATATTGCACACACATATTGCACACACATATTGTATATTGCAGTTTCTTCTGTAGGTTACTGGATCTACTCTTGGGTAATACACATACAATATAGTCTTATGGTCAATAGACTTACAACTGAATTATTAAACAAGTAAACTGCCACTGGAAGTTAAACTTTTTTCACTGAGGCAATAAATGATCTGCAGAGAGAGAGAGAGAGAGAGAGAGAGAGAGAGAGAGAGAGCGAGCATAGTTTTTGGTCAGCTTTCTTAATTTTTTTCATCTTTTGCATTTGAGCAGCACTTTAACTGAATTGTGTTGCTGTGCAGGGACTTCTCTTTCTCCTTTCGGTAATATCTGTAGACAATATTCTTCTTCTTTTTGTGTCTTTGTAATGACTTTCCTGTATTTTCATCGTTGCGGCCATTGTATCAAACTACTTGTGAGATAGGACAAACACTCACACTGACCACAGGTAGTAGGAATATACCTTTACCTTTATCTCCATGTTAAATACTAAAGTAACACTTTTCTTCTGTTTTTTTCTTCTTCTTTTTGAGATCCTTGTCTTTCAAAGCCTTTCCAAAATTATTTCTTATCCAGTCACAAAATGTACACATTTAGCTTTTTCACATTACCTGACACAAATTAATGAAAATGAAATGAAGCACAATCTCCCTGCAATAGATATTACAGCTCCACGGCTTAAGATCGTAAATTTAGTTCATAATTCAGAAGCTTCTTATTGTATTGTATTGTACAGGTGTTCTTTCGACCACCTATACAAATAAAAGGAATAAACAAATGTAAGTTTATCAGTGATGAGCTGTGGAACGATACCTTTTTTTAAAAACATAACATTTCTCTTCTTTGAAAACATAGCTTTGTAATACATTCAGTGTGAAATATCAAAATACAAAAGTTTGCATTTTGATCATTATTATACCACCCCCCGTCCCGCAGTGGAACATATCTTAATGCATTTTCTTACAGTGAGTTAATCATGGCTTATGAACGTTACAGTCTTATGTGCAGTCTGTTCATCTCCGCTCTATAAATGTGTTTTACTTTTTATGTTGTGATGTCACTGAACACCTTTTATAAATGAGATGTAATGGCTTCCTGTAAGTTTAAGGGATCTTAATTCATCTTTATTTGATTTGATGAACATCTTAAGTTGTGTTTGAGCCTTTAATAAAAAAACAAAAGTAGTGTAAGTACAGTATAGATCTCTGGTAGTACCAGCTTTATGTGTTATATTTTATCAGAAGTGAGCACAATTGAAAAGACAGGAACATTGTTGGATATATGAATAGAAACAGTCAAATAGATATTTAAATAATTCATAAAATAAGGTTTTGTGTTTTCCTAATTGAAGATAATTTTTCGACCATCAGCACTTCAGTTTGAGTCAGTTTAGAGAACACGTATCTTTATGACCCTGTTTGGATTGGCTGCCTAAATAAATTCTTTAGTAGGGAACACTAGCAAATATAATTGGAACATTTAAACGCAGTGCTTTAAAGGCAATGAACAGGCTCGTAAAACAAAAGGAAATAACTGTGTTTGTGAGTGCTAATTCATGCAAGTTGATTTTCAGTGATTAAAAAAACAACGAGAGCCATAATGTGATCTGTAGAAGGAGTGAGTGTCTGTGATATGTTGTTGATTAACTTTTCTCTTCAAATCCTTTGCTCTATTTAGAGGTCCTGTTGGAGTCTACATCTTTACAAATTACACCATCAGTCTTACTAACGAACACATGTAGCTTTCAGTAGGATACATGGGAAGCTTAATTTGTATTGTTTTATTATAAACTGAGTGAAGGCTTGTGTGCTGTCATACAGTTAGTGCGCATCATTATTAATGGAAAAACTTTAGTAATGTGTACAAGTACTACACTTTAATTTCCTAACTGCTACACTGAAGTGCTAACTTGCTCTTCCCCGTGTTATAATTGTTAATGTGTACTTTAGTTTGCTGGGAGGATTATTGTCAACAAATTCCATGCAGTTGTGAGGGATGACTCTAAATATAAATGATATCTGCTGCCATCTAGTGCTTAAATGCTTAGGCATCACTGTGCCTGAGCATCTACAGATGATAGTCTGTCAATGACAAAGGCTTTCGTTACACTTTCAGCACATTCACTTTACTCATTTTTTTATTATAATTGCAACATATTGACCTTTTAACAGGTAAGTACATAAAGAATACAAAGATTGAGCATCACAGTTTTTACAGTAGTTCTTCATATTTTCTCAAACGTTGGTGTGTGCTGGATAAATTCTACTACTGCTGTAAGTGTATAGTTTGGCACACCAAACTAAACTTGCATACCTGACCATGCTACTTATTTAATCGTGATGTCTACATGTCATTGCTTTACATTGAAGAGCATAAATATATTTACATACAGCTGCATTTCATCAGTATAACTTTTATTCAGATGGTGAAAATGTACACATGTATTTACCCATTATAATGTCTTTTATAATACTTCCTGTAAAAAATATTCTAAGGTCATTGATGTCCAGCTGGTTTCAATGATCTGGGTTAAGCCTTGTCTTGATATTGCATTGGATGTTTTCACTAAAACCTAAGCCCCAAAGCAGACTCAACCCAGGTCAGTGAAATCTATCATTGTTGAATTTAATTCACTCTGTGTGTTTGCAAGATTATGTGTGAAACAGATTATGTGTTGGTATGTGTGTGAATGAAATGTATCCCTAACTGTGGTATTGTGAGACGACGAATGAATGAAGAGATAATGACGCTTCTCTGTTTTGTGTGTTTGGGCCCTGACATAGCAAGCTGACCGTTCACCAGCTGAGTTAATCCAGCACCATTAACTGTAGCTGTGCAAAAAGATCAACAGTGGCATGATGGGGAACATTATACTTTTCTGTGTGTGGTCAGCAGTTTTCTTTGCTACGCTGAACTAAGATCTTTGTTGCAAATTTTGATGTCAACTTGGTGTCAGGGCCCCGTGTGAATGAGCTAATGCAGTAAAGATGTTTGACATAACTTTTAATTTTTTGTTGAGTCTCAAAGCTGACAAAATAAATGCTTTAAAGTCAAACCACATTAAAGAAAATAAACATACATGTGAATTCAATAGCCCATAGCCATTTTATATGGTCATTTTTAAAAAAGATTTCCATGCCCACTTCCACCCAGTTTGATTTGATGTAGGCTCATTTTTTGCTGTGATGTTAATACACCTGTCTGTGACCAGTAAACCTACAGACGAGCAGGTGGATGGATGTTTCTTCCTTGCTAGAATTTAAACTGAGGCAAGGAAGCTTTGAAGCTTGACCACCTATTTTTCTATGAATAATAAATAATGATAATGACATTCCTGAAGAGCCATGGCCATTCTGCAGGAAATATAGTTTTTTATAGTGTTTTTTTTAAAAACATTTTTTTATAGTGGTAGTGCTTTTAGAGTTTTTTTTACAGTAGGCTATCGACTGAAGATTTGGACTTCAGCAGAGTTTTGTTCTGAAGGCTCTTCTTCACTTCTTGCAGAGAGAACAGGAAATGAGAGTGGGTGAGCTGGGCCCTCGTGGAGCCATTAATATGGGAGGTACGGGCATGACTGTGTCAAGTATGGTTGATATAAAACCAGATCAAGTGGCGATGATACGTCAGTTATAACTGCCTTAATGTCATTTATCACTAATAATTGTCCTGCATCCCAAATGGCTCCTTTTCAACAAAATGTTATTGTAATTATTACATACTTTGACACCTGTTTTGGTATAAAATGGATCCACTTGGGATGCAGTGCAAAGTAAAAACAGGCATAATACACCACATGAAAACATGTCTATACTAACAGAATATATACGCTGTACTGAACAGGGTTGTTTTTGTTGGGGGGACGTTTTATAGTTTGAGAAGTACTTCGTCCCTGAGCTCTCATCCTTAGATATATGCAGATTCAAAATAAGATTGTATAATATGGCATGCAGTGATAAAGGTGTTGAACAGGGGTCTATAATTTGCAATTATATTTATTAACCGTATTGGTCTTGAGTACATTTTGATACAGAATCCTGAAGGCCATAGAAATTATTTAACACTTTTTTATCATGCCAAGAAGTACAGACAAACGTCTGCCTACTTTGATCAGAAATGAAAACTGTACTCCACAAAGGACATATTGATCTGCTGTGATTCAGGATGAGGGGCTAGGGACAAAGTTTAAGCCTATAATGTGGGGCAGATTGATCGAGGTTCATGGTGGGTCTTCACCATACAAAGAATGACCTAGGATTGCACATCAACTCGCCGAACAAAACTGCCATGTTTCAGTGATTTTATTTTGGGGTCAGGAGGGGGTTTGCAGTACGAACTATGTTAGCATCCCATTTTTTCTCACTTAAATCTTTGTCATGGCTGTTCGGAAACTGTTAAGTGTTGTGTGTGTGTGTGTGTGTGTGTGTGTGTGTGTGTGTGTGTGTGTGTGTGTGTGTGTGTGTGTGTGTGTGTGTGTGCGCACGCAGTATTTAGGTCCTGTAAATTATTCTCATTATGGAGCTATGGTATTTCTGCTTGTTCTCCTTTGTCGTTCCACAGACCTCTTCAGTTGAGAAGAGTCTTCAAGGGGTCTTTAAATGCAGAGATGGTGATTTCAGCCACCAAGAGTCTCTCAATCGAAATAATGAAAAAAAAGAGGCATAGTTTGATGACAGGTCGTAGCGTAAGATCGTGGGACTGGTCTTCATTGTTAAGCAACCACTGTTGAATGCATATTGTTGAAAAGAATGTGGTCTAAATCATTCATTCAGTCAGAAATGCATAAATAACACACCTTATTCTGACTTTGGAGTGTCGGTGCATTATTTCAGGGTGCTAATGCTAACCATGTAGCAACACTAGATAAAATAGCTACAGTTTGCCTTATAGTTTGCCTTAATAAGCTACTTTTGTTGGGGTACGTACATTTGTAGCAGTTAGTTACCAAATAAAACCATGTCAAAATAAACGGTGCATAGCTGCTCTAAAATTGGATAAATCGAATGTTAGTGCTAATATTGGAGTAAATGCCAGTGGTTGGGCATTTGTCACAGAGGGGGAAATAATGTCGCTATCAGAAATCCCCATATCTGCAACTCTGAATTTTAACTACTACTACTTATAGTTTGTGTGTGAATGCTGAGGAGTCTGTTGTCTGGGGTTGTGTTTGTTTGGGAGTGAACCTGTGATGTCTGTGAAGGTTTGACAGCTTTTTGGAATGGTCAAACAACAACTGTGTACTGAGGTGATGTGCAATCCAAGGTTTAGTCAGCATACGATCCAGACGTCGGCACTTGGCCTCAAAGTTAAGGTTTAAAAGTGAGAACCTCTCAGTCTGTTAACTACAAAATCTGCTGTCTTTGTATATTCTTCCTCTAAAATGTAACTTTTAATATGCACTTTAATATTACATACCACCCGCTGAACGCTTAAGATTAACGTTGGTTTTTGGTTGTGTTGTTGTAATATTTATTGAATTGAACTAACAAGGCAATGCTTGATTATACAGTTGCTTTGGCCTTACTTAAAACTGATGTGAAGTGTACTATTGGTGCTTTTGAGATGAGTAGCAAAGCTGTACCAATTAAAAAATGTTAGTAAAGGCTGGCCCAAATGCCTCGAAGCTTCTACCTTTTCTTTTCCAAGAAAATGTTTAATTAATCTGCACATCGCTTTGATGAGCATGTGCTCAACCCTTCCTTGGTAAGGCAACAGCTCTTGGCTTGTCAAGCTGACTTTATAGACTTTGGAGGTGGGGATGGAAAAGAAAAGGAGGAATATACTTCTCCTCCCATCCTTGTCTCTAGACATATAGTAACAGCAACAGCACAGTCTAGAGGTAAATACACCCCACCTCACATGAAGCTTCGAATATTGGCAGGAAATTCTCACTGGAGCTTCGAAGCTTCAAAAATGTTATTCGGGACAGCCCTAATGTTAGTCCTCATCATTTGACAGGTCTGTTGACCAAAAGCCAACGTTAACGTTTACTTTGAAGTTATTGAGATTAGGTCTGGTGTCTACAGTTCTTGTGGGGCGTTGGGTACATATCACTCACCCACCAAATGATACACCAATGCTCCGTTGTTTTGCGTTTAGATGGCTTTAACCAGGGCTCTCCGGGGTCCGGTGGTAACCAGGGTCAAATGATGGGCATGAGTGGAAGGGGAGGAGCCGTTGGCCCAGAGGGAACGACAAATATGGGGACACCATTGATGTCAGAGAATGGAGCCATGGTAATGTATCAGGAAAAATAAGATTATCTCTCAATTGGTGATTAATTGAAATTAAAGCCATTTTCTTTATAGAATATACAATAAAACTTCTGAAAGCAATACATATCCTCACGTTGTTCAAAAAAATTGAAAATAGAAAACTATAATTTGGCTTCCACGGTACGATGAAAGTAGTTATTGACTTTTAGAATAAGCTTACCTGAGAAGCATTATTTTGAAGTAAAAAATACTATATCAAGTTTTGAGTGACTTGAAAATTGACCTGAAAACTCGATTCTTAACTAAAAGTCTCCTTCCTCTCTCTCCCTTTGTCTGCTTGGTTCCACCAACCTTTTATTCTCGGATGGCGACACTTGGATCAAACATAACCCTGACCGATGACCTTTGAAAACCCCATCACTTTTTTGTGGATACACTTTATTTGTGTCTGACTCCCAAACTTTTCCCTATACAATTGTTATGATCTGGCAACATTCCCGTCTTTTTTTCAATGCTGACCCCATGATATCACAGCGAAACGATAGATACCCGCAGGGTGGATCAATGGGGGGCCGACCAGAAGTTGAGTCCCCAAAGCAGCAACAACAACAGCAGCAGCAGCAGCAGCAGCAGCCGCAGCAGCAGCAACAGCAACAGCAACAGCAGCAGCCACCATTGGGCCCTCAAGGTGGACCTGCCCCAGGATTTGGCAGGGGGAATCCGATTGGGGGAGTCTTTGATGGGCCAAATAACAAACGCCGCAGATACTAATTACACTCTGATCTTGGACACAGTTCTAATAGGTCTTTGTTACTGCCCCATCCCGATCATTTCTTTTTCCGTGTTACGTCGGCTCACTTTCTCCTCTGTGACTTGGACATGTTCGCTGAAATACCCGGACCAATTTTTTGGGGAAGTTTTTTATGTTTTTTTGTTTGAATTTTTCTGGAACAGAAGTGGTCACAGAGGGGGATTTATTTTGTGATTGATAAAACTACAGGATAATGCTTTTTATCTGCAATGTTTATAGATAATATTTTTCACAGCATGTATTTCTCCTCTGTTCTCGCAATGGAGGGGGTTGCCCTTTTTTTTTCGTGTGTTAAAGCTCGCAGACAAGTTTCATAGTGTGTTGAGGAAGGCCTTTGTGGTTTGACAACTTTTCACTGCTATAGTCTTGGGTACAACTTATTAAGCTGCTGTAGGGGAGTGACACATAAAGATTAATTAAATTGGATAAACTAAAAAAGTAGTTTAACAAAATGGTTCTGGATAGTAAAGAAAATCTTATTTAACTACATTCGGTCATCTTTGCCTGAGTTTGTTTTGTCCTCCCTTTTAAGCATACCGTAACTCTACTGTAGCTAATTAGATGTTCAATCTTAAGGTGAGTGAATGTTTCTGCAGCTTCAGTGCTTCCTGTATTTGATGGTTACGAGAAATAAAGAAGTTGTTGGAAGTTCTGTGTCGTGATTTGAAAGAATTGTTGTTTTCTCTCTAAACTCGGCAAGAAACAAAATCTAATCTGCTAAATATCTTAACCACCCACCACTCCCATGTTCTTTGATCTTGTATGTTGGATACGTCTTTCACAGTTCTGATCCAGGATTGCTGAATGGCTTTTGGTTACAATAAATGTTGAACTCTCATTTGTTATTTACTAACCTAGTGCACTGTATATTCCCCACTCAACTCCATCTAAACTGGAAATCTTGCAATGTGACTCTGTCTGAATGACTGTGAGTCTAGCTAAATCACAGCGTGCTGATAGATCAGATACACTATCGGATCATTTGAACGGGAAAATAGAAAATATATCTTAACTTCTAAGCTTCGAAGCTTCTCATTCTTCTTTTTAGTATTATTATTTTATGCTATGAGAGGTCAAAAAGTGATTTATTCCCCCCTTTACTTATTTTAAAAAATATAATTCTTGCTTAATTTCTTATTTGATTCCTATTTGTGGAAATAGATTTGATATTTTGATAAGAATGTAATAATCTTGGGCTTTAACATACAATCTATGAACAACACAAACTAATTACCACATCAAATCAGTGGATACAGACTTACATTGCATATTTGGATAGTCTGTATAAACTACTGCCAGACAAGGTTCTGCAGAACCATTAGAATATATTCAGTGAGCTTCACTCATTCTGCCTGGCTTTGTAAAGGGTATGCTACTTCCTGTACTGGCACTAAACAAATGTGATATTACTTTGTGAAATCATCCAGTGGATCATTTAAACACATTTAAACCAAGTTTCTAACCTGGCATCAACACCAAGGGGTGTAATGAACAGAAACATAAATATTGATATCTTTTTAAATAGACATGATAATATTTGAATAATCCAGCAAAGCTCTTCGGCTTTGTGCATCTTCTGTTTGAGTTCATCTGGTCGCCTTTTCACTAGTAACCGAGGGCAATTGTTCTTTCTGTAAACCTTTCTTTTTTCTGTTTTTTAATTTCTAGAGATTGCAAGGATAATATCGTTATCATGAATTTGTCTGGCCATGATAATCGTGTAGTTAAAATTTTATATTGCGACAGCCCTAATTTATGTATTTTGAGTGTCACAATCCCCTATATGACTCATTTCACTATCAGAATTTGGTCCAATAACATTTGAAAATAGTCTAGAAAAGCCGAACGATTCAATCATTTAATCCCCATTCAAGTTAGTAAAGGCTAAACTGGCAGTTAGCTGGCTCGGCCATAGGATTTCTCTAGTGCACATGCTCTATGGGCCGCACAATGCAGAAGCTATGCGGATAATTTGTGTGAGCGTCCAGATATCTTTGCTGCGTGTGTGTGTGTGAACTGCATATGTGTGCATAAATCAAACATCTGTGAATGTCGCATCAGTTACAAAGCAAACAGTGCTCCTGGCTCTGTGTGCTCTCTGCGTTTGGATCTGGGAAATGTGATATACCCTGACCAGGTGTCCAGAATCTAAAGAATAGTTTTATAACAGGTAAATACATTTGATTTTCTTCTCTCTTGTTTCTTTGCATTGCAAAACACACACACACAAAGTACTTCTGCATATTACTTTGTACTATATTTCTCTATAATATGCATTTCTATGTGTATCAATTGTATATGACAAATACTGTATCAGTGTCGTCAGTAATCAAGAATAAGTCATCGCTTTTGCATCAACATAATAACAGCACCCAGCTTTACCACATTTACTGTGAATCTGACTTTGTGAAGAGGTGTGAGCAAGTGTATGTATGTAAAATGTGAAAATGTAAATAAGCATTTGTTTTTAAGGGGTTTTTATACTACAGAAAGAGATATTCATAAAGTAGTTAAGCTGGGTCACATGATCATTTAAAGGCTCTTGAGTTATTTGGGCTGTAAAGGCAGTTTGTACATTTAATCCATTGGCATGTTTACAGTTTTATTTGATGAACCATGAATAACATTAGAAAAAACGGGTTTTGAAATTAGTGCTTTCTTCTGCTGCTTAGTTGGAAGCTGAAAGTTAGTAGTCCGAAGCCTTACTTGTGGTAGGACGCTTGGACGATGAGTGTTGCTTGACAGATATGACGTATTTTCTGCAGGAAAGTGTCCCAGACGCTTTCCTTTTATGTTGAGCACCTGGAGAATTTTGTTTAGTCACTGTGGTATTTTGTTGCTTAATATTGTTGGGTAACAAACAAGCTGCCAGAAGGAGTTGTTTTCTATGATATAAAAATAACTAAAGCCAGCTGGAGGACAGCGTGTGGTTACCATGGAAATGACTGACACATTTCGCCGAAGCATTAATTGAAACTGTTGCCAGGCTCTTTAATTTCTGTGGAGCGACACTAATCACAAGTGTCAAGCGCTAACATCTGTGTTAACGTTTGAGTGTTGCTAATATTTTTTTTTAGTAAATCAGAGGGTAAAAGACTCGATAGTCCAGCGGGGGATTCAGAGTGCCAGATCTGCCAGCTGAGGTGTATTTGGATAAAATGAAGAGTGACTGAAAGACGCGCCATCTGATGAGACAGTTTTTGATTCATTTGTCCGCTCTCATCTAGGTCATCTCCGTCTTGCACACATATTTCAGAGGCTACATAAAAAGGTCACGTTTAGTTGTCTGTTAAGTGTTGCAGAATATTGTTTCTAAATTGTCTTCTTTTTCATCTCTCATAGGTCCTGTTTGTGTACCGCGTCCAGTGAAGGTAAATCCCAACACACACACACATGCATAGAGTCTGTACACAGGCTTGAACATGTTTGATCCCAGTAAGGACTGGGATGAGAGTCTACAACTCTGTATGTCCATTATATTGTCTTTGAAATGTTACAGACATACTGGTGAATATTTTTGATAATAGACACATTTTCAATACAGCCCCAAAAAGGTTATATATGTATGTGTGTGTAAATGTATTGTTTCTTCTTCCTTTCTTTGTTATAACAATTTACACAGGGATTTAGAAAAGTAAAGGATTGGGTAAATACAAAAAAGTTCAATGTACTTTAATCTGTTTGTTTCACGAGAGTAACAATTTCATCCTCGAGTTTTCACTCTTTCTGTAGTCAAAGGTTGTAAGTCATCCACCGCCAGCTTTGAATAATAAAAAAATAAAACTTATAGCCATAAAGACCTGTAGGAGGTACACTCACTGTTACACAAACCTTTAGTCAGATCTTCAAAACATGGAGAGACAAACAAAGAAGGACACTTGTTTAGATGACAACAAAAAAATATCTTTGAGGGACGTCAGGGCTTCGTGCATACGCAGTGACTTTGCCTGAGAATAGTGACAGACAGACGGTGAGTCAGCTCTGACGGTGCCGTCTTTGGAAAGGTCAAGGACAGTCCCAAAGACTCTGTACCATCTCGTTACATTTTTGAGACATGAAGTCACGACAAAATGGAGATTTTTCTGTCTGCAGCCCATAAATAGTCGCTGCTTTGCCTTTAATTTACAGACATTCAGTTTTTCAGTGCTGTTAATCTCCGTTGTTGAAAACAAAAGTGGGCTTCATGGAGGTTAAGGTGGATAACATTACACAACAATTTTACAGTAACATTAATTATTTTCAATTTGACCAATGTGATTGCACAGGTAGGTTTTCAATAATTGCTGTGTCTTCATTAAATAAAGATGATTTATAAAACCAAAGTGTTGTCGATGCCTCTGATTTGTGACCTTTTGTTCTTCTGTCACATTATTGATTGATGTCAATGATTTGCTGTTGATTTTTGCTGTTGTTTGAAATATTTATATGCAACTATAAATCAGAAATTGATCCCAGACAGATGATGTAATCCCTTAATTTGAGTTAAAGGTGCAGTATGTAAAATTGTTGATTCAGAATCACTTTTAGCAGCTTTAAGTTGAATAAACTGAAGTTTCTGTTGAGTCATACTTTATAGATAAGTTTTTCCTGTCCTATTAAAACAGAAAGCATAAATTAGATTAGATGCTGTCGTGATCCACTAAATTAGAACCTCAAACATTTAATTTGTTAATTAGGTCATGTCTGTAATTGATGTACAAAGATAATTGTTGTATTGTGGCGGGATCATTGACAGACTTTGTGGGCTATTTGTAGCGAAACAGAACAATAAGGAACTATTGTTTTCATACATGTGTTCAGGAGATATAAACTACAGTATTGGGGCAACAGCCAGTGTTGGTGAAGGTTATTGATCCCCCCATTGAGATCACCATCCATCTTGTATGCGTTTCATATATTTGAGTGGCATTTCATCTCTCAAACTCAGCCGTCTCTTGGCCAAATGAATGAATATAAGTGACAAGTCACACTGAGATGTGAAGGGTCTCTCTTGTCTCGGACATTTGGACCACCTCTGTTATTAATTCAAAGCAAACTGATTGATGTTTTCAGGGTGGAAAAAGTGTGTTTGTAGCAGGAACGTTGGCAGCCAGTGAGGAGGGTTGTGTTGCTTTTCTTTGCCATGCCCAAGGCTGTTCATTATCAACAGGAGGGAAGGTAATCATTGAAGTGATCCAGTTTTTAACGGGGCTGATTGTGGCCAATTTGGGGAATGAATACTCAGTGTCTCTGTTCTTCACTTTCTGCCCTGGTTCTTCTTTAGCCCAGTTTGTGGCCCACTTCTGTTTCCAGAAGGACAATCGATTGTGGGGCAATTATCATTTGTACATTAGAAAATGTGTCACGATTTCCTCCCTTCATTGAGTCAGGTGTTTACTTGTATCCATTACTGTATGTATAGAAATGTAAATTAATATCATTATTCTCTTTGTTTCAAACATCTTCAGAACATTATCTGCTTTGAATTACAGTAAGTTGAAGGAGAGTAACTTGACGTAAGGTATGAATGTGCCCTACATTACAACCTTATGGCCTAGATAGCAGTGAGTACTATTCGTGACTGTTTCCCAGAGACGCTGGAATCTAATAACGTGGCTTCACACTGATGGAGAGCCTGCAGCTACTGTACTGACAGTGAGCACCAGACTCACGCTGATGACCCATAATCTAATAACGTATGTCTGTTGGATCTAAACAACTTCTATTAGTGTCGAACATGTTCCCAGGATTCCTTCGTTTATTCGTCTACGCTGATGACATCGACCTACTCTCTAATTGTTTTGGCTCCAATGCTGTAAATAATAATAATAATTAGTATTTGGAACTTATCTCTTTAGAACAAGTAAAGTTTGTAGTTAAAAATGAGTTATCATTCTGTTACATAATGTGAAACGCTCCATGTTAAAACTGGAAACATATTATTTTAAAGAAAACATTTTTAAATTTGATGATTTATTGTTAAACGATAAAATGTTTCATATCATTTGAAAAGTTGTTGTTAAAATTGAAGATGTCATTAATATTTGATCATTTATTGTTATGATATTAAACATTTCATGTTACAATGTGAAAAATTTATTTTTACCACAGGCCGATGAAACGTTTCACATAACAAGATGTTTATTATATTATAACGGCGAATGTTTCCTGTTATAACAATGTTATGTTAGGGTCAGTAGTATATTGTTACAACAACAACAGTTTATTGTTATAAAGAGATAAGTTTGTGTTTTGGTATGTGAAAGTATTTTTTTTTATAACACAACAAATCATCTTGTTAGAATTATAAATAGAGCCGGACTGATACTTGATTTTTCAGGCCGATACCGATATTGGTAAGTTAAAATAAATAAATATCTGATATGGATATATTGAATATTATACACACATTTGTAGCATCAAACCCTTGTGAAAAAGATATTTTACAGTTTAACCATCAATTATACTGTTTGAAAAGACATCACTGAGATGAAACGTAAACTTTAGTGAGAATTTAATATTTATAAATTACTGCAAACATCTTTTTCTCCATTATGTTCTGTAAAAACAAAAGTTTTCATATGGACACATATCAAACAACATATATGTTGACTGATTTATCTGATGGGCAAATATCTGGTGTTCATCATGTTATATGGTGATACTGATCCATTTTGTTAACTGCCCTTACTTTAGATTATATACATTTGTTCTTAAAAAGATGTAATTATTTATAGAACTATACAGCATGTTTTGTACAAAGCAGCTGGTATCACTTATACAACCAGGAATTATTCAACTGTTTATTAGATAATAAGCTAATTATGTCACTTTGTTTAACAAGCTTCTGAGAAATGTTTGAGTCTAATCTACTAACTGAATTATCTTGTTTCTGCTAATAGGCCAGAGATGGAGACGCTTCTGTTTCTGCACAGAGTAACGTGTTGATTTACAGCTGGCTGAAATTACTCGACTTTTTTCTAACGCAGTTTGGTGACAGTGATTAAAGCCACTCCGCCGGAACAAGCTGATCCCCAAAGCAACCAACTGTTCTTACCTCATAATATTAAAGGTGTCATTGTTTGTTTTGGTGTAAAAATCTGACTGTCTGCTGAATGAAGGAGCAAAGCGGTTAAAAATAGATGGACCTATTTTTTGTCGCGTGTTGGCGCCGCCTCCAATCTGTGCGTAAAGGCGCATTAAGAAGTGGCACAGCAGTTGATAATCCAGACAGGCGGCGCGTTTGGTTACAGCACAGCCTTTCACCGATGGTGAGAAGAGAAGGAGAGGTCTGTGAACCAGCTGAGCTAGAGTTTCTTTGGCTTTTTAAAATAATTTTATTTTTAAACTGCTCTTTCCTCAGGGTTTCCACTGACGCGCCCTGCTCGCAGACTAAAAGTTTTCAGTGACTTTCTAACACGCTTGTGTTGAGATGGTTTCTGTCTTCCGGAGTCGGAGGTTATTAATGGGATATCTGTCACCTCTACATCACCTGAAGTGAGCTGTAGGTCGTCTGGAGGCTGGATGGACAACATGTCTCCACAACAGCAACAGGACAGCCTCAGCCGAGGCGGAGGACAGCAAGAGAACAAACGGGTATGACATTTCTGACAATGTTGTGCGTCTTTGTCAATGTTAACAGATACTTCTGGTTTTAATTGTGATGGAAAACAAGTGTCGTGATTTCTTCTCAACCTGATTGCGCGCAGTTTTCTCCAGATCGTTCAGGTTATCAAATGGAAGACTGTTATTTTCAGCTTCTTTTATTCCGTTTGCGCTCATTTGCCCGATGAAATGAGAAAAAGGGACATTTTCGTAGGAGGAAACCGACGCATGAATGAGTGTATTGTGAACAGTCGGGTGAGAGAGGAGTTCAGAGTTCAAGACTTTTACCCAAGTGACACCCCGCCTCCACGAAGACAGTCAAACAACTGAAGGAGCAGGAACACTTTGGGATGGCGGTGTACAAAATACCTCAAACGCCCATAAATAATATCATAGTGGTGCAGCAGCGCCAGATGAACAGAAAGAGCCCATTATGACCAGAACACTGGCTGTCAGCCCGCCTCTGGGTAAAGTAGATTAAAAACACTGGTAATTAAGAGGTTTGTGTCTCCAAACTAATTGGCTAAAGCTCTGCGCGCCAGTAAAACGCTGGCCAGTACTGGACAGTATAGCATCAGAATGAAGATCATATCATTAATAACTAGTTATTGGTGATAAATAGCCAATAATGCAATTTATGTACAATATATCAGTGTATTTTATCTTATAAACTTATTTCCCAGTGTGATCACATTATTTAAAATACCCTCCATGACAGCATTTATATCATTTGCTATAATGTAACTGTCAACAACTAAAACTTAAGTGTTCTTACAACACCATCATAGTGTGTTTGGTCCATTTATTAAAGCTACAAGGAACTTTTTATGTTGATTGGCGAAAACAAAAAGTCAGCTTTGTTTTAGTGCTGTGACATCCCACCAGACTGCCGAGCAGCTCCTCTCCTCAGGCTGTGAGTCTGACCTGGTGACAGGCGTTAGGAATAACAATAATACTGCAGAAATGGTCAAATGTTCTCACTGGTGGTGTTGTTTAATTATGTAGGTCATACAGAGACATGAGTATTTAGATAAGACTGTTTCATAACCAGTTAAAGTGTCTTAAAATAAAGTTTTAACTAATTTAAACTAGTTTTGAACACATAATTGGTTGATTATTAAAGTTGTTTACTATAGATAAGGAGACTTACTGTTACCTTACGATGATAACAATTCATATCTGTAGTCTGGTATGCAGTTGGGTTGTTGGTTATGTGTATTTCTGCGCTGACACAAGTCAGAAAGCTAATCACCAGCTGTTAATAATAATCAATTAATCGTTAAAGTTCATTTTCAAGCCAAAGTTTCAAACATTTGCTTGTTCCAGCTCCTCAAATGTGAAGATTCACTTCTCTTCTCTGTTTTATATCGCTCTAAATTAAACGTGTTTGTTTCTTGGACTGCTTGTCCGTCTTAAAAATGAAACAGGAAAACAGTTTATAACCATCGTGCATCATCGCTGCTCGTACTGTGGAGACTCTTGACAGTATGAGTAAATACAGTGAGCACTTGAGACGTGCAGTCCCACCTGTACCGAACTCAATCCTGTGTTTGTCTCATCTTTTATATATTTGGCACAAAATCTTAGCTGAAAGTTTAAATGTGGCGTATCTCATGAGTTGAATCGTTGTTCTATGAGCCCTGTGGCACCTGCTGGCAGTATGATAGTCTGGAAACTCTGGAAGTCTCTATGAATGAATTTCCTTTTAAGCTGCTTTGTGTTGAAACAGTCAGTAATATCAGAGCTGGGCTGGTGTTGGTCGGTGGATTTCTTTCCCAGCATTAACCCGTATCTCCATGTTGGCTTATGTATGTTATTTTAAGGTAACATTGCGGCTGGAGTGTAAGGAATGTTTCACCACGGTGTGACCCCGCTAAGTCAGTCATATTACATTGTGAAATGTAAAAAATGCTTGGACGTGGATGGATGGAGGCGGATTGATCTTTTCTCACTGTGGAGATTTTTTTTGGACTGAAAGGTCAAAGAGGCAAACAGACGAATTGCTAATGTCAGTCTCCTGGTTCACCTGCACCGGTGTGAAATATCTCAAAACCTCTTGATGGATTGACATGAAATTTGGTTCCGACATTCATGTAACCCTCGGGATGAGTTGTTATAACTTGAGTATTTCATATGCTTCCATATGTAATACTTTGTATTTCATATTGATTAGTAGTATGAATTATATGAGTAAATGACTGAGAGGTTAATTGGCTGTTCACTTCTTTACTTCTCCCTTTGCAGCAACACATCCAACACTTTAAATAACAAAATATAATTAAATAAGAAATTTTAATAAGCAAAGAATGAATTGTAAACATAAAAGAATAGCCTGCAGTATTTGGTGCAGCTCGTCTGTCGCTGGTTCCCATCCCTCTAAACTCTCGAGGGCCCAAGCCTACATGCTAATGCTAACATGCTTAAATCTTAGCATGTTGACTTTTAGCTCAAATAATATGAAATTCATTTTACAAAGTTATGTAAAGAAAAGAGGAACACTTTTTAAAGTTAAACGTGTTTAAAGGCGAGATTTAAAAGACATTTTAAAGCAACAAAATTTAACTTCCTGGAGAAATTTAGTTGATTGTTGAGTCTCATCCCTAGGTCGTCGAATACTGATGTTTTGGGTTGGCAGCTCGGGTTGGACGCCAACCCAAAGTATTTCATCCTGAAGTCACCGTGGTTACAGTGTTATCTGTAAACTACCATTAATTTTAAAATATCCGGCAGACGGTTGCAACTGTGTACTCAGGCTTATTCACATTAGTCTCTTCATTTAGATTTTAATCGCAAAACTTTATGGTTAGATTCCCTTTAAATCCCACAAACCTAAGAATGATTCAACTTGACACAATAACTATTAGGTGGCGGTACCACAGAGTGTGTTAATCCGACATACAATGACAAAACTCATTATGTAATGTTTGTCAGCTTCACACTCAAATCCTTCTGCAATTAGATTAAATGAAACTTTAATGATCCTCGTGAGGAAACTGGGATAATAGGATCCAGCACAGAAAAGAGGGATCTCAATATGCAGCAATGTTTTATTCAGTAGGAGGGAACAATGGAGTGATTCAGAGCTGAAGTGCCATGTATTTGTCTAGTCTTGTTTTATATCAACTTAGAAGACTTTGGATGAAGAAAAGGCATTATATAGTTATAAAATGACACAAATTAAACACTTAAATATAACGAGTAAAGATTAAATTGAGAAATATATGAATAAAATAAACTAAAGCTGTTTTTTATGGAGTAGTTGAAGTGTGAGGGGGGAGTGTCATGGTACAGACGGATAGTAAAGTCTACCTCTAACATTCCTCCGTGTTTAAATTCTCCTGCTTCAGCCTGATGTTCCCGTCCTTTTGGAGGCCACAGTCGGTCCCAATGATCTGATTAATGTGTTGAACACTATGTGTGGAACATTTTGTGTTAGGCATCGGCTTATGTAACGAATGAGGAAAGTGTAAACATGACATAAGCATGGAGTAAACTCCGTCCAGCTGTCGTCGTAGATCTGAGCCTTTTTATATGTGCAGGGCAGTGTGGTCAGACAGAGCGGGCAGGAGTAAAACGGTTTCATTCAGGTTATTTTTGTGTTTTTTAGACATTTCAGCGTAGACCTATGAGACTATTGGGAAAGATGAGAGCGGGAAGAGCTTATGGCGTACAACTTGACTTTCTGCCACACCCTTAATACATAAATGTTATGAATATGTGGTAATTATGCAGTGGACAGACAGTATTTTGATTCAGATTAACTTTCTTTGCCTTTCTTTGTCTGTTTTAGCGGTTGAAGTCTCAGAGTTATCGGCGCCAGTCTGCCCCTTCTCTGGTCATCAGCAAGGCTCTCACCAGGTCCAAGACCCTCTCCAGGTACTGTGAAATACATTTAAAGCAGCAGCCGTTGATTATGTAGTCGATCAAAACCAACATCGCATTCTATGAGTTCACCCAGTTTTAAAAATCCCTTGTAAATTTGTAATCTCACAATCTTTAGGTCTAGTTATTACTACTTTAGTTTTCAACCATGTGTTTGTTGGTTTGTCAGCAGGATTACACAAAAACTGTTGAGCGGATTTCCACAAAACTTCCATGGAGGATGGGTCCCGACCCAGAATAGACCACATTAGCGCTTGGCGCGAATCTGGGTAAAGGGATCCAGGAATTTAGTCTCATTAATGCAATTGCCCCTTTTTTGCGAAATAATCTGATTTAGTTATAGGTCGAGGTGTCTTTTCTCACCACAACCCACAAGATTTGTTTTCACAACCGGTACATATTCCACACAGACACATGCAGACATAGACAACACTGTATGACATGTACGCTTATAAATAGACACTATACAACATGTCCCTGCCACTATCCCAGTCTATACTTAAATACACCTATATGCACCAACACAGACGACTCTGGAATCGTATAACTGTGTCAGTGGGGCAGTCTGATCAGGGTTGTTCTGGCTGACAGGACAAAACTCCTGCCAAGGTGAGCGCTTATTGTGTATAAGAGAGGTGCACCTTGCCAACGCTTTATATCAACCATCTGTATTTGAGCTATCCCAGGCTGCAGGTGTATCTGCATCCTCAGTGTCACCAAAGGTAACAGCAGTGCTCAATAGGGTGGATAGGTCAGTTATAACATGCTCAGAAATCAGTCCTCATCCAGTTCTGCAGCCCAGAGGTCACTGATGTCAGGCCACGCTGAAGCCACGCACGTACATGCACGCTCACATGCCCCGGGAACAACCCCGAGTGAGGTGTTGAACCCACACGATAGATAATCCTCCTGTAACTGGACTTATCGGAGGATCAGGCGTCTATTAATAGCTCTGCCGTTGAACATATGGAGTGGGAAAGTGAAGAAGAAATAACCTCGTTAAAAAGCTCCTGCAGGGGGTGGGCTGGGTCAGCTGGCCGAACAAACACCCACCCGAGCTGTTGACTCACTCCGAGTTTAAACGCGGTTAATACGATATAACGCAGACGTATGAAGTCATATCTCTTAAAAACTGGTTGACAACCTTATTTTATGTCTCGGACAATTATTAGATCTGCTCAATTGGAATTATTTGTCTGTTTAACTGCATTTTTGGTCATGTAATTGGATTGAATTGGTCTTGAGTCAACTGAACCGAGCAATATAAGCTCTAAAAACCGCTTATTCACTATCATGCTCAGCTATAAATAAAAAGAACGATATATACGTCTGTCCACTAATTGTCTGTCGTCTCCAGTCTGCGCTGAGCTAAGCTAAGCTAACTGGCTACTGGCTGTAGCTTCTGACAGAGCGAACAGATCTTTCTCATCTAATTCTTGCGCAGAAATCAAATAAGCACTGAAAATATCGCACAAATGAATCCACTAATTCGTTTAAATGGTGACCTGGTTCTGAATTAAACCAGTGAACAATAATAAAAATGCCAAAAATAAAGCAATAAATAATTTTTGGCTCCGTACACATTCAGTAACACGTACACTTTCGCTGCTTATTAACCATTTTGAAAGATCCCATTCAAAAGTTGCTTGGGAAAAGCATCAATTTAAGGAATGAGAGTACAGATCCGACTTTATGAAACCTGCAGATTCCCTGACCCCCACACCACACTCGACTCTCAGGCTAACCACCTATACATCACAGCATACACCACAGTTTACATGATGAAGAGCGCTCTGATCTCTTATCAGTCTCTGAATCTGAAAAATCAAGTCAAATCAGGATCAGGCAAATTTAATATGTCAGTATTTAGAAGATATATTTGATGAAGGACACCAGACTGAGAGAGAGAGACAGACATCTGAAGTGAATAATCTAATAAAATCTATTATTTAATAAACGAGGCACTGACTGACCACGCACTATATGAAACAGTCTTTGTTCAGAACGTGACGTCACCAGCGAACACGCCCTCTGATGGGCAAACACTTTAAACTTTAAGTGTCTCCTTATTCGACCCAGTGAGCTGTTTAGCATTACCGGTCAGTCACACTGGTTCAAAAGCAAGTTTCTGCATCACAGATTTGGAAGCTGACAGTAATCCTGGGAGTATTTTTGATCAGCAGCCTTTGCAATAAGTGTCTGAGGAATGATCTGTTTTGTCATTGTACTGAAACAGGATATTTCAACGTGTAAAATGAGATATGTCACTGATTTTTGTCTCCATGTGTTTGTGTTCCAGGGAGAGCTTCCTGGTTCCTGTGTGCCCGGAGAGCTGCCCGTTGGTCCAGTCCTTCCTCGTCGGCTCTGATAGGTCGTTTCTCCTCCACGGTCACGCTCAGCTCAAGACCGGGATGCAGACCCAGGACAGACACCTCTTCCTGTTCACTGACACGCTGGTGATCGCCAAAGCCAAGTAAGCACAAGCGTGTGTGTTGCTGTATTTTAATCCTCGTGCGGAGCCGTTCGGGAGCATTTTGGCCGCTCCTCGCGCCCTTCACCTGTGAATCAGGTTAATACCTGCGTCTAATGTTAAAATTGGAGTGTGTGTGTGGGCGTTTGCACCGGTGCTCATTTCTCTGTGTGTTTTCAGATCAGCCAACCACTTCAAACAGAAGGCCCAGGTGCGCGTGTGTGAGATGTGGACGGCCGGCTGCATGGACGAGGTGTGTGAGGGCAGCACAAACCCCGAGAGGAGCTTCGTCATGGGCTGGCCCACCTGCAACTATGTCGCCATGTTTAGGTAACGAACACACACGTAAATACTTTAAACCAGTCCAGTGATGTTATTATTTATGTTGCTATGAATCTGCACACACACTGTACACAGAAACACACAAATACTGACACATACTGGAATGTGTTTCATTTATAAACAGATAAATAACTGAGATCAATCTCATAAACACATAAACTCAACTTAATGTTTCATATCAGATGATCCAGCCTTTTTTTGTCTCCTTATTCAGGCTCCTGGTTTATGTTCACGCTGCCTTACGTCAGAGGCTGTAAAATGTGTTTATGCTTCATTAGTAAATATGTTGGTGATGCCGTAAACTTGACCCTGAATGCAACACGAAGATAAACCAGACAGGATGAGCCATAAAGACTTAAATTCTTAAGTCTTAAATTTGGATTTGTGAGGTCTTCCACCTTATTCCTTGGTTAAAAATACCTTGAAAAAAGTCGAAAATACCATCAAATTTAAATGTCCGACACCTGTAGACGACACCATGTCCTGCTCAACCTGATATTGAAATCTTTTAAAATCCGACTAGAACCCATTAAAACTTGTTAATACTTATAAATCCCATTAAAAGATTAAACACTATATACCCACGCACTGCAGTGATGTGTGACTGTGACGTCCTCCTCCGTGTTTCCTCAGCTCAGCAGAACAGAAAGAGAAATGGCTCTCCCTCCTCAAAAGGTAAACTCCTTTTAAAGCCTCCACACACCAACATTGAGTGTGTCCACGTGTGTGTAGAGAGAGATCTCACACGTCGTGTTTTCCTCTTTGATTTCCCTCCAGTCGGATAAAAGAAGAGAAGGAGAGTGAAGAACCTAAAACTATTCCTCTGAGAGTGTACGGGAAGGGGATCAATACTTTTGCCGTCGTAAGTTTACATTTTTGCCCACTTTTCTTAATGATCCAGAGGTGAAATGTTGATGTGTGTTGAGAGTATGTGATCTTCTGTTGACCCTGTGTGTGTGTGTGTGTCTGCTGCCCTCTCCCCCCGATTAGACCAAGACGCTTCCCGTCAGCAACTGGGATTCAACCAATGAGGTGGTGCGACTGGCCCTGCAGCAGTTTAGCATCATCGTGAGTGAAGAAAATA